>NW_022158364.1:86891-520805 GCF_006535985.1 Synchytrium microbalum
ATTGGTATCGCAGGTGCTGCCAACGTCATGAACGCCGTAATCTTAATCTCCCTATTATCTGCTGCCAACTCTTCCATCTACGCTGCATCTCGAACCCTCATGGGTATGGCAGAGTCAGGTCTGGTATGTATACGTAAATAAAGTTCTAAAAACGCAAAATTGACTTGGAAAATTGATTTATGTCTCTTCACTCAACAAACAGGCACCCAAAATCTTCGGTTTAGTAGACAAGCGTGGTGTCCCATGGGTCTCCCTTGCCATCTCCGTCCTTATCGCCTGTATCTCGTTCTTGGGTACCGTCTTTGGTAATGGTATTGTGTTTGCATACCTCGTCAACATCTTGGGTATTGCTTCTCTCTTGACCTGGATTACCATCTGTATTACCCACTTGCGTTTCCGTGCTGCATACAAGGCACAAGGATTCCAGCTTGCTGATTTGCCTTTCAGGACTGTGACGTACCCTATGAATGACAGTAAGTTGTTGGCACCAAAAGAACGCAGCAGTTTTGCTTTAGGATTGCATTCGATCCTCGATCCTACAACCGCAATTTGTTAAAAATGGTGGAAAATCGCAACCAACATGTTCCTTCCATTAGTCTTCGCCATTGTCATTGGTTTCTTGATCATTGCTGCCCTTATCTACGCAGCTGTTACATCACCATTCGTAGACCCATACACCTACTACGACTCTTCCCTTTACGGTATGTCGTTGTGTTGTGGACTAGTCTTCAAACCGCACTCAGATGGAGAAGAAAGAAACTGATTGTGTTCCTTCAACGAATAGTCGGAATTCCTCTATTTGCCATCCTGTACATTGGCCACAAGCTCATTACCCGTTCACCTGTAAACATCTCATACAAGTACCCATTATTCTGGCTCATGTAACTAACACCACTCACTTCACTAGTTGGTCCCACTCATGGAGGTCGACTTGGTTTCAGACAGATTCGTTGACGAAGTATCTGAATCAAACTGGTCTACACCAACCAAGATTATTGAGCTTATCGCGTAGATTCTCCTCTTTCTCTCGGAACTCGTTTTTACTACTAATGACTGTTTTGGTGTGTATTATAATATTGTTGCTGGCTTGAGAAATACACCTCCTCTTAATACTGAAAATTGAAATGGGGATTTGTGAGCGTTGTTTGCTATTGGATTGTGTGAAGGTTCTTCGTATTAGCGTTTTGACCAAAATTGTGGCCGATAAAACATTGCGATCGGCCTTCAATGAAGAATCCAAACGTATCATAACGTGTTTGAAAAGGAATCTATTTACCGACTACTGCGATTACTGGTTTCAAACACGTTCAAACGCAACTCGAATTCGTTGTGTGAGAAGTCCAAGCCACACCACCATTTGCAAAAACAAAAACATTGCGAAAGCAGAGGAACCAGCTAAACTCTACTAATAAACAGGATACGCAGACATGTCCCAGGATCTGGTTTGGATGCTAATTCGCACCAACAATGCCTTTCTAGTTAAAAGGAATGGCGTAACAATGTCTCGTGAACCAGGAAACTTGTTGGCTGCTCATTCATTCAAGTACTCAGGAATCGCAAACACCAAGGTACTATATTATATATATTGCAGAATGTGGAGACTGGATGTCGCAGATGGGAGCTTTGGTGGTGGATGTTTGAGATAGGACAAGATTCATTAGGCTGCAAATATGAAAAACTCAGAGCAGAGGAGAGGAGACGCTGCTTCTACCAACAGATAATGAAACGCCTTGCACAAGCTTCTAGAACAAGTTATCATGCCCGAGTCTACACCTTTATCTAACCCACATCTTTCAACAGACAATCGACATCACAGCACCAACAACCAAAGGTGCCAAGAAGGGCGTCACAGTTACCAAATCTTCATCAAAGAAGAGTGGCAAGAAAGTCACCACTACCGTATCTCGACCTCCTCGTTCGGGCCTCAAGGCTGTACGATCGTTGGTAAAGAGCTACCGTCCTGATTTGACCAAGGTAGATTGTTAGAGGTTGATATTATGGTTTGCGAATTATTTGGTATTGATTTTTGGTTTTTTAGGCTGCTGTGGCCCGTGCTTCTCGAGTTTTCGAATCTCAAAGAACTGTCAAGGTAAAATGGGGCAAAAAAGTCTATCGGAAAAGGATACATATTGACCAATTTCTTTCATCGTAGGCATCAAAGGCAAAACCAGCTCGTGCCTCTCGAAAGATCAAGGCATAAAAGCACAGCTACTTTGTAATCGCCAAACTGTAAAGATTCTTTAAAAAAACACGCTACACCATCTCTAAAATGATTTGTGGATGAGGCTGTCTGTTCTTCTATTTTGGTAAAACCGCCTATTTTCTCTACAAAAAAAGGTCCCCGTCTCTCGCTACCCTTACTTTTACAATACGGCTTCTTTACCATCAGTCAAGATAGTGTAGGCTTCCAAATACTTGACCAGAGTTCCTTGAACCACAGAGTCAGGCAATTCAATTCCCTTTGATTTGTCAAAGTTGATCGAGTTTAGGTAGTCACGGACGAATTGCTTGTCAAAGCTACAGAGCAAAAAAGCGTTATCGAACTAAGGACGCAAATCATTGTGATTTCCAAAGAAAACGGTAGCTTACCTTGGTTGAGACTTGCCAGGTTCATATTGGTCTGCTGGCCAATACCTTGATGAATCTATTTTCAATAATTGCATTAGCAATCAGGAACGGCGAGTCTTTCAACAAATTGTGGTTACCTGGAGTCAATACCTCATCAGCCAATACAACAGTACCGCTTTCATCCAGACCAAATTCGAACTTGGTATCAGCGAGAATGATGCCCTTGGTTTTGGCATAGTCACGAGCCTAGCAATGTGAGAGCCTTGAGTTTAGGTGTCCCTTTGAATGTAGTGACGACTCTTCTTTACCTTTGAGTATATAGCAACAGCTAGAGTGGCGACCTTCTTGGCATAGTCGGCACCAATGATATCATTAACTAATGAAAGTGTGTTCAGATTTGGCGAATCAAAGCTCTTTCAAAGCGAACTCACGCTTGTCAGGATGTATGTTTTCATCTATGTACGAATGAGTTAGCATGCGATAACAAGGTGACAAAGGGAATACAGAGTCTACCATGGTCTCCAAGCTCAGCCTTTGTACTAGGAGTGAATAGAGGAGTAGGCATGATGTCACATTCCTTCATTCCAGCAGGCAATGGGATGTCACAGACAGTTCCCTTCTTTTGGTATTCAATCCAACCGGAACCTTGTTGAATAGTGGAAAATGAGCGGGGGTTCATCCTGGTCCTACATTCCATCAGTCATAAAATTTTGGTTGCCTACCAGCGATATAACCACGAACAATAGCCTCTACAGGCAAAATCTTGAGTTTCTTGACGAGCATGGAGCGGCCTTCTAGCTGGTCCTTGTATTTGCGTACAGACTCTGGCATCTCATCGACATGCCAGGTTATAACGTGGTTTGGAGCGACATCCTTCAAGTAGTCAAACCAGAATGCGCTCATTTGAGTCAAGATCTTGCCCTTTCCTGGAATGCCCTGTGTGAGAATACAGATATGAGATAGTAAGAAAATTGTATTGTAATGTCTGTTTTGTTAATAGCCTCTGGGTGCATCAGGCCTACACACATTTTTCATGATAACATCAAAGGCAGATAACCGGTCTGTGGCAACAAACAGCAATGATTTGTCGTCGACTTCGTAGATATCGCGGACTTTGCCGCGAGCAAGCAACTTTAGGCCATCAATCTGTGTTTCTAGAAGGGCTGTCATGGCTGTCTGTGTTTGAAATTTTTGAAGCTCCTACTAAAAAGATTTTGACATTTGGAAGCAAGGAAACTTTTTTTGTGGAACTACCGCTCAATCATTGATGACGTTGAAGAATGCTTTATTTGGTTATTGACGCGTCGACAACGGGCTTTTGTCAAGATCTGAGTACTGTACCTTGAAACATCGGGAGGCCATACAAGATTCAAACGCAAGCAAATCTTCAGCCTAGAAAGATCAAGTACAAAGGAGATCAGAGGAATGTGGAGAGTGGAGAATCCTGCTTGTTGAATTTGAAAGACTCTACTATGCGCCTCAAAGCATCCTGATCATATGGTTTCCGTTTGGCCGTAGTTGATTGGTGCATGATTTTAGAAAATCACAAGAAAACCCAACCCTCACGCCCAAAATCATTTTTCTTCACGACCACTTTCACAAACACCACGCACACCCGTTTCAGAGTAGAACAAGGCATCCAAAGAGGACCAGCTCCCAAACACTCGCTACCACCACTATATTATCACTGTCTTCGCTCCATTCTAGCGAAGGATTTATGAAGGAAACTCAATACTCAATCCCTATAAACGCCGAGTTCGGAAACCAAAACAATAGTAGTAATTATAAGCATGAATTCCAACGAAAATACTCTCTCAAGAGTGGTATCGACCGCCCTTCTCTCCACACTCTGTCTACCTCTCCAAGGGGATCATTCTATGAAATCAAACAACTGCCATCTGCATTGTCTTCAGCTGCCACCTGTGCCTCCCCCTTTCCTATCCAGAATGATTCTATAGGATCGCTCATGAGGAAGACCGTCGCTTCCGCTGCTTTGTCTCGTAATGATGAACTGGAAGACTCGGAAAACTCCTTCTTTATTGCTGACCTTGGATGTATTCAACGTCAGTACTTCCAATGGAAGACTATGCTCCCTCGTGTAGAGCCATTCTATGGTGAGTATTTGATTTACATTATTTTTGCAGTTATTGCAATGGATCGGTCTTTGATTTTTTTGGCACCTGTGGCTTGATGAAGAAGAAAAAATCCCAAACACGTCATATGACGTTCTCAATTGCATTGAAAAGACGACGAATAAATCAAATTCCATGATTTATTGATATATCATGTCTCTATACCATGTTGATTTGACACTAACCATCTTCCCTCCTCTCTATAATTTCCCCATTATTCAGCCGTCAAATGCAACCCTGACCCTACCATCGTAAAGACATTGGCTTCAGTAGGTGCCAACTTTGACTGTGCTAGCAAGGCTGAAATCCAAACCGTCTTGGATATGGGTGTCGATCCATCTCGCATCATATACGCCAACCCCTGTAAACAACTCTCCTACATCAAATGGGCCGCAACGCGAAATGTCAACATGGTGACATTTGATAATGCAGATGAACTAGTTAAAATTAAAGCTGCTCATCCTCATTGTAAAGTTGTATTACGTATCTTGGCTGATGACTCGCACTCAGTTTGTAAATTTGGTGTCAAGTTTGGTGCTTCGCAAGAAGTCGTACCTCTCTTGCTCCAAACGGCTCGGGACTTGGACTTGGACTTGGTTGGTGTATCCTTCCATGTTGGATCGGGCTGTGGAAGTGCTACCGCCTTCAGTGACGCCGTCGCCTTGGCTAGAAGCGTCTTTGATGTTGCTGAGAATTATGGATTTAATCTCTCTATTCTCGACAGTAAGTTTTCATGTTGAATTTGCTTTGTGCTTTGTACATCAGATGAGAAGAGCAGCTTTCTGCCTTATCATCCATAGCAGTATTGTAGGGGGCTTTTTTTGGTCATCAATGCAGTTTCTCACCAGCTTCAACTTCACTTATTACTAGTTGGTGGTGGTTTCCCCGGTCGTGTCACTGACGGAGTGACCTTCCCTGAAATCGCAACGGTCTTGCGTCCAGCTCTAGACACTTACTTCCCTGCTGAAATGGGTGTCCGTATTATTGCTGAACCAGGTCGTTACTTTGTATCGTCTGCCTACACTCTCGCTGTAAATATTGTAGCTCGTCGTGTAGTCCAGCACCAGGTCATCGCTCCTGCCTCGGATTCGTTTGCCGTACCAAACACGGACGGTATGTTGGTTGATGAAAATGTCAACCCAAATGTCACTGTTGATGAACATCCTACATTTATGTGTAAGTTTGATTGCATACTCACTATGGATTTGGATGCTTTTTTTGCGAATATGCACCAACACCTTCGGTTCATTCATCTAGATTATGTCAACGACGGCATGTATGGAAGCTTTAACTGCTTGACCTTTGACCATGCAGTGGTTACTCCTCGCGTCTTGTCCAAGAATGGTGTCTATCTCTACGACGCTACTCCCAAGGAAGAAGTCTATGGCTGCAGTATCTGGGGTCCTACTTGTGATTCCATTGACTGCATTAGCAAGAGCTCCTTCTTGCCTCAACTTGATATTGGTGACTGGCTCTACTTTGAAAACATGGGAGCATATACTTGTACTGCTGCATCTACCTTGTGAGTTGAACTTTATGTTGTTTTGGGTTGTGTTTGTCGGTTTTTTTTGTGGTCCGTCAACTTACTCGGTTTTCGTTTTTCTAGCAATGGATTCGCCAAGAGTCGCATCATTTACACCAACACAGAACTATAGCTTTATAAATGAAGAGGAGCATATGGGGGAGATCAAAAGGAGTGAAACATATATATAAATTCAAATAAAAACACAAAAAGAGGCCTAGTCGTCAAAGGCCAAAACAAAAAACTTGAATCATGTTTTGCGAATGGGTTTGAATCGCGTTCTCGCGGCTCTCAGAAGAATCATAGCGCGTCTCGGCAGTGCCTTCAACTCCATCATCACCAATTTTTTTCTTGTTGACGAGTTGTGCAGCTGAGGACCTACGAATGAGTGGACCTTCACATTCCTGAACTTGGAATCCCGCTCCCTAATCGCCTAATCTTCTCATTCTCTGGATTTGCTTGCCTCTCCCTCAAAAAAATTGACAATTCGAACTTTTTCGCACTTAAGAAGACTTGAGGGCATCCCCATCATCTACCTCGAGTTAAAAATACTTTTGATCTTTTAATTGGCACCGTATGTCGCAGCTGGCACCAGCATATCGAGCCCAACTGGCTTCACAGTCATCAACATCTGAACAGCAGAAATCTCAAAAGCAGCTGCAGCCGGCTGTTCCTTCGTATGTCCATTTCTTGGCTGGAGGGTAAGCGATCGTGGTATTTGGACTGCTTCAGATCATCAATTCGGTTGCTCAATCGTGCCTTTTTGTGTTGATAGGATTGGAGGAACAGGTACAAATTGATACAGTGTGATGATGTTTGGTCAGCACAAGACTCTGACGTTATTATTTGATAGTTGGAGCTGCTGTGACATGTCCGTTAGAGGTAGTCAAGACGCGATTACAGGTAGGATGCCCCAAAAAAGTCCAAGTTCATTCTCAAGAATGCTGATCAACTTCACTACGCTAGTCATCATTATACCATAGTCCGCAAGACCAAATACAGCATAGAAACCCATTACGGGCTGTATGGGGTCATGTTAGAGGTGTCGTGTCTATACTAGTGTATGTCGTGCACCTAATTTGCGGATGGGATGTAAAAAGTTGACACGTATTTCATCAAACTCAGGCAAATACAACAAAAGGAAGGAGTGAGGGCGCTTTTCAAGGGGTTGGGACCGAATCTTATTGGTGTCGTGCCAGCTAGGTGAATACATGCCGCTGATACATCCATTGCTTTTGATTAATTTTTTTTGCTGAATTCGCAACATACAAATTCATGACAGAGCCATATATTTCGGTGTATACAATCACGGAAAGGCCTTTTATACCCAACTCAATAAAGGACATGAGACGTCCATTGTACACATGTCGTCCGCTATAACGGCTGGAACGGTTGTTGCTACTGTGACTAGTCCTATATGGCTTGTGAAAACTAGAATGGTATCGTACAACAGTACCGCATTTTTTTATCGTTTCTGATTTTTGGGTTTTCGTAGCAACTGCAATCAGAAGTAGGCCATTTGGAAGGTGGACCAAGATACCGAAATAGTTTCCATTGTTTTTATGTAGTTGTTAGGAATGAGGGGATACGAGGACTGTATAAAGGGTTGACTGCTAGTTACCTCGGTATGTTTTGTTCATTGGATTGAAACTTCATCGACTGAGATTGAGCTTTTTTTTTCTCACTGTGTACTTCGATTTGTTTGCAGGACTGGCTGAATCAACACTACAATTTGTTACATATGAATATTTGAAGAAGGCGATAGTAGAGAGAAGGAGTAGACAGAGAGAGTTGTTAGATGCACAGAATTCTAATTTTATTAATCGAACGGGGTCGTCACAGAGGACACCGATGGGTATGATACCTCTTGGTGGCAGTGATTTTTTTCGCACATTCAAATGACATCTTTTTTCAGAATGGTTGGACACATTCCTAGTAGCAGCAGGCGCGAAATTGATGGCTGCTATTGTTACATATCCTCATGAGGTAAGTTTTCCATGCAAAAAAAAAACTGATTTATTAAATTTCCTGGTAATACCTTTTCTCATAGGTGTTACGAACACGCATGCGCCAAAACCCAGACTCGAACGGAATCTCCAAATACCGCGGTATCATATCATCAACGAAACTGATATACCAAGAAGAAGGCATACTTGCTTTTTATGGTGGAATGACGGCTCATTTGATGAGAGTTGTGCCTAATGCCGCTATACTGTTTTTGTGTTATGAGGTGGTGGTGTCGCTTGCATCGTCTTCAACTGATTCCTTACCTACGACAAGTAGTAGTGCAATTAAAAGCAAGTCATCATCATAGAGTAGTATTCGTATAGAATACTTTTTTCACGTTACATATCACATATCAGTATCCCAACACGTTATAATCATCTGATATGTTTCCTTCGCATCCCAACAACCACCCATTGAATATACATCTGCATCGAAACATTGACTTTTGGTGTGCATCTTATCTACCTCATTTGAGACAATTTGATCATTTAATTCTACCAAGTGTTCCAACTGGCTCCATTTCATATCGGACAGGTTTTCATAAGCATCAGAACAGAAATGTTAGAAACAACTTGAACCATCCATGCCTTCTTATGCTGGCTGGAGGGTAAAGGAATCGCGTTAATTGTCTGATTTAAGATCAATATTAGACCCTACCCATCAGTTTTTTCTTCTTCATAGGATTGAAGAAACAGGCACAAATCGTTGAAAATTGTTACGAGGTTTGGTCAATTTGAATTTGACGTTGCTATTTGACAGTTGGAGCTGCTGTGACACGTCCATTAGAAGCATTCAAGACTCGATTGCAGGTAAGATGCTAAAAGAAGCTGGAATGTGCGGTTTCCGCATTGCTCATCAACTTCACGTCTCGCCAGGTGTCACTATACCCATAGTCTGAAAGACCGAAGATAGCATGGAAAGCCATGACGTGCAGTATCGGGTCATATTGGAAGAGTCGTGTCTATACATGCGTTTGAAGTTTCGTCCTCTTTTGGTCAGGTAATTCACACGTATTTGCTGTAAACATGCTCACATTCGAAGGAGTTGGGTCTCTTTTCAAGTGGTTGGGACCCCAACTTATTGGATTTGTGCCAGCTAGGTGAATATATGCCGTTGTTGGGCACTGCCATAAGGCGTTTTTGGCTGACGTCGCAACATATTCAATCATGACAGAGCCACACATTTCGGTGTGTACAATCATGGAAGGCCTTTATTGCCCATCTCATTAAAGGAATTCCTTTAAGTCCCATCTCATTAAATGACATAAAACGTCCAGTGTACACATGTCGATCCCTATAACGGTGGTCGCTTACAGTTACTAGGTCTATATGGCTTGTAAAAACTAAAATGGTATGATATGGTAGAATGGGACCTTTTTCTGTCGGTTGCTGATTTTGGGGGGTTTTTTCGTAGCAACTGCAATCAGAAGTAGGGCATCATTTGGAAGGTGGTCCTAGATACCGACCATTGCTTTTATGCAGCTGACAGGAATGCGAGACACGAGACTGTGTAAAGGGTTGACTGCTATCTACGTCGGTATGTTTTCTTCATTGGTTTGAAACTTCATCGTCTGAGGTAGGAGGATCTCTTCTCACTGTGTATTTCGAATTTTGAAGGACCGGCTGAATCAATACTACAATTTGTTCCATATCAATATTTGAAGAAGAAGATAGTAGAGAGGAGGAGTAGACAGAGTGAGTTATTAGATGCACAAAATTCTAATTTTATTCGTCGAACAGAATCGTCACAGAGGACACCCATGGGTATAATGTCTTATTATGTCACTGTTTTTTTTCACACTCAAATGACAAAAATTTCTATTTAGAATGGTTTGACATATTCGTCGTTGCAGCAGGCGCGAAATTGATGGCTGCTATTGTTACATATCCTCATGAGTTCGGTTTCCCACCCAAAAAACTTCAAATAATTTTCTTATTGCACGTTATATGATAGGTGCTTCAAACACGCATGCGCCAAAACCCAGACTCTATCGGAATATCCAAATACTGAGGCATCATAGCATCAGCGAAACTGATACACCAAGAAGAAGGCATACGTGCATTTTTAGGGTGGAATGGCTGCTCATTTGATGAGGAATGTGCCTAATGCCGCTATACTGTATGAGGTGTTGGTGTCGCTTTCATTTTCATCAACTGATTCGGTAGCTACAACGACAAGTAGTAAAAGTCAAATCAGCATCATTGAGTAGTATGCGTATGAGAATAACTTTTCTCGTCTCGTAGCAAAATCCCAACGTATAATCTCACTACTTGTTGTTCGCTTGACAACAACCCATTGAATACACGTTTCCATCAAACATCAAACACGTAGTGGATCTTTGTTGCTGCTCTTTTCCATCATCTTTTTTGGTCAGTGTGTTTGGCGAGGTGAAACATTTGCCAACATATTCAGGTTTCTCTCACAAGTCAACATTTGTATATACCGCATCTCAATCGATGTGTAGCCAACTCAGCAGTTGAAGATCTTGTTGCGAGATTTCTTGTATTATATATAGCGAAAATATCATATAAACACAATACAAATGTAGCTCTACAAACAGAATGCCATGTGTAATGCTATGCTGAAAAAGTAGTCGAGAGTCCATACAAGACACCCAAATACTTTGAATCATCCACCACGTTATCAAAGAAGGTAGCTCTCATTTTGAAGAATGTTTTCGAGGTCAATAGTGAATCACTACCAGCCTGATGCTGTGGACCTATTCGTGATATTGACAAGTCATCTGCTAGTTCTTGCAGCCCACCTTTTAGGTTTTTGCAGCTCTTCATCTAATTAGAGTGGGAGTTTTCGTAAGTATCTAAGTCTTTTTGATGGTGTGTTTTATCATGCTGCTAACGCCACCACCAATGAAGCATGATTTGGCAGATGCAGCTACATCAACAATCTCTCGATCCCCTCCAACTCTGTCCATCCAACTCGATAATGTATGTCAGACAATTAAGTGAGTGCATTGCAATGGTGTGAAGATTGCTCAAACAAGAGGTGTCAGAAATAACGATTACAGTGTCATCATCCATAATTTGCGAGTTGAATCAGAGTTTTAAAGAGAGAGAGAGTGTGTGCGTGGGTGGTATCTGTGGCCAAAAAAATATAGTGGGACACATACCAGGAACTTGATATCGTAAATACACGGAAAGTAGATTTTGAGCAATTCAAAGAAATCTGATTCTTCTGGTGGTAGTGCTTGGCATGTTAAGACCTTCAAGAGATATCCAAAGTCATAACCACTACATTGTAAGGATATGTGAGATACCGTGTAAGCAAACAAAAACTATGATCCACACACAGAATGATATTTGTTTTACCTGTGGAAGGATATCCATTTGACATCATCCAACAATACAAATCCAGAAGATATCAAGACTTCACCGAAATGTTCCACATCAATTCCAAACTCGTCGTGTTTTTTGAAATCGATACCAGACTTTGTTAGCAGGTCGATTGAATCCTGTGCGTACATATCGTCACTAGAAGGATGATGGGTTTTAGAAATGATTTGTTGTGGTGCATCCGGTCTTGGGCACATTCATAATGACTGTCTCGTAGTGCTTCTTTTGTTGGCGATGATTCCCGACATACTCCCTCCAAGCATCTTATAGCTCCACTTACTTTAGGTTAAATTTAAAGTTGAATTGCCAACAGCATACACCGGGAGGGAGATTGCCCTCTTCATCAGCAAAGGACAAGCCCAACTGTATAATCTTTAGCAAGTCGACATTACATCGCAGTGTTTGATAATGATAGTCTGATGAAGTACGGAAATTGCCTACGGGGCGAGCTACTACACCCGGGAATTCAGTATCCTTTGTATATGAGGGTGTGTTGGGTTACCATCGAGATGGGATGGGATGTGATGTTTGTGATGTTTACCATTGAAATGTATGGATACTTTTCAACCAGATCTCGTAGGACTTCCATTTCCTCCTCCAGATTAGAGTCCCAGACCTATATGATGGAGGCGTTGTTGGTAGGTGAAGCTTGGATGTAAGTGGTGAACAGTGGTGAACAATGTCGTTCTATTGTTTGGGAGCCTTTTCATAATAAAACACGTCTCGCTTCTTCCAAGTAGACTATTAAACCATACCTCTCGTAACCAGCTCGAGTCATTCTGCATGGTCGTTGCCTTTCTTGCCCTCAAGCAACAAGTTTGGACTGTCCTCCTGTAAGTTTTGGTGAGGGTGTGGAGGATGACGGATCACAGTGTACGAAACTAGGGAGGCGCACGTTACTGGGAATTTATTGTATTCTCAAATGAAAGATTTTGATTACGTGAATTGTCTCATATCAATAGTGTAAGCTGTTGACTCGCGGCTATACGTTGTCTGTTTTCGAGATAGAGACAAACCCAAGACATGTGCAATCGATTTTGACGCCAGATCTGTATTAAGCACTCGTAGCTGTATATGTGCTCAGCTTCTCAGTAAGCGATTGCATTGACCATTGACACGCTAGCAAACTTTTCATTTGGAGTTGTCACCACAAGCGTTTAAAGACACTTCTTCGAGTCACCTTTGAAGAGTATTTAGTTGGTAATGGTGAAAATAATCAGTAAATATGCTTTGAGATCAGGCCGACCAATAGGTGAAATGCTGAGATATAAATGCTTTTTAACGTGTTTCACTCAACTAGTAGAACATGATTTGCCACCGCCAAACACTACAATAAAGGCCAAGATGTATCATCACGCATTCATAAATATCGAGAATATAGTGTTCATCGATACAAATCATGTGCTCGATTGTCTGTATCCAATGTACACACTTTAAACGGCGTGTGGACTATTGTTTGATGGCTGAAGAATTGGCAATTATATGACATACGTGATATAAATCATTATAATCCGTTCTCTGCGCGTCACTTGCTATAAACTAGTCAGCGTACAGGCCTATTTTATGGCAAGCCCCCATTCTTTCAACCATTTCTTCACTCACCAAACAACAAACCAAACCAATAAAGATGGACCCAACGGAACCAGACACTCCGCAATCAGGCATCATAATCGACATGGCTCGTGCCTCTGACGACAATCTAAACTTGGGCGACGACATTTTTGATGACAATCTCTCGTCCCAAGGAGACGAACCTCCTTTTGGTCCAGACGACGACCTGGCTGGTCTCGATGACGAGAGGCCCGTACTCCCAGGCGACAAGGAACCACATTATAGCACACAGCCTGGTCGATGGCGCTGCAATTACTGTGGAGTGACATCAACTCAGTGCAGACGTCGAGGGTATTTATTTCTTCTTCTTGTTCTCATTTGCCGACCGTTTTTAATCATACCAAGCATTGCATATGAGAATACATCATTCATATGTCCTATTCATGCTCTTTTGGATGACCGATTGGTCATATACAAGGTCTCTAGTTCTCATTGCTGACCAAAGTTTGTGTTTGTTCAAATAGTCCTCCTGGATATGACAGGCTATGCAACAAGTGTGGAGCTAGGTGGGCTCGTGGCACTATACTACCACACTATCCAAAGAAGCAGTTCCCCGCTGCTAATGATGGTAATGGAAGGAGGCATTTGAGTGAAGTTCCGCTGAGTGAACAGCCCAAAGTAAGTTATGAACGCACAGGCTGAACCATATTTATATGGATTCATTGGACTATATTTACAAATAATTTATCCTTCCAATTATAAAACTAACAAATCCCTCCATTTCTTCTATTTAGCCAAAACCTATTATTCGTATCGAAGACCCTCCCATCTTAAATGTCTTGACTCGTCCTCGTAGGCATAAACGAGCTGTTGAATATACCACTATGACTACAATGGAAGGTGGTCGACCTCCTCCAGGTGATCCAGCCACGACTCAACCAAAAGGAAAACGACGTAAAACAGGTGCTGCTTCAACAGAGGTTGTCATGATTCCCATCTTGGATCTCTCAGGAGGCAACAATAACAATACCAATGGATCAATGGATGTTATAATGGTTGGCGAAGGAGGTCCTACTAGTATTAGTAGTGCCGGTGGGAACGCTAGTGTTGCCAAAACAGATGGCGAGCCGGCTCAACAAGAGCAACAACAAAGTCTCTTGCCACCACAAAGAAACGAAAATGATATGGATGTCGACGAATTACGTGAACAAATCACGGATATTATTCATGACGATTATGATTTGCCATCACTCACAACTACATCACATACATCCACAAAGACGACTACCTCACCGGCAAAGGACAAGTCGACACCAGCAAAGGGACAAGATGCACACAGCACTACTACCACTACAACAACCACTGCACGTAATAGTCCCAATCTTAGAGACGAACCACGTGCATCTCGTATTCCTATATATGTCCTTAGTGACGACGACAATGACGAACAGGATGCCGATGACGAGCCTCTTATCCGCCGTAGTTTAAAACATAGTCGGATGCAGAACAATAATGGCAATACCCTTTCAACAGCAGCAGCTCCCGCAACCGCTGCAGCTCCAGTCGCTGCTGCCGCGTCATCACGAACAACAATAAACAAGGAAGTAACCGCCCGAGAACAACTCGAAAAGGTTGTCGAAAATATGCATGCCAATCGTGCAGTTTCCATTACACCCAATAACACCACCACCAACACCAATAATAACAATAACACCAACAATACTAATAACAATGATAGAGCCAGCAACCATGAAGAAGAAGATGATGATACCCTGTCGTATAAACCCCGAAAATCCAAAAGACGTGAAGCTGCTGTCGCTGCTGCTGCTGCCAAGGCCGCTGCAGCAGAAGCTAAAGCTCTTGCTGTTGCAGAAGCTAAAGCTGCTGAAGCTGCTGCCAAGCTTGCTGCTAAAGAAGCATCGGCTACTCCACCGCCTACTATTGTATCCACGTCGGCAGAACCTACTTCTGATCCTATGCAACCTGTTGAGCTGAAAGATTCTGAAGAGCCAACTGCTGAAGAGGTAGGCAATGAGAATCCTTGAAAAGTCATTCTTTTGTCTTTCTCGAAAACTGAACCCGTGTATCGTCTCTTGCAGGAGGAATTAATCTTTGCCAAAGTACGCATGAAATTAATGTACGACGACATTCGACGACAAATATCAGGACTAGCTACAGCTGCCAAAGATTTGAAATCTCGTGGTGGTGACAAACTATCCAAAAAGGAATCATACAAGTTGTCTGTATATGATCCAGACAAGATTTGTCTCAACTTGTTGAATGATTTCACCAATGTTGGAACTGATTTGTGGCCCCTCAAATGAGGGTTATATATAAAGGGACGTGGTGTGGTTGGTGAATGAAGAAGGAAAGGGAGGAGAGGAGGAGAGAAAGTGTATATTTAGCAAGACACGCAACGGTATATCATATTATTATCAAATGCACGAGGTTGCGATTATTATTTGTAGTATAAGGAACGACGATGACACTCTTGTCTTGTTATAAATTGGACTGACAAGCGAAACGATTGTGTATGTCTATGGTATGTTCAGACGCGCAGTAGCACTCAATTCTGCTTGGAATTTTGATCTCGGCCACCAAACCTAAGGTTTTGATACGAGAAAAGAAAGCACATAGAGAAATAATCTACACGTAATGAATTTTCATCAAGCGCACACGTCCATCGTTCTCTCCTCATCAGCTTCCTCAATGACTGAGCTCACACGCCTCATCCAAGCCCCACGCGTTGATTGGTCTGAACTAACTAACTCTTCAGAATCAAAATCGCAAGGCTTGAAGGAAGAGCATCCAGAAGAACGACCACAATGTATGCCAGCTATAGTCACCGCCTCTACCATACTGGACTCGTTGATTTCTCACTGTTGAAGCATCCCATCACTCAATTTACTCACATTGCCCAACTTTCTAGATATTCTTACTGGTCAAGCCTTGTCAAGGACTGCTCTCAAGTGATTTACTAAGTAGTGACAATACACTGGTTAGCTTAATATGAGGGTCTCATTGAGTTACTCCTTTTTGTCTCCTATGCAAGTGATTTTTGACTATTTAGCGTGATTTTGCTGTAGCGGCTACATGAACGGCAAATTGTTTGCTGACTTTCAGTTCTTGACATAAGATTATAAGATTCAATGGATACAAGTCGAAATTGTCTTCATGGCATATCAAGGTGAGTTCCGTTGGCGTGATAAAATATTAGATTAGATGTGAAGTCACGTAAAGGACAAGCTATAGCGGCAGAATAAGTACATGTTGTGAGAACTGAAGTAAAATTCGAGCGTCTACGCTTTGGAAACACGTCGTTTGAGCGTCGAGTGATATCAAGTCGTAGCTGAAACCCTCAAATTCCAAACACCACAAATTTAGTCAAACGAGCAGCAAAAACCTCGATCAGACCCGAACGGAATATATCGTGCTGTATACGCACAAGCCAGTGCTTCAGACTGTATTTCTTTCCTAGCAACTCGCACCCGAAACCTCAAAAGTCAAACTTCAAATCATGAGCAGACCCATCACATCTGTCGGCTCCCTGCCAATAGAAGAATCATTTGCCGACACGCCATTATTCCGAAGTTCGCTGCACCAGGCCGAGTCTCATGCCTTAAATCTGGATGCTTCAATCAAGAATATGATTCAATTGCAGACTGAAATGTCGTCGGCAATGGAAGTATACGCTGACAAGCAAATACAGTTTGCTGAGGAGCTGAAATCGTTCGCGTCGCCTCAGGATGATATGATTTGTAAGTGATTTTGACGGCGTTTTGAACGTCACGTCGGAAGGTGTTTTGATTCCTGTGGATCTTCACGTTTCAAGTTCGGATCTCACGATTTATTTACACTTTTTAGTAACTGCAATTGATCAATTCTCGTCGGTGCTTAAGGATATTGAACGTTCCAGGAGTCTTATGAACATGCACATACGTGGTAAAGCTTTCAAAACTGCTACATTGTTTCAAACACGCCCATAAATTGACATTGACATCGCTGGTTTCTTGGCTAGACGTGTTTACAACTCCATTCAGTCAATTTCAGTCCAAAGAGTTACAGCCAATAAGGGTGTGTGATTTCTCAAACTATGCTGGTCAAACTCACAACGCCCTTTCCCCCATCACAGAACCTCTCTCGTGGCTGGGCAGATGCTAATGCTAGCTACGACAGCTCGATGAACAAATACCTGTCAAAGAAACCCAAGGACCCCGGAATAGATGAATGTGCAGACGAAGCTGCCAAGGATCGTAAATTTTTGCATCGAAAGGGCGTTGAATATTGTCTGAAACTGCAGGATATGGATAAGAGGAGGAAGTTTGAGCTGGTTGAGAATGTGAGTGAAGCTCTGTCAGTTTGGGCAATCATCTGGAGTTTCCGGACTCTGACTTTTTTTCCAAGGTTGTCGCATTAATTTATACTCTGAATGCATTCTTTCATACTGGATTTGCTCTTTTGAAGGATTTGGAGCCTACTATGCGTGAATTGACTGATTATTTGTACAAGGTATACCACTCTGTCATGTCAATATGTGGATCCTTCCTGCTCATTCTGATGTATTTTTTGCTCGAGATAGATGAGAACAGACCACCAAAACATATCAGACACAGTCGACAGCAGCACATTCCTTAACACATTCACCCAATCCGCTGACGGTGCCGATTTATATAATCCCGCAAAACCAATAATACCAGCTGGATCACCACCGCGTCATCGTGATTCTGCTCCTTCGAAGCAAGGGTGGTTGCATATGGTCAAGACTTTAGGAAGGAATAATAATAAGACGAGTTGGGTTAGGCGGTATTTTGAATTGAAGGATGATACGTTGTCGTATTATGAGGATATTCGAGTAAGTTCGCTACATTCTTCTCTTTTGATTAAGGGTTTTTTTCCACCATGTTTGTTGACTGCTAAAAAATGTAGGAGACACAGAAGAGTATGATTGATTTGAGGATTTGTATGATTCGAGATGCCTTTGTTGGAGAGAGGAGGTTTTGTTTTGAGATTGTTAGTCCTTCAAAGTAAGGCGTCTATTCTGGAAATTGCCCGTACTCGTAAATCTCCTATGTTGCTCTTTTCTTTTCTTCTCACAATTTCAACTTATTCTGTTATGTGACATAGAACATACACGCTACAGGTATCGACAGGGTCCTTGTCACATCGTGTTCCGTCAAAAGATCCATTCCACTCATTTGCTTTGTTATGTTAGGCATACAACGAATACGACTGCAAAGAGTGGATAACGTTACTGCAAAGTTCTGTGTCTCGTGCCCTTCACTCAAACGCTGGCTCGAATTCTTCACTCAATACCGTGATTGCTACCGTCGATGGAACAACTCAACCCGCTGATACAGCTCCTGATGCTAGTAGACAATTGCGGGATGTTCCTGGTGCGTCAATGCAGGCTGTGATTCGTTTTTTGTTCATCCTAACCTGTTTTATTATCTCTTTGAGGAAACGACCAATGTGCCGATTGTGGTGCTCCAGAGGTCGAATGGGTATCATGTAATCTTGGAACATTGGTCTGTATCAATTGCAGTGGAATTCATAGAGGTCTTGGAAGGCATATTTCAAAAGTGCGATCCTTGCTGTTTGATCGATGGGAGCCTGAACTTATCAATGTAAGAAAATTCCATGTGCTTTCATATTTGGAGAAAAAAGCTAACTACATGCTGTTGAATGCTTAGATGCTGAAAGCACTTGGAAATCAACGAGTGAATAGAATATTCGAAGATCGACTGATACGAGGAAAAGCATTCTCAATCACGAAACCAACACCAGATTCTGATCGCGTACTCAAGGAAAAGTATATTTCCATGAAGTATGTTGGAAAGGAGATGGTTTGGCAACCTGAAACTGGAAGTGAGCTTGTAAGACACTGAAAAGTGAGGTTGAGACGATACAGAAAATGTTTGACTAGCTATTATTTTAGGTTCTTGCTCAAGCAGTTCGAAATGGAGATTTGCCCAAAGCTTTGCATTGTTTGGTGCTCAATGCTGATATCAATGAGCTCGACTTGTATGGAAACACACCACTCCATTATGCAGTCAAACAGAATGATACCAGTATGGTCGAGTTTCTGTTACAATGGAGAGCGGATGTGAATGTGCAGGATCAGGCCAAAATGAGTAAGCTCTCGTTTTTTGGGATTGCGGTGTACCGAATACTGACTTTTCTCTCTCTCTCTCTCTCTCTCTCTCTCTCTCTCTTTGTAGCTCCTCTGCATATTGTAAGAAATCATGTATATATATAAAGGCATCATGCTTCCTCGTGAGCTCAACTTAAAAATCTCAATAGGCTACTGTGACTGGAAATATGTCGCTTGTTTCTCAACTCTTGAAACGAGGAGCTCGACCAAATGACAAAGATGCAGAGGGAAAGACTCCCCTTGATTATGCATTAGATCGTAGTGGTGATGGTGATAGTTTTGTGAAGATTGGTGAGTTGACGCCGTTATGAGAAAGTCAGCCTTTCAATTTTTTTGTCAAGCACAACAGTTTACGAATCACCCTTGTTTTAGTGACCATCTTACGTCTAACCATATTCGAAACTGAAGAACAACAACTTTCCGTCGTATCAAAGGACAAGTACGGCATGAGTGAAGCCATGGAGAACCTGTCCACCAGTGGATCCCCATCTCGTGATTCCTCTTCACCAAACATGAACAGCAACAACGCCTACAACATCAACAACAACAGCATCATGAACAATAACAATAGTATTACCAGTAACATGTCCATATCGTCTTCATCGCCGTCACCAAGGCCTGGAATACCACCTAGGATGAATTCTTTTGGACTTGATGAGCAAGATACTTCAGCAGTTTGGGGTGATTCGAGGAGTAATATGTCGTCACCGTTAAGGAGTAGTACATTGTCGCCTCCTCCGTCTATGATGACTGCTGCTCATAAGAAAGTGAATCCTGAACAATAGTTGTATGTATCGCATCGCACTTATTTGCACCAAATACATTTTGCAAATCTTGAACAGAAATATTTAGATCTCCATCGCTGGCCTTGTCAGAATGCTAAAGCCTTCGCGAAGTTAATCAATAACGTGCTCTGAAAGTCACATTCTTCTGACTGATTTACTTCAATTCACCGGTCGCTTCAATAAAACAAACGCAAACAAGACAATAAATAGCACCAATCGTATGATAAACTCAGATTGCTCGCAATTGTATCGTTTTCTAGGTAAGAAGAGTCGTCATTTACGGAAGAATCGTCGTGTTTCTTGGTTTGGGGTTTGGATTTTACTGATTGCATTATATACGACCCTTTATAGTCATAAAATATAAGTCCGTCTTCTTCAAGAGCTTTGAGAAAATGAATTCTGAAAGCTCTGGATCCCCGGAAGATGCTGCTGTTGCTCAACATCATCTGTAGAATACACAGAATACAAGTGGCAATATGAAGCCCGTTGATGCTGATGCGAGTGCTCCTCCCGCTGAACAGCTCACCTGTAACGCGCTTTAATCACTCCATTGACTTTAGGAACGTGCCTTGTCTGTTGTCATGCCACCAATGGGAAGTCAACTGCCATCGAAACCACTTCTCCGCAACGTCGCAATGTTATAATATCTGAATTGCTCTCGATGAAATTCCCTGAAGTCGACAAGAACTGCTTCTTGTCCTGGCTCCCAACCCAGGTCCTCGTACAACAAACACTCGAAGCACCAGCTGGCGAAGGTCGATGGAAATCATTGGTCAAAGGCTTGGCCAATGATTTCATCAAGCAACGATATCTGGTACGAGATCAAATCATGAATAGCTTGAAGCTAGATGACTCTCAAGCTGCCCTTCTCGAATTCTACTGTAAAGACTGCAATTCATATACAAGGCTCAAATGGACAGATGTGATGACTCATATTACCGAAAGGCATTCTGGTGTAGACGGTGTCATCAAGGCAAAAGTTTACATACCTCTGAATAGCTCTTGGTCTCGCAATTTTGAGTTTGAACTTTATAGACTCCTTCTGCACGTTTGGGACTCACGCCACTCATGGAGTCAACCATCTACGAGTTGCTTGAAATTTTGGCCGGCGCTGCATCTGCTCACACGGTCTGCTCGTGGTACCGTCAGGCCTGCCATGAATACAAATCTTGTCCTCTTGCTAAAACCATTGCACACATTCACGAGCGCCCTCATTATTTTACCCTACCATCAGCCCAACTTATAAACACGAAAGACCCTGTTAAATGCGTTTTTGATGATTGCTTGGCTTCTTTGATAAGTCGGGTCGGCCACATTTAAAAGGCCTTCTGGCAATATTTAGGTTTCACCACGTTGCATAATAATAAGTATAACGTCAAGAAGAAGATCTGGGAAACACGATTTTTTGGGGGTTAATGAGCAGGATACTTGAGCAGTTTGAGTTGGGTCATGGCGTAGCATTACTTCAACGGACGAGTTTGCTATCACCTTCTTCTATGATCATTGCTGCTCATACCAAAGTGAACCTGGAAACACCAACTCATCTGCTATTCAGATCCTCATGTTCTGTTGCACCAAATATATTTTGTTCTTTGTCTCAAATAGAGGTTTTCTTTTCAGCTACAAATTTGACTTTACTTAGCAAATGATACACCAAACAGCTTTAACTCATTCTTTCAATAAAACATGTAGAGGATTCATGCACTATGTTAGAAAGATGGGTTCAATCAGAAAAAAAAGTTTCTATTATAGAGAGAAGAAAAACAAGTAGAAGAGAGGGAGGGGACAAACACCCAAATACACAAGTAAAAACTATATCAACTATCTCTAACAACTTATGAAACCAACATCTTTTGGGTGCTTGAATTAACTTTTTCTCCCTCCTCTCCTCACTCCTCTCTTCTTTTTCTTCGGGGGAAAGGGTGCTTACAGTGTTGGTTTGGACTTCTTGACGAATTCGACACCCTTGTCAATGTTGGATTTGAGTTCTGGCACGGCAGCTGCATATAACTTCTTTTCGTAGTCTGATAGAGATGGGATTGGGTGGATTTTGACTACACCGGATGGCTAATAGATGAGAGAAACGGTGAGCAAGAAACGGTGAGCAAAAAGACGCGATAAAATGCATATGTGTTGCAATGTGCCACTGATCAACAACGACAAGACAACGTACTCCAAATTCAACTTCAGTAGAGAAGAATGCCAAACCATCAGCAGAAGCCGAGTCACTGTCAATGTATGCACATTCAGTGACGGTTTTACCAGCAACAGTAGCTTCCAAGATGGAGTTTGCGAATCGAGCACCAGCGTAAGCCATGGATAAGGTGGCTGATCCAGCACCGTTTTTGGCTTGGACGACTTCATCACCACCGTATTGGATTCTCTTTACGAGGGCATCTAATTCAGTTTGGGAGAATGACATGCCAGTCTATTGAGAGTAGGGGATTTTTAGCGTGTGATAGCTTTTTGGAAGTGCAAAAAAGCTGAAACGAGAGAAGCGTCATATGATTCGAATACTTACACCCGAGAGAACTGGGATGATGGTGACTCCAGAGTGACCACCAATGACGGTGACCTTGGTAGTTTGAGCATCAGTCTTCTTGACTTCAGAGACGAAGGTGCTTGCTCGAACAATGTCGAGAGTGGTAACACCAAAGACACTGTTGAAGCAAAGATTGTATGAGCGTGATTTTTGCACTGATAGTTTTGTCGTCACAAACGAAGGTCATTTTCTGAATGCTTTACCGTTTTGGGTCGTAGACACCGTGTTCCTTCATGACTTCAGCGACGATAGGGACGGTTGAGTTGACGGGGTTTGAGATGACACAGATGTAAGCCTTGGGGCAGTTGCTAAAGGGAGTAACGAAGATTACAGTTTCAACGAGGCCAAAAAAGGAAAGAAACTCATATAGAATATGCAATCTCTTGCATGATCCACACAACCACATCCTCATCATCATACACACAACTTACATGGCACAACCAGTAGCAAGAGTCTTTACAATCCCAGCATTGATGTTGAACAAGTCGTCTCTGGTCATTCCAGGCTTTCGTGGCACACCGGCAGGGATGACTACCAAGTGACAGCCCTTCAATGCGTCAGCGAGTTGAGCATCACCGACATAGCCAGCGACTTTGGCAGGGGTGTTGATGTGAGACAAGTCAGCAGCGACACCGACAGCGTTTACAACATCGTAACAAGATAGTTCGGTGACGAGAGGGTTTGCCTTCATTAAGAGGGACAATGGTTGACCGATACCACCGGCGGCACCTGGTTGAATGGGGTAGAATGAGGTTGGATGAAGAAGCGATTAGGCAGATTGCAGGTGATGATGTGTCAAGTTTGATGTGTTGAGTATTTACCTAAGATGAGCATGAAGAAGAGGGAGGAAGAGAGCGTCAGTACATGATGGAGTGATTGTATGTTGGAATATTACAATAGTGACGAGAGTCTTCTGGTTGAAATGCATTTTCAAAAATGTTGCAAAATAATCCAAACATGTTTTGCATCGCTAACGAAAGAAGCTACAAAGCAATACCGCAACGATGAAGCGAGCGTATATACCTAAAACAGCGACCTTGACCATGATTAGAGATTGATTTTGTAGGTGTCTATGGGAAATCTGCTTGTTTTTCTAGTTTTTGAGTTTTAAGAAACTTTTCACACGTCAACAAATCGGGTGGCAACATATCACAGGACTGACTGAGAGGAAGGGACCTCAATAATGAGCAGTCAAGATTCAGATCACACGGAGGATACTAATGATCTGGGCTCTTCGCTGTTTTCAACCTTTTCCGGTTGGGGAACCAGCTTGATGTCTACTGTCAAGTCTCAGGTGTGTTGCTATTGAGAATGTATTGAATATATGTAGTTTACGTGTAAATGTATCTAATTCTCCTTCTTTTAATAGACAGAGACGGTTGCTAATGTGTACAAGAGGTAGTGAGACCAACATCAAAAAGCACGTTATTAGAAACACAGCTCACACCCGCTCCCTCTGTTTGGTAGAGACTTGTCTGAGTTTGTAGACGTCGTAGCTGCTCAGTCCAAAGGGAAGCTCGAAGAGTGGACACATTCTATCTCGACTCTCGTGACTTCTACCGATGACGAACAAGATCCTGAACTTGACGAGGATGGCGATGAGATGGAGGAGCAAGAAGAAGGCGAAGAGAGTCAGCAAGAACAAGGAGATCTCTTCTCCATGTTTACAAACTCATTGGGTACACTGCTGTCAAATACTGTCAAAATCACTCCTGCTGAGGAAAAGTCAAAGAGAACTACTACAATGTATGTTATTGCCTGGGAAATTATTCTCTTGTTTGCATGGTGCCTCAATGTATCATCTACTCTCAAACAACGCAGATACGATCGCAAATCAGCGCGAATAGCTGAAATACGGAAGGCTCCACGTACATATCTGCATGATCCAGAACCTGATACTCCGTCAGCTGAACGGTACAGGACATTTAGAAAGGATTTCGTGGTGTCTCAACGGGCTCCCGATATTGCCAAAATACTGGCTGATGATACTAAAGTTGCTCAGCTTATGGGTCGTATTGGTATGTGAGAGGAGACGGAATGCGTTGACACATACATGCTGTTTAAACCGTTTTTTTTGTTGATAGTGCCATCACAAGCGTCGTATGATGAATTTTGGGCTAGATACTTTTTCCGTGTACAGGAAATAGAATTTGAAGAAGCACAGAGAAAGAGGATTATATGTATGTTGTTTGTATTTGGGGTTGAGTATGACTTCCCACTTACTAACTTTCATTTGTTCTTACTTTTCGCTCCTCTCTAGCTGTCGGTCCAGCAGACGACGAGGTGATACTTCGGTTCCCCGCACACTACTAATTTCAGTCCTAACATCCCTACGTCTTGTTTGTTTTTCAGGAGGACATTGCATGGGACTCGGAAGAAGAAGCAGAAGGGCCTCAAGTGATTCCTTCTCCGCCTCCTATAAATCCCAAAGCATCGCCACCCACTGATTCCATACCGGAAACATCTGCAGATCAGTCTGTTACTGAACCCTCAGAAGCACCAGCTCAAGCAGAAGGACAATCAAGTGAACCTCCACAAGAACATCAAAGTGCAAGTATAGCAGCATCACCAACAACCAAACCAGCAGAAGAAACAGAACCAGCAGCACCAATAGCATCAGCATCAGCAACACCTCCACATCTAAAACAATCCGAAAGCGCACTATCACTACCATCTATCCTCGAAGCTAGAATAATGAGTCGTGATTCACCCACTACATCACAATCTGAAGACTGGAGTAACGTGGACGATGCATCTACTCGTGATAGCGGTGAATTGGTTGATAGAGGTGATGTGCCTGTGGCTGCTGTGGACAAGGGTAAAGAGAAGGCGGTTGAAGGTAGTACTAGTAGTAGTGCACAGCCTGATGACTGGGATGATTGGGAGTGAGTGAGTGAGTGAGGCTAAGAGAGAACGTTGCTGGAGGTTTTGGGGGATTATTCGTGGAGTATATTGTATAGTATCAACTTATTGCACATAGCTGTTGGCACAAAGCCGTTGCTTTTGTATTATTTTTGAACATCATGAGCATATCAAAGATTTGCAAAGAGTTGTATCATTTATCCTTGGCGCGGTGTACTCTTGGTTTGCATCTCTACGTGTTCGTCTCGCTATCGATTAGAGATGCACTGGAATGGAATGGAATGGAATTGGAAGTGGAATTCACGTTTTTGACGACCCAATTCCCGTTATTGGTCGCTTCCATTCTTGGAATCTAGAATCGCGAAATCGCCTTCGGCGATTCCATTCCATCGAATTTCATGTTTGCCAATTCTTGACCGATTCCTGACCGATTTATCTTTTGATCTAAACTGATGTTAAAACGAAACCTAAGAGTTCTACGACCTACTACAGACTAATAGGATTGTAGTTTATAGACTGTTTTATGTCTCCATAAAATTAGCAGCAGCTCACCCCTCTGCCCTGGCCTTCTCTAATTCCAGTCTTTCTAATGCAGTCATCAGCTTTTCATCACGCTATTATGGATAGCGAAAGTCGCAAATTCGAGTAGAAATCGGTATATCGGTAAGAATCGGTAAGAAATCGGTCGAAATTGAGAAAGTCGGGAAAGGGCAAGAATTCACTTTGGATTCCTGATGATTCCATTCTAGAAATTGGCGACTTCAATGATTCCATCACAATTCCAACTTTTGACGCGTCAATTCCAGTTCATTCCGATTCTTAGGAATGGAATGGAATGGAAATCACGGAATTGGAATCAGGAATTGACAACTCTACTATCGATCATAGTTGACTTTCAACTGGTCTCTTCGCGCAGTTTCACAAAGCTCTTCATTACATCGGTAGCTCTACGATACCAGACGCGAACAAGACTACAAATAGCTCCAATCATACTTAAAGTATACATCACTCATATTTGTGTCTATTAATCGGTAAGAACAGTACATGTTTAGAGCAGGAATCGTCATGTTTCTTTGTTTGGGGTTTGGATTTTACTGACTACATGCACATTTCTATAGTCGCCAATCGTAAATTCGTCCTCTCAACGCTTTGGCAGAATGAGTTCTGAAAGCTATGGATCTCAAGAAGGTGTTGTAAGTCAACCTCGTCAACGTCAAACTCGACAAAATGAAAGTGATGTTATGAATCCCACTGAAGCTGATGCGAGTGCTCCTTTCGCTCAAGACAACAGTCATTCAGGATCCTTCAGCAGCAACGCTCCTGCTGTTACGACTTTGGATACCTTGCCAGTCGAACTATTGCTCAACATTCTCCCTCGGTCTTTGGGTTATCAAAAAGGGATGTTTTGAAGATGAGGTTTGGTCGAAAGTGCTCTGAGTGTCTTATAAGTGTCGAACAAATTTATTCGCTTTCGCTTCAGTGTGTCCGTCTTAGTTTTCTTCGTGACTGGTAAATAGCATTCTAAGGATGTCGCTACCCTTCTCACCTTTTATGTACATAGCTTCGGATACTCGAGTCTGGGCGCATCTCTCTTTTGGATTTCGCAACGATCAATTCCGTATCAATGCGGAAGAAGTCCCTGAACAGAGCCATCTCAGAGCTTTGCAGACTCGAAAAGACGCTTTCTTGGAAGGAACTCATTTGCAATGGCGTCAGGAAGTTCGAATTGCCACTTGCATTGCTTGCACTCTAACAATCTCTCGCCATTAGTGACTCCAGTCAGCATGGGGAAGTCGTCAATGCAAGGCTGAAGCAGCACCACTTACTCAATTTGACAGACATGTGAGATCTCATCCCCACCAAATTAGCCCAGCGAAACCGGATGGGGCGAAAAAGTCCATGAACATGACGGGCTTCACCAGGTCTGAAACGACTTTGGAACAGTCTCAACGCTACAGAAACGCAATCTCTGAAAACGAAATTGGTCTCAGGCTTGAAATGGGATCCTCTCTGCAAGGCCATTCGAGCAGACACTCGAGGCACTGCAATGGGACCTGTGTGTATTGTGATTACGGAGGAAGAGTGAATCGTGTGGTCTATTCGTGAGAGTAGATAGTAGTAGAGTAGTAGGGAGAGTAGGAAGAGTGTAGGTCGTGTATTGTGTGGTCGCCGTAACTTGGTCCTGCGTCAAGGGGCTAGGGACCACTTCCGTGATAGACGCCATCGTGCTTTCGCGGCGGATGACCTCGTTTTTTTATCTGTAAGAAGGCCGTCATATCAAAGGTAACAAATAGTGTAGAAATGTAAACTAATAAAAAAGAGTTAGGAAATCTGAGGTATATGTGGTATATAGAAATGGAATAGCAAAATATATTCAATCTTTTAAGTGTATTTCAGCAAATGGTTGGCGAGCTCACGTTGCAACGTAAAATCAAATGATTTGTTTTAACGCGATTCGCGACTTGTTTAGTATGGAATCGACTCGAAATACAGGACTTTCCTATTGTACTTTGTTCCTCTATGAGCGACCACTCTAGTTTTCAAGTCGTTTGAGCCTTTAAGAAAACTTTTTGACAAAACCTCGCATCCCTTGACAAACACGCATCAAGCTTTCTCGTGATGGCCTCAGCACATTCCCGCCTAGTAGCAACAGCAATATGCTCTACTGGCCTGTCTACTGCCTTCCACTCCTCCTTCACATCCCTACTATCAACACATTCAATCTCCGTTACTTCAACTAGGATCTTGTCGCCTCCTGCAGTCGCAACTGACTACTACTTGACACTGGATCCAGTAAAAACGAATATTCTCGCATTCAATAATGAATTACTATCGCTATGTCGCTCACATGCTGGTACAGATGTCGTATGTCAGACAGATAATGTGTATAGAAGAAGCAAGAGACTGTTTATATTTGATATGGACTCGACATTGATACGGCAGGAAGTTATTGATGAGATTGCTAGATATGCTGGCGTTATGGATCATGTTGCTGTGAGTGTTGAGAGAAAAGTGGTGCTTGTGATGTCCTAATAATTGTCTTTTTTGCCATTAGAAAATCACAGAGGCAGCTATGAATGGTGAAATCGACTTCAAGGAATCATTGAAAAGACGAGTAGCTCTACTTGCTGGATGTGAAACGAGTGTGCTGGATCGCGTTCGTGCTGATTTGATTTTCACGGATGGAGCTCATGATATGTGTCGTGTGTTGAAGAAGCTGGGGTGTAAATTGGCTGTTATATCAGGTGTGAACATCTTGGATCTATCGAGTTTGCATTAGCATGCTGCAAGGTTGCAATATTCAGCTTTCCTGACAGCCTTTCTTTTGCAGGTGGTTTCATGCCCGTAGCAATACGAGTCAAAAACGAACTAGCCCTAGACTACATGTATGCCAACCAACTAGCGACATCACCAGACGGAAAGACATTGACGGGTATTACAATCGGACCAATAGTAGATGGTCTTCGTAAAGCAGAATTGTTGGATGTTATAGCGCAATCTGAACATGTCACTAAGGAACAGATTGTAGCTGTTGGTGATGGTGCCAATGATTTATGGATGCTGGCTGAAGCTGGATTGGGTGTTGCGTTTAATGCTAAAGCTAAAGTGCAAGAGAAGGTATGCCTCGACTGGATTCTTTTTTGCACTAGCTAATTACAACCTCACAAATACGGACTAGGCACAAGCTCGAATAAACCAAAAGAGTCTTCGAAACATTCTATATTTGTTGGGACTCTCAGACGAAGACATTGCTCTGTTGCTGATATGAGAGGACAACATTCTGTTTTCTTGTATTTTGCTCAACCAGTACTTCCCAGAAAGCCAGAAATCTCAATATAGAATTGTTCTCAATAAGCTTTTAGAATAGAAGAGTATTGCGCTCATCGTCCTTGACTGATTCGAGACGTTCTTATAAAAAGGGCTTCCTCAACAGGCGTATTCTTATACCAACGCATGTCGTATACATCCGGAACTGGTCATATTGGACCACACAGCAGTTGACAAAACGACGTTGATCAATATTGTGGAGGAAAAAATTGAGACGTCAGCCCATTTATGAGACATCGAACCACACATCAAATCAAAACGATGAATTCTGCTAATGTCTCCAAAACGCAAATTGGAAGCGTTATAATGTCATGAAAAATTTCAGCATGCTCTCTTTACCGAATCATTATAAATAAATTCATCATGGCAATCAAGGCTTAAATATGCTGGTACAATTGTGCGTACGCCTTCTATCAATTTCACTTTGCCCAGGAATAAGGTCAAACATCGTACTCATTTAAAACAACAAGGTAAAACACTCGATTACTTATATGAGAGATGAACCTTCTATTTTTATTTTTGTTATGAAGACATATGCTCAACCTCTACTATCTGGCCTTTCTGTTCATCCAAAAAGACACAAACTCTCAAAGAGAGACTGATCAATAAACTTCTAGAATATAACGCTCCTCTTCCTTCAATGATTCAAGATGTTCAGGCGCTTTTTCAGTAGGCATAGTCTTTGAGAATGCCGATACCAATGCATCTCGTACATCGGGAACTGGCCATGTTGGACCACACTAGAGTTACCAAAGATATTATCAGCTTTGGGCAAAATAGGTACATAACATGTCACTCATGTTCTTACCAAGTAGAAAGAACCACCCTTCTGAACCATCAAATCACACATCAAATCCGAATCCTCCTGAATCAAATGCTGGATATATATCTTGTGCTTCTGATCTCTCGAGAAGGCACATCGGAGCGTTACAAGGCCATCAGCAGCATACGCTTCCAGTTCTTCTCCGTACAGGTACTCCATGCCTCTGCTACGACTACCAAAGTAAAGCACCATGGGTCCTACAGAATGTCCAAGGCTACGGAGATATGCACGTTCCTCGATAAAGGCTCGGAAGGGGGCCATGCCGGTACCTAGACCTGCCATGATGACGGGTGCGGTGTGTGCAGGTGGGAGCTTCATGACGGATGGCTTTATGGATACGGCCATCGTTGCATTTGGTTTTATATTCATGAGGTATCGGGTACATTGTCCGTATCGGGATTCACCAGATGGAGTCTTCCAGTCCACAAGCACGACTAATAAGTGCACCGAGTTTGGATGCATGTGTTGGGATGATGCGATAGAGTAGTGACGGGGTTTAATATAAGGGATCATGGTAAGCAAGTCCGTTATAGAAGGATGAGCAGATGGGAATCGTTTCAATAAATCTACATATGTGACTGTCTCGACATTCGTCAAGTGATCAAATGCTTCTTGACCTTCTGATGATGCTAGGATGTTCAATTGCTCGGTTTCCTTCAAGGCGGTAGCATAGGTAGCCAAGCTCTGATAGAATTTACGTCCTGGTTTACCAAACAAGTCCAATAGTTGAGTCAGCACCTGATCTATAGTACGTAATTCAGTCTTGCCCTCTGTTTTACGTTCAATAAAGATGAGATCATCAGGGTTTAGACCATAGAATTTGATGAAGTCAGCTACTTCTTCAGCATCATTATGTCCATGAACTCCTAGAGCTTCACCAATATCATATTTGAGATCGGTACCAGTTGTATCGAATTCCATGTGGAAGACGTTACGATCATACGAGTCGGGTGTAATACGACGGTTTTCATCTACTCGTACTACAAAGCTCTTTTCAATATCGGGTCGCAAATCCTTCTTGAGTCCATATGCTTCAGCAAACATGACTGCCCAAGCTGCATGGTATGATTTAACTTGGGTTTGGATGAGAGATTCTTCGTCTTCTTCTGCTAGTACCTGCTTTTCCAAGGCAATGGTACCTGATACATTTACGGGTAATTCGCGGTCTACTGGTAGTTTAGCCCATGATGCAGGAGTAGCGATTTCTGTTAATGCAGCTACTGCTTTTTGAATAGCCATCAATTTCGTCTGGATTATATTATTGTTGGTCTCGGTAGCAGACACAGTGTGTTTCAAGATGGACAAGTAAATAGGAGCATTTTCAGCTGCGACTAGTTGGAAGTATACAGTCTGTAAGATGAGTCCAACAAAGTCGGGTATATCAGATGGTCGGAAGACTGTCAAGCTCTTCGCAATCTTGTCGGCATCGATGGCATATACTTTGGCATGTCGTTTACCAATACTAGCTTTAACACAGTTGGGTAACTCCTTGTCTAGATCCTTTTCAGAAGACCATGGAGCATTAAAGACGATAATAGCACCATCCTTGAGAGATCCAGCTACATTATAACTAGATGCGATAGAGGCAGTATGTACTGATACATAATCTGCAGACCTGACTGCATGATGGACACCAATGACTTCATCAACACCCATACGGATATGAGTAGCATGTACAGGCTCGACTTGTACAGCATCATGAGCAGTAAATGCCTGTACAGTAGTAAACCCGCTATCATGCATGGTTTTAACTATAGTAGCACTAGCTGGCAGTGTTTTAGCTTCAGCCAAATCCCAGAATACGGCCTGATGGATTTGTTGAGGGATATATCCTTCATCGGATTCAGCTTGTGGTAGAGACTCTTGAGCGATTACATAGTCGAATGTTGGTTTTGACGATTCGAGATCTTTAAATAGAGTTTCGATTGCTGATGGATGTAAGTCGTTGGTTTCTACACGAGCTTTGAGTAATATTGGGTTGGATCCAATCTTGTTGCCGCTGTAGAGTGAGCCAGCAACGTCCAAGTATAATTGGCCGTGGCATACCGTAGAGACGGTAGATTGATCCACGACCTATGAAATGCAGGAAATCGGTTATTTGGTTGAGAACCGAGGGCAAACAAAACTGAAGCAGATTCAAAATTATGAATTACCGAAATTCGCTTCACCGAAGCTGGCACAGCTTCAGCGAATAGTTTATCCGACCATGGTCTCCATACTCTAACTTTGACGACACCAACACGGTGGCCACCTAATACTAAAGCATTTACAGCCGTCTCAGCAATCAAAGCAGCTGGTCCAACAGCCACAACAATGCTTTCAGCTTTAGCATGTCCAACGTACTCAAATACATGGTATTGGTGACCAAATATTGGGGCTAGAGAAGTCATAATGTTTTCTACCGATGCAGGTACATCGTGATGTCCACTCTTGGAAGTAGCAGCTGTATGCTTAACAGCAAGAGCCAGTTCTTGAGCAGACAAGACATGAGCGCTAGACAATTCAGTAGCGACTCGAGCTCCATCATAGAAATGAAGCATGGGAGTCTTGTTTACCACTGCAGCGATATGCGTAATTACACCTAAATCATGAGCTTCCTGTACAGAGGCAGAAGACACCATTCCAAATCCAGTATGAGTTACAGCTGCTACATCCGAGAATGAAGTCGATACTTTAAAGGTATTTGCAGTGTCCACTGCTTGTGCAGATACGTGGAAGACGGTGGGCAAGTGTTCAGCAACCATATGATGCATTGCTGGAACCATGAGCTGTAATGCTTCAGACGACAAGAGAGCCGACACGGCCAATCCATGAGCTGCTGCTCCGTGGACGGCAGATCCGGCACCAATACGAGTTGACATGTCAAACACTTGAGGAATCGAGCCTTTAATGTTTAGCGCTGATGATTCGACTAGATGGTGGACGTGATCTGCTACTGATGAGATTGGAGTGACTGGATATACAAAGGACATATCTGATAGTTTATATGCTACTTCGGCAGCAACTGATTGTCCATTGATGACTTCCAGGGCACCTTGACGTTCATTTACCATTGATACATGGTGGAATTCATCTTCATGTTCGTGTTCATGTCCACAACCACATGATTGTTGAACCTTCTTGGTGAGAGCGTGGTCATGTTCTGCTGCTCTTGACTTTACTACTGGTTTTTGATTGACCAAGTCCACTACACGACCAATAACGATGGATTCGATATTCAAGTTTGCGTCTGTCTTGGCCAAGATGGCAGAGTCAGCTAGAGTAGTCTTTAGCACTTGGTGAGCTCCGTCAACGACATGGATGACTGCCACAGGTACAGTTGCTGGATAGTCTAGTTTGGTAATAGCATCCCAAGATAATTTACCACCGCTAACTACAACAGTTCGAGATTCATTATAAGCGGGTACTGAGGCAAAAGTACCATCGCGACGAGTAGCAGGAGTGACCAAGACCTGTTCAGATACACCTGGATATACCAGAGGAATACCAGCAACAGTAGAAGGCACTACAGAAGGATGTACACCGACCAAGTTTTGTGCCTTGTATCCGTGACTGGAAAAGAATTCCAAGTCGTGTACTATATTGTGTCCATTTTCTGCAGCTACGAGACGGACTACTTGAAGACCTCGCTTCAATGCTGGTAGAGCATGGACGGTCAATTCGAGAGGAATATCCGATTCGTTCAAGAGTTGTACTTGACCAGTGATGATTGATAGAATCGAGTTTGGAATATCGTGGTCTGCTAATACGAGATCGGCATTGATGAGCGCCTTATGAGCAGCTACAGTCAAGGTATCGACATCGCCAGTTCCAGCGGACATGATACGAATGGTTCCAGTGGTGTGGCTTGAAGATTGGACTGTTTCGGCGCCACGTTTGAAGGCTTCAACCAACTATTAAGAGAAAGAAAGTAAAAGTATCAGCACTTAAGGCTCCTTTTGAGATATAGGATTGTGAAGTTTGTTTGACATCACAAGCAAAAAAAAACGTCACCAACAGACTATACTCACTCCTTCAATGTCACTCTCAGTCAAACCAGCGAGCGCTTCCATAGGCCATTCATCAGCAATACGGTTTACAAACGCAAACCTCTTTTTAGAGTCAGAATCATCAGCAGCCCTAAGTTTTTGTCTCAACAACCCGACATTGTGTACAGCACGTCCAGCATGTTGAGGAAGAGTAGCCGATATATGTTTACGGATACGATTAGCCAAGCTAGGACCATTCCCGTTGGTAGATACAGATACTTGGAGCTCGTGATCACGGAATGAGCTCATGAGCCAGAAATCCGACAAGTCAGATTCTGTGCTCAAGTTGACTGGCACTTTACGTTGTTTGGCAGCCATTGCAACGTTGCGAGCAGCAGCAGAGTCTTGTAGGGTCACGAATACAATGGATTTGCCATCTATATCGCGGGGCTCAAAGCCTCTGTCAATGTGGATGACTTCACCACGATGGATGCGAGTTAGGAGAGATTGGCACAGCTCCGATTCGTTTGCTACTACAGTAACGTAGGCATCTGCTTCCAGGCAGAATAAGACTCTGGAATCGTCAGTGCCACCGACCACTAGAGCGTTTCGACCTAAGACATGAAAATTGGCTGTTTAGCATGTGTCGGACGTCGTTTTGAACGATCAAGCTTTAGAGTGCTGCAATAGATCTTACCGGCTAGTGCCCAAGAGACCATGAGCGAGCCTCCTCCTCTTGCCAAAGTTGCCATTTTGTTCTAGTTCTCAAAGGTTGAACTTGAAACTTTTTTTACCTTGTCAATGGTCGCAAGTCCAAATTATGACGCCTTACGTTTGTCAGCAAAAAAGCACACAGCAAGACGGCGAGGAGGGATCAATACCAATCTGTTAAGGGTTAGAAACATTTGTAAAATATATAAACGTGAAATTCGCCCTTGATCCCACTTGTTCCCAAGAAACCGTTGTAGCTCAAAATTCCTCTTTCTTGTGCATCCCTATAAACAACCATGCGGCATCCAATCGTTCTATTTCTCACCATAATATGCACTGTATGCTTATCATTGGCTGCTCCAGACGATCAGGAACGTGCCGTGTTGATGGAGTAATGTATATTTTAAGAATTGTCGGTTAACACAATCACACATTCTACTACATAGGACTCCAAATCAAAGATCCAAGTGCTTCACAATATTGACGACAGTGGATTTACTCCACGTGGCATTATCTCCTTCGACACCAAAAAGCTGAAGGCAGGATATACATCCACCTCAGAATCCACATCATTTGCTCCAGACGCCGATTTGATATACAGAATCAAGCTCGTGACACCTGGAGGTGGCGAAATAAAAACTGGTATTAGAAGAGTACGTTCTGTTGGTTAGTCGTGGGAAAGGAGTTGCCGATCTGTGTGTTTGCCGAAGAGTCTCTTGTAAATTGCTCACAATTCTGATTTCACTCTAGTGTTTACTCGTCGCTGCTGGATTCCAGGAAACATTTACAATACATCTAGATCAATCTGGTATGTATGGCCGCGCATTCGATGAGGAGGAGCAAAACAAGCTGGTACCTGCTGCAAAATTATTGTCTTGACACCTTTCTCGCTAGGCAAACCATTCCACGTGGACTATACAGTTCCAGCAAACTCATGCAACAAGAACTCAACCAGCAAATCCAGACGAGAAACCGCTGTATTCAAACCACAAGTCAATATCGTGCAACCTGCAGATGGGGCTAGACCTAGTTATACACCAATGTATGGCATCCACGATGGTGGCAAAGCAGCAGAACAGAACTTTTTGCAAAAGTACTGGATGTACATTATACCAGGTTGGTATTGATATGAGCTTGGGGGTTTTGCCGTACTGACCTTCCTTGCTCTAAATAGCTGTCGCATTGATGTTGCTAACTGGAGGCGCCGCTGAAGAGCCCGCAGCAGCTGGTGGTGCACGGCCTAGGGTGGCGCGATAATATGTACATACATGTGGTTGCTTTTTAAATATAAAATATCACACTGATCTCGATCAATGAGCCATGAGGCTTCTTCACATGGGTACACGTGTATAGACGCGTAACGAAGCTCAAATCAAGGTTATTGTATTTCCTGGCGCAAAACAAAGCTGTGAAGCAGATCTAGTGAAAAGCTTGACCATCGACAAACACTTTTATTGATTTCACAGATCCAATCTGAAATTATGACGTTGCCGTCATATGCCCTCCTACCGACACCTGGAATCTACGTCCAATGTCACTGTGAGCTAGATCCAACGAGCCAACAACAATCCATTCCTAGCTCCAAACATCAGCAGGAAGAACAAATTCATCAAGCCTCAAATACAGAAGATCAGATCCCGAATCCACCTATAAATGCAGATAGTTACAAGCTACAAACTCTACCTAATCTGTATTGGTGTGATTCGTGTCATCAAATCAAATGTTGGAAGTGCACATTGGATCAAGTAGCTTGTTATTTCTGCCCGAATTGTCTGTTTGAGGTGCCGAGTGCTAGTGTTAAGGCTGATCGGAATATGTAAGTTAATGATATTATTCTATTCTTGTACGTCTAAACTGAGTCTTTTTTTGGTCGTTACTGTACATCTTGGTGGGATTTCGCACGCACGCTGACTTTTTGGTATCAATTTAGGTGCGCCCGTAACTGCTTCTCTTGTCCAATATGTGAAACTACTCTAGCGGTGGTAGCATCTATAGAAATAACCGAAGGATCTACACGAGAGTCAACTACAACTCCACCCACACAATCAACCACCACGACAGAACCAGCGCCTCCAGTAACCCACTACTTATCATGTCCAACATGTCACTGGGACTCTCGCCAAGTAAACATCCAATTCGAGAAGCCAACAGGTCTAGCCATGCAACTACGAAAAGGCGAAGACGAACGACCAGACATTAAAGAATTTGATGCTTTAAAGGAATACTTTGATCGTATTATCAAGATATCGGCTGATGCTTCTGCTGCTGCCGCTGCTACGATGAGTAAGAGTATGCGTAGTGGTGGGAGGGGTACTAAAGCCAGGACTAGTATGGGCTGGGCGTCTCTTACCGGTCGTAAATCAGAACGGGCTGAGACTGTCGAGCCGTATAAGACTGGGGTGGTTGATATGCAGCATCATCATGTGGATGAACTTGATATTGCCCAAGGTAGATAATCAGCGTGATCCTCCTGTATTTTTTTTGCACCAACAAAGAAAGGACAATGATACTGATTTCATGATTCTCCTTCAAAATTTTAGTTTCTACACTCCATCAAAGATTACTGCAACCAGAGCATCAACCTAGAGACGTCACGTAAGCGCTTAAGAGTACCTCTAGCCAAAAAAAAAAGCACAAGACAGAAGGTCAATAATGATGCTTCCAACGTAGACAACTTGGACCACGACGAATAAAGCTACGAACAAAACTCACCAGACGGTGTCGTACCTGTGAACATATTCTCATCAAACCAGAGCAGAAAGCCTCAGTCAACAAACTCACAGTGAAGCTCACGGCAAGGTAACAAAACAAAATCCCCGCAAATGCTTGCCTTATTTTGTCGAATCAATCATTTAAACTTACTCGCTGTGTTGGCTTGTGTGTAATAGTGATTTCTTGCCAACCATAACGATTGCTCCTCCGTTTCCATCAACACCCATACTCGAAACCCAACCTGTCCGCTTTGTATTACGATTTGCCAATCCTACAATTCAAGAAATCAGTGTTTCACTTGCTACTGCATCTGCCAATTCGGAAAGTTGTGATGTGCGTTTGAATGTAATGCGGCGGCCAAGCATGTTAGTTGTTTTTTGTTCCTGATTCACACTATTCTTTATTGATCCAGGTGACTATACTAGCTCCAAGCTTTACTATACCCGCTTACAACGAATTGTGGGAATATGATGATGATCCACCTATGCCATCTTCCTACTCTATTGAGCGAGCTCTGCAAGGGTTGAATTCACCTACAGGAATCTATGAGAAGAGAAGGAACTCTACTTGTATTATCGTACAGGTTGTACCTCATGGTGGTCGTATAGAGGTATATGTAGTTGCAGAACCAACATTGGGCAAGTGAAGAGTTCACTTTCTTTCTTTCTCATTTAGTTTCCAGTCATGGTATCCATTACTCGGAATGTTGCGATTGTGACAGCAGATAGTGAAGTGACTGAAAGTACTGGTACGAGTACAACCAAACAGACGACATCGTATTGGGCATGGGTGGCGTTGGGACGTACTGAAGCGTCTGAATCATGATGTTAGAATTTATAACATATTGTATTCGCATAATAAGACATTGTGATATTGCAATCACACTGCGCTTGACGCGTTGCATTCCTCCTCCATTGCTAAAAAAACCATGACAAAGATAATTTGATGACAGAGTAACGACCACACCATGGGTCTTTTTAGATGTTACGTTTATTGCAATCTACATTTATAGAGTGAGGTCGAGGGCCAAAATCACTACTTGTCACACTCTTTTTTCTTATGCTGTGGCAGTAGCAGCCTTCTCTCGTCTCTTGTCACGTTCCTCAGCAATGGTCAATTTCACACCACGACCACGTGGCAATGAAATCCACGAATCCTTTCCATGACCAATGATAAACACGTTCGTCATCCTAGTAGCAAATGATCGATCCATGGCATCCTTGACATGAATAATATCAAATCCTCCAACGTGACGTTCACGATGTGTAACCATTCCAATACGACCTTGATTGCGACCACCAGTAACATATGCGAGATTTCCAATATCGAATTTAAGGAATTCAGTGACTTTGCCAGATTCAACGTCGAGCTTTACAGTGTCGTTTACTTTTACGAGTGGGTCTGGGTAGCGGATTGTTCGGCCATCGTGGGTTACGATGAAGGGGATGCCTTTGCTGCCTACTGTGAGTTTTTTGACTTTGCAGAGCTTGTACTAGGAGATAGGTTGAGTGTGAATTTAGAGGTGACAAAAAGGGGATAATTGATGGTGTATCATGTGTGAAATAAACCAACCTTGGCTTCTTCAGCAGTGATACGGTGAATGGCGAATCGACCCTTGACGTCGTATACAAGACGGAAGTATTCTCCAGTCTTGTCAATAGAGATAACATCTGCAAAACACATAAACATTAGCACCAGCAAAAAAAAGTCCATCGCTTCAAATTCAAGTATGACTGCTTACCCATAAATCCAGCAGGGAATGTCATATCAGTACGGACCTTTCCATCAACCTTGATCAACCTTTGCATGACAATGGCATTGGTTTCCTTGTTTGTCAAGGCATACTTTAATCGATTTCTCAAAAAGACAATGAGGGGGAGACATTCTCGTAGTTTGTGTGGACCGGTTGATGGACGTGGTGCCTGTAAAGTTCATTACATGTGTGTAAGATGACTCTGATGCTTGATGTATTTCCAGCTTTCAGATTGTTCCATACCCAAGTTCCAGTCAGCTTGTCAAGCATCCAATGCTTTGGAGCCGCCAATCGCTTCAAGTGCTTTTTTGGTCCTCTGGCCTGTTATGGTTATTGTCATTTTATATGTTGGTTGTCGTAAAATGGGCAGTTGGATTTGGTGAAGGAGTATGAGGAAATGGAGAATAGGAGAGAGAGAAGAGTTAAATAAGGTCAATACAACGGTGGAATTCAATGTGAAAATGAGCATGTACGCACCATATTTGACTATTGTCTAATGGGAAGAGATGGATGTGTTGGATGTTTTGTCAAGGTGCTTGCCAACAACTTTCTTGCTTTGAGAAAATCACGACACATGAATATGAGAATTTAGAACGACGAGAAGGAGAAGAGACGTGACTCTGAATAATTAAATGAGTGCGTAAAATACATGCTCAGCGGTCCCTCTCTAACTTCTGCGATTCACGAAAAAGATAAAGATTCAACACTGCCACGTTCAGCGCGAACTGTACACGAACAGGGGAGACCAGACATCCATTTAAGCCCCTACCATCAGTGCTAATTGAATTTACAATCGACATCAGTGCTTCAGATCCCACCGATCGCTATGAAAGTTGGACCAAAAACCAAGACAACCATACAAAACACGATACTCCAATTTGCTTTTTAGCATCAAGTATACAATTTTATTCCTTCTGTATTAATATTTTAGACCTTTTCATTACGTGACAGTTGCTCTGTTCCTCCAGTTTAATTGGTTTCGGCGTCATTGGTATCCTTGCGCTCCTCGAATCCTTAGAAATTTGAGCTCTAGAGATATTTCTTCTCATCCGGTATGCTCTTATATTATATTCTATACATGTTCAATTAATTAAAGAGGTTCAACGCACTATGGATAGCAACTGTCTACGACGTTGCGACAAGCAAATTCCTTCCCAACACGGCACAATAAGCAACAAACGCTGCCAACCAAACAAACCCAACAACACCCGACCAAATTCTGTTCCAAGGTAGTCTTTTCCAAAGGCTTCTCCAAGGCTGTCGTTTCCTGTTCATTCCATCAATTACCACGGTAGAAGGTTGAAATTGCTTCTTGTCATTCTCCCGTGTTTCACGATTAACGGTATCTACTTTTACAGTTCGAGTTTGCTTCGCAATAAGCATTTCAGGCACGTCAGCGCAAATTCCTGACACTCTACATAGGTAATTGTTGGTTGAGTCAGAGGTATTTGCGCAAAACTATTTGACCAAGCTTGGGACTTACAGCCAAGACACTGCAACAATACCAAGCTCCGAGTATGTGAAACTGGTGTGCCATGCAGATAAGAGAATCCACAATAATATGACGGGAAATCCTAAAAGTCAAAATATCAGCAAACCGATTCGTATAACCGAGTTCAGCAGCCCTTCGAGCACTAAGACACTCACCGACAAAGACAGCATACAGAAATTCTAATTCTTCCCTCTCTGTTAAACTGCTATTAGACGTTCTGGGAGAACGAGACTGTTTCGGGCTTTCAGGCCATCCCACCAACCGAGGAAACCACTTGAAATACAAAATATTCTTAACAAATTTCACCACCTTTGCAATTCTTCTAGAAGTGTCATCTACGTTTGTTCGTTCGTGCCTCTTTGGGAGATCGTGAAGGACCACAACTCCTTGCGTGTCTAGCCAACAGACACCTATCAACAGATTTACACAAGAGGCTACTGCATATACGGCGACGATATACGGTGCTTCATCCAAGGTTGGAAAGCCCTTTGGCAGAGATGAAATAGAAGATGATGAAGTCGTATTGGAGAAGGCGTAAGCTGATGATACGACTGTCTGGATTCCACTAGTAGCAAGAACAATCCACGATCCAGATACCAAGCCTGCAAATCGTACCCCAGACGACTTTGATAGTGCTCTGTCCGTTTTAATTATATGCTTGATATCAGCAAAGGTTGCGCGTCGGTAGCCTCCTAGCATTTCATTTCGGCTCAGAGCCTTTTGGCCTCGAGGCAGACTGTCCAGTATTAACTTTCGCTCGTCTACTGACACTACTGATACTACTCTGTCTGCGTCTACCATGACTTTGACCCAAGTCTCATCGTCCGGTTCGTCTAAAGCGAGTTGGAAGTGAACCTTGAGTAATCTTCAAAATCGTCATTTTGGTGATATTCCCTGTGAAGTTACCTGATACCAGGATATTATAGTCTACACAAGCACATGCAAGTTGCCAGCTTGAGTCAAACTCCAATTCATCATCAGATTCCCGATCCTTTACAATTCTCCGGATTACAGAAAAGTAATAAAGGGCTTCACCAAACTCCCTTATCGACCGACATGCAGTCCAGATTGGCGACATCATGGCTCGGGCATAACACAAGATGCCTCTAAAAATACTGGCGTTTTTGGGAACACGTACAGTAAATATATGGGAAAGAACCAAAGCTAATGGTGATTTTGAAAGAGCCGTCAAGATTGCTAGAATACTGGGCCCTCCATTGAGAATTACACCTAGCAATACAAATACTCCAGCAAGAGATAAGACCCTGGGTAGCAGGAAGCTCAACACACCTCCAAATTTCTTCCCAACTAGATGCCACTGTCTGCCATCAGTTTCCTTCTTTTTCCGTTCCTTCTCCTTCTGTTTGAGCTCATTGTCTTCCTTCCGTTTCTGCCTTCGTGCTTCTTTATCCTTCTTCTTTTGAGCCTTCCGCTCCTGGCGCAACTGTTTCTGATACTCTCTGTTCTGATCATTCAGCTCTGAATCTACTTTATCTCGTCGTTGCCCCCAAAGCTTCCAAACTGATTGTTCTGGTTCTGGCTTATGGATTACTGGTTGAAATGTCACTGGCCGAGAGGATAATCCATCAGGCTGATAATTCAAGTTCCCAAAGACCGAATGCTGATGTTCCTGACTCTGCCGTTGGTTTCGACTGTGCTGTAATTGGGTTTGCGTTACCACACGGTTGTCGCGATTGCCACTCTGATGGAGAGAATATGCTCGTTTAGGTGGTATCGGAGGATTCTGTTCGTAATTTCGAGACTGAATATTACTTTGGGCTGGCTGATGACGTGTTTGCTGTATGTATAGTGGTTGTCCTAAATGTTGCTGCATCAATTCTGGCGATGACATTCCTCGTCGTGGAGGAATAGGACCGCCATGAGAAGGATAAGGCCGATATTCATGATTATCATCGTGATGGTGGTGACCTGCTTGGTGATTTACAGAGTGTCCATTCGGCACGTTTGAGTACTGGCTAAAGTTACCAAAACCGTTGGAATGAACCGGAAGGTTATAATCAGCTTGCGATGCATGTTCGTAGAGGTCCATTTAGAGAGCTCCAAGTCGATGAATGTTCGGCATTACCGGCGCCTTCTGCCTCTAGCTTGTGTGTTCCGTGTTACCTAGCCAGCCAAACATCATGCTTGCAGTTTTACCTTAGCCCACCCATTAAAACAACGCATACAACGGCCGATACACTACTGATTTAACCTGTTCTGTATGTCTAGACAACCGATGAATCCATACCGAGGTGAGTGGTCGTTCTTGAATACCCTTCCGTCGTTGTTTTCAAATGCTTTTGGTACTCACAGCACCTCATCGTAACTGACAATCTCCCAAAAAAATCGGATTGTTATAGCGGCCAGTCCAACCTATGCTGATCCATACCAGCCCAATGATTACCAGATGAATCAGTATCGCCAACAACCACAGCAAGGACGCAATCGTCGTTACGAAGACTATTACGGTGACGACGAGCCTCAATACTCTCAGTATCCTCCAAATCAGAATGTGCAACCTCAAAGTTACTACGGTCAAGGAGACTACTACCACGATTCTCCTCGCGAGCAACAACAACGTCATGGTCAGCAACCCACACAAATCTATGCCGCAGAGCCAGAAATGTATATAAAACAGCAACCTAGAGCTCAACGAATGCCTGAAGCGCCAAAAACATCAAGGAAATATGCTGATGAAGATGAGCCAAAGTACGCTCCCAATAATGTTGTTGTTGTGACAAGTAACAACAATAATAATAACAATAACGGAAACGGTGACACTAAACAGAGTGCCGGAGATGGACGGTGGAGCAGTGGACTGTTTGACTGTTGTAATGATTGTGGAGGATTCTGTTTCGCTTGCTGTTTGCCGTGTGTGGTGTATGGAGAGGTTAAATCAAAACTTGGCTCTGGATCATGTTGCGCGTAAGTCATTCGAACAGAGCACAAGCTCATAAGACCAATATCTCAGACCTCTCACAAATATAGATGGGCCTGTTTGTTCGTGCTAGTTCCGTTTCCTGGATGTCTAGGAGGATGTCTGCGTGGTAATGTCAGAGAGAGATTCAGCATTAATGGCAACTGTGAGTTTTGAATTTCGCTTTGGATGATCATAAATCGTGAAAGATCCCTAACACAACTTTACAAACTCAGGTTTCAATGATTGTTGTGCTCACTGTTGTTGTGGACCATGTGCACTATCTCAGGAAGCACGAGAAATGAACAGAAGAGCTAAACAATAAAAGCAAAGTATCCTTGGGAATACCTGGGGGGATTAAAGAACATTCACAAAAAATCAAGATTTGCTGGTCAAATTTACAATTTCATTCTTAATATATACAATTTCAAAAGGTAAATTCATCTCTACATATCTGGTTCTATGTCAGCGTAAATTGGCACCTTTTGTTGCATCGTATGATAGCACCATGACCTTGTTTACTTCGAACTGATATACCGGCCAAGTGGTGAGCTCAAACAAGACGCCTACAAGGATTAGCGCGATGCTTCAGTTTCAGAAGAGCAGAAGTAAGAGAACACAGCGTTCCCACTCACATCAAAAGATCCATCTGGATTGGGATGTTTCTCAAAGAGATGATTCAGCACATCAGTTCCTTTAGCTCTACTGCATCCAACACACTTGATGCAGCTAAATGCGAGCATATTAAGCTGCTTAGCGTTGAGTTGATGCCGTTCCGATATATACATATACACCAAATCTCGCTGTCGACAATAGTCAGTATACAACTCCTTGACCACTACATTCCAACCACTGGCATCACTGATACGAGGTACGTTAACAGCCTGTTTTATCAGTATCATTGTGGGATAATAGCCCAACAGACAACGTCTGTCTTTTTGGGACGGTACTATTGAGTTGACTATTTTTGTCACGAGTTCACGACGAGCTTCCTGAACTTCCGAAAAAAGAAGTGGCTTGTATGGCATGAGACCTCCTTGAGGTGGCATCAAAAGAGACAATCCGGTCTAGATGATGTTTAAATAGTGAGTGAGATTGTAGGAGCTCGCCAAAGTGAACACAAATAGACAGCAAACTTACAAAATCAGCATGATGACGATTCAAAAAGTGAGCTGTAACGTCGTCTAGACTCGTTCCTGCTGCAGCTCCATAATTACATTTGCCACATTTGAAAGCCAACATCGAGACATCTGTTACATCGGTATTTAATAATCGAGTCAATGCCACTCGTCGAGCGCTATGTAGCTTATCACTCTGACTTTGAATCAAAGCAATCATTCTTGTCCTCCACTCTTCCGACATGGCATCAGCACTCGTTGGAATAATGATTCTGGGATCCTGATCACGAATCCAGGCCTGCACTTCTGCTAAGTTTAGAAATCCAGGTGTAGTCAAGAAGAGACCAGAAGCAAACGACGGTTGGGATCCTAAGCGAGCTACAAGTCTAGGATAGAAGTTCTCTAATTGACGTTGTCTCGTCTTGCTAAACACTCTGGCGACTTCAGGCTGAAGCTTTGCCAGGAGCAACATCCAATCTGATTCTGTGAGCAATGCAGGTTCCGTTATGGCTCTTTGATAGCTTGTGCAGTTTTCTATAAGATCCTCCGACCATCCTTGAAGATGTCTGGCTCTATATATTATATCTCTTTTGCGTTGCAGTTGTAGATGTCGATTGTGCTCGTCAATAAAGCACAAGCCATGTGCCTCCATTCCGGATAAGCGGGTCACTTCGTCGTTGTCATGAATATCGCCACGTATTTTGGCACTGCGCGACGAAAGATATTTGAGTTCAGCCAAACATGCAGCGAAAAGCATTGATCCACTCACCAGGCCGTTCTGCAGAAAGAACAGACACGCAGCCGTACGCACCAACTGACTTGATCAACGACACATGCGCGGCACTTCATACACTTTCGACCAAATATTAGGTGCAAGACATCCTTCCTCGAGAGATCGAAAACCGTTGAGCCTACGGCAATCATACATTAGCTTTGTTCGTTCGAACGTTTTACGAACTGAAACAAACCAGTAATCTGAGAAGGGCCAACATGACTCCACATTTTGTACTCAGAAATCACCTGCGAAAAGCGCAAGGTGGCCATTTCCAATCTTCCAAGCGTAAAAATGTCCACTCTAGTAGAAGGAACGAAAGGGTTTGGAATCAGCGATGGATATTTCGTTGAGTTTGTAAAGCTATAACAAAACACGTACAGCTCAAAGATTTGATGGAGTAGCTCAAACGGCAGAGCATTCAGAGTCACTAGAGCGGTTTCAGTAACTGACATGCTCGCTTGATCTTGCAAAACCCCAAGCGTTTGAGCTTGATCCAGTTTTTGTCTTTGATTCCCACATTGAATTTTGACACCTTGATCTACAAGTCTTCCCAGCGGAGAGTCCTCATGAATTTTGAAGCTCATCATAAAGAGATCTGCCCCCAAAGTTTATGCGTTTGTCTCTCCTATGAATGCTAAAAAGCTTAAAACATGTGAGGAAAACTGGTCAAACGTGGAAATTTTGTCAAAAGAGGAGGATGGACAAGGATTGTTTCGATGTTAAGACTTGCCCTACCTCGCACAGACCCAGACTAGCAGTTCCTTCGAGCAGAATCGTATGATGTAAATGTTGTAAGATTTGCTAGAATCGAGAGAACTACAGACTACTGACGAGAAATGAATTAGAATCTGCCGTGTTCTACCAGTCCAAAGGATCTACAAAGGAAGCTGAGGCACTGAAACCACGCGTGTTCTCTAGACAATTTCTATAGTGGTTGGTCGAACACAGTTAGACGATGTGGCGATAGCGGTGATGCCACAAGATGTACAATTATCAAACATTTGTCTATATTCGGTCCCTCTGAGAACCTGGTCGCTAATGTTGAAACTCTAAAAGGCGCCGCCTGCTTTTCGACTCTAATCAACTCGACAAGGAATTTACAGCAAAACAACCAGGAAGCTTTCTTATCAAGTAATGCGTGTTTATTCTGCTATTACATTTATACTTCAAGCAACCTTTCAAAAGCACTCATAATAAGCACTCTTCGCCCTCCCTATTTGAATAGATGCCAAACACCACACCACATCAATACTTGGAATAGCGTCTTTCGTGGCATGGTACCTAAATTCCAGGTTTTGCTTCAATGCCCCAGTCACAACCTTCACATTTGAAGGCTACCATATGTGATGCCCTCAATATGTCATCACTTTATCGTTCCTGTAATACAAGTTGCCGAGCATCATATGACTCTTGATGCGACAATAGACTTTAAGCGTTCCCTCCATTCTACTGACATGGTTTCGACACTCTCAGGGAAGTCGATACTTCCAGTTTCGTTTCCAGTGCATATCTGCACTTCTGGCAAATCGATAAAGCGGGATTTGTACGGAGCAAGGGAAGAGTCAAGTGGATGATCGATTGACAAGGTATTCAAAAAGTCGGGATATAGGTTTAGGAGTTTCTCTTTGCGTTCAGCCATCAATATTTTGATCATCTCGGGCCTGAGATTTTCCTTAAGAACACTCCATTCCTCTTTTCGCGAGACACCTGTCACTCTTTGTACCCCAAATAACTTATATGTAGCTTTCGCACTTGGAAAGCATATCGTAGACCAGCCTAACGGGGCGGCGTTGCGAAGGATTGCTCATTTGAGACGTTCTCGTGCCCGCTGCCCCTCCGTGTGAAGAAGTGACCAAGTAGAGTTATCCACAGAAGAAAAACGCCAGTCTTCATCGTTCACGAGCCTTCCACGCTCCTTCTAGTCTCTACATAAGGGAAAGTATACGTTGCGGACACAATCATGTGCTTGGTTTATGATGACCTACAGAAGCCATTGATCGTAATTGCCCTTTTCAATGGCAACATTGCGAGCTTGCATAGCCACTGTTACGTCTTCATTGAGGTAGGTATCAGCACCAAGATCGTCAAAATCATAGGACCAGCTTGCTTGGAATGGCAGGCCGTTCAAGACTTCTTCTGGAACACCTTCTTCGTAGAGCTGAAGAACAGTCTTCGCGCTAGAGAAACAATTCAACAAAGTGATTTAGTGATTTAGGCGTAGATACAAGTGCCAAAAACCAATACGACCAAGTACCAATTTCGGAGGCAAATTGAACAGAGACGAACTCACAAAGCCCATGTTGTATAGCAGCGGAATAGGTACATTGGATCATCACCAACGCGATCACTGCACTTCGTACAGCTTCGACCAAGCGCCAATTTGAAGACATCCTTTCGAGAGAGTCCCAGATTCTTGGATTCTGATTTCCCAGGAGTCAGTCCAAAGTACGCTTGCAACAAAGTTCCTTGAACCGCATCCCCTACAAGTGATTTCAGACGGCCCAATCTTTCCCCCCCGCAACTTCTACCAAAGCATGGAGGTCTTTACAAGTAATCTCCAGTTGACCGATAGAATAGATATCCAATCTAACGAAATCGAGCAATTGGGTAAGAATGCATGAGGTTGACTTTTGACACTTTGTTGATGCACTCACAAATCAATAATCAGAAGCTTCAATTTAGGTGCCAAATCCATCAATTATGGTTCAACAGAAACACTGATATCTTCAACCTTACTTGACGACTCCCTCTGTTCTTCAAATGTTGGAGCTTCTTTCTTGACGGGTTGATGTTGACGACCAGAGACAATATTCATAGAAGGAAACTTGGTTTCGGATTCCACAATCATATGATCCAGGTGGACGTACGATTTACCAGCGGCGACCGCTATATTCCTTGCTGTTGCATTCGTGATTTGATTGACTTCAAGCTCAAGAGTCAAACAAGCGTTGACGATGTTGAGAGAGTGTTTCTCTCGAGCCTACAGCTATATATAAGAAAGTAAACTGACAAATGGTGCTGCTTATGCGTATCCTTTGGGAGCGATCGTTTTCATTGAATTGCAAAATGGTGCCAGTCAACCGCCATACAGTCAGGTCAGAAGAGGCGAGTAAATATTTTGTTGGACTTACGAGACGTACAGAGTACAGAGCAAAGATATAGCGCGTCTAACACGAAAATTCAGTGCATCGAAAAGCGATGCTATCATCGCAGCGCATTAGCACAAAACACACGAGGTTCTAACGCGAAAACCGAGAACCAGTAGCATAGATTTTGGCCTAATCCCATTTGATAATGGAGGTACCAAACGAATATCAAGTACTAGATGCATCCATTTGAGGTGTTTTTCAACCAATCGTATCCGTAATATTTTACCGTTGACTCACATCGAGACTTCACGCCGATTTCTCACGGTGAGCGAATTTCAAACCTACAAAGACCCACACAATCAACCTTCAATAAGGAACAATTTGCAATTATTAAAACTCTAGACACGTAAGTTGTGCTTCTAATCTCACCTCTTTGAAAAAGCAATTTTTCAAGCAATTTTTGAACACAACTTTTTCACCAACAGACGCACGTAGACCGCACACTATACAATGGAACACTACTCATACAATACAGACAAGGAAAATGCTCACAAAAAGCGAGAACTCCTTCGTAGAGAGCAAGATTCTTATGTCTATACTCAGGGGTAAGTTTGGTTTGCTGCAGATGTCAGATCGAGAAAAAACCACACCGCGTGACGGTTGATGAATTTGTCCTTGTCTACCTATTAAACTTGCTTCGAATTTGAATTGGAACTGCCCCGCTAACTGTTCCATACTCACGTTTAGAGGAAAAGCTGCTGCATTATTCGGATCAGGAGCTGTAGCTGCATCGTTTTTACTCGAACGCATCTCGCCCTTCTACCATCGATTGAGGATCCCCGCTAAAGCTTTCCTCTTTGCTGGTGTCGTCACCGTAAGTGCCCTTGTTGATATCGTTGCATGTACCCTCAAAGTTCTTGTGTTTTTTTTACTTGTCACCAAACTCACCCTCAAACCTTCAAAAAGGCATCCTTCTTCACAGCCGCAGACCGTGCGGCAATCGAAGTTGACCAGAAATTCGCAAAGCAATACTCTCACGTCGACGTGGAACAAATAGAACAAATCCTCGAGGCTCGTAAAAACGCTAAAACGTTTAAATGGACCACAGATGATCTTTCGGAGCAAATAAAACTTCACCGGTACAAGTTGGTGGGTGGATTATGGTCTGGTGCTATGATCGGTACCTTGTGGTACAACTGGAGGAGGTATGATTGCAACACCCGAAAGGTTTTTTGTCACGGTTTTTGCTAAATTGCTATCCTGACTACCTTTAGAGGTGATATTACAACGGCCCAGAAAGTTATCAATGCTCGTATGATGTCACAGTCGTTCGCTCTCGCGGCTTTCACAGGCTTCGGCAAGTTGCATTAGGCATTGTGAACCATAGGTTTTTTTGCTTACGATGTCTACTAACACACACAACCTACTTTCTTTAGCTCTCGCATCAACAGTCACCGAACCAGAAGAAGCCCATGATCCGCATTACGATCTCATTGTATATGGTACCTCTGATGTAGCAAAGATCCACGAAATGAAGGCCAAAGCCATGATTCTGCCTCAATAAGCAATGAGCTTCGACATCCTACAGAACAATAAACAATATCACACCCTCTCTCGCCATTTGTACATCAAGTACAAAAACCCCACTCTTACCCACGTCTTTTGTATCATAATTTGGCCTGTCTGAAATAAAGCAAACTCCCTGTTACATTCAAACAATGTTGTCTGCCTTCTAAGTGGTTCCTCTTTATCATTTTACTTCAATCACTCGCGTTATTGCTGACTGCAAGAAAGGAAAGAATTAGATGTGATCATGACAACTGCGACTCGTAGTGTCTGTTGGCTCTTTCACTTGAAACAATTTGCTCTTATTGGCGTATCAAAAAAGAAACTTCATATATTAAACATACGATGCCAAATCAAATAAAACAAGCAATAACTACAAATTGGGTTGAGTAGATGGTTTACCATTCCCAGGCTCGTCAAAGTCTCCTCGTGGTAATCGTGGTCTACTTTTCACTGGTCTGCTTAATGGCTGAAGACGAGATGGATTACTACCCAGAGTTGATAAGGCATCAGAGCTCATTCTGATATTGTGCTGTGAGAAAGATGTGAATTGTAAGCAACTCGTCCGGGAAACCATCTAGTTGTTCTTTTTGCTAAAGTACCAACCTCTTGAACAAGCTGCTTCAAGTCCTCCAACCTCTTTTGAAGTTTAGGAGCCTCAATCAATTTCTGCTCTAAAGTATTCTTCTCTTCCTGCAACGCTAAGCGTCTCTTTGCATCCAGTTTCGTAAACACATATCCACCTTGACCATCATATTGCAAAATCCAGTTATGGTATTGCCAGAGCGATGGTCGATGCGATACAGTTAAGAGTGAAATGCCAAGCTTTTGTGCATGTGTATACATGATTCGTTCAATGTCCATCGAGACAGAAGATGTGCATTCGTCGAGAATTGCATATCTTGGTGTATGATACTAGTGAAAGGTTTAACAAGGTTTGAAAAAAGAGGCACTGATAGTAGTACCAAACCACAAGCAACGAACTTACAAACAATCGAGATATAGCAACACGTTGTTTGTCACCACCTAAATTAGTTTAAAAGCTCGAGTGTGAGAAAAAAAAGTAATTACACGATGAAAATAAAGGCTTCTGACCAGCTAGGATATCCTTCCAATCTTTTTCAGCATCAAACCCTCCTTCACGTTCTACTATATGAGATATTTCCACTACTTTCATCAGTTCAAGCAATTGGACATCGGTGACACCTTTTGCTTGCATTTCTTGTAGTGTATCAGGATAGATTATTTGATCTCGTAATGTTCCAAGTGATAAACTACGAGAAAGAGAGAGATTGGCTATTTGTTACCAAAAAAGCCCCATAAACGTGATTTTACGTACTATGGCCGTTGCGGAATGTAAAAGATATTCTTTGGATCGGGCTTTGCTACGATGCCTCCGTACATCGGCCATAAGCCTCCAAGGATTCGAAAGAGTGAGGACTAGTAATTGAGTTATAAAAGCCGGTGAGGCAACACCCCCAAAAAAAGACCACATTGGATCAAGACCTCAAACGACAGCTTTGCTCCATTAAAACACATAATCCTGAATACCACCTTCGGTTTTCCTTACCTTTCCCGATCCATTTGGTCCAACAATAAGTAGATGCATGCCCTTCTTCACATTGAAACTCAAACTACTAACCAATAAATCCCCATTCGGACTAACAATAGGCACATTCTTGAATTCAATGATATCAGATTCAATAAATTCACCACGTTGTTGCAACAGGTCTGTATTGGCATTAGACACCAATCGTTTTTGAAAGACTCCCTGTTCGATATCTTCGAAAACATCAAGTAGTTCGGAGACTCGAGCAGTGTATCCAGCAAGCTCTGAGACTTCTTTATAACTGTACATAATACGACCGACGGCGTCTGATGATGATAGGAGTAACCTCCTGTTGGTTACAAATCCTTGTGTTCGGCTGCCCAAGTCTCCAACTTTGGCTTCTGTGCCTGGGACTTCAAAGAATACTGAAAAGGGTAGAAGACAAGGTGAGCAAAAAAATATCCCAATGAACTTCAAATTCCAGATATTTACCAGGGACGGCACACATCACCTATTGATAGAGGGTGTTAGTATGACTGAAAGCATTCAGGCAGACACCGGAATGAACGACAATATTACCATTCCCATAGCGCCCCAGAAGTATCTTGATTAAAAAAACTGTGTCAGATTTTACCTATGGCTCTATGTAAAAAAGCAGGGTCGTACTTGATCAGGAAGTCCTCCAACATTGTATGCCATATCCTGGTCCGACTAATCCGATTAATATGCTTGATCAACCCTTTTGTTGTGTGGACAAGGGTGAGAGAGAATTCAGTAATTCTGACAACGCCTAAAAACCCGAACTTCATGTACACGCATACCTTCATATCCACGATCCAATATACTCTTCTCAACATCATGACCAGCATACAACGCAATCTCCTCAGCATTCTCAATCAATCGACTATGTGCAAATCTAAACTCCCCCTCCAATCGTGCTTCTTCAGCAGCATATTTCCCAAATGGTGGAGTCATGACTCGTAATATATATGCTGAGTAATTGACGATTATAAATGAAGCGAATACGGATTCGAATCCGACATTGTTTGATAGTTGGATGTTGTATAGGATGGTATCGAGGATTGGTTTGGCGAGGTTTGAGTAGATTTCGGAAACTTTTTGAGAGAATTGTGCCACGTCTTGCGTTATGATTTGATCTGCGTTCTTTATTCTGTCGTCCAGATTCCCAACCTAGGCAAAAACGAGGATATAGACACGACAAGACGATAACAAGGACGCTCCCCTCATACCGCAATCTTTCATACCTTATAAAAAGTCATATTCTCAAGATACTTGTCATGTAAGAAATTCGTAATCCTCGTCCTAAACAGAATCGCCAGCTTGTTTTGAAACCACGTCAACATTGAGTTCGTATACGTAGCAGGTATAGCAACAGCCATCCAGCTAATAATCCCAATAACAAATCCTCTGCCTTGTCTCCTCACAAGTGCTGACACGATTTCACCATCAAGTTGAGCGACGTATAAAGATAATACAGTTCGAAGGATCAAGAACCCAGAGAAGGCATTCAAGAGCCAGAATTCTTTAGACTGGACTCCTGGAATCAATATAGGGATGAGACGGGCCATGCGGCCAAAGAACACGGCGTCGACATCCGCACGTGGGCCATCTCCCTTCTTCTTTCCTTTACCACCAGTAGTAGCAGCTACATTATCTACTTGCTGCAATGGAGATTCTGATGTAGACACTTTCTGCGATGATGATGGTGGTAAAGATGGCAATGGTTTCTCACTTCCAACTGCCGGTTTCTTCTTCATACTCGAATCAGATACGCCACCGCCACCAGCAGCACTAGATCCTTTAATCAATTGATCTTTTAGCGACAGTCTACGTACAGATCCCTGCTTCTTGCCAGCGACAATGACGCTCCTTACTCTCCAGATTAGACTTGCAATCAACCATGCGAGGAATCCATTTGAGAAGAAGGAGCGATAGGACCAGTAGACAGAGACTATTTTACTGAGTATCGGAGGGAGATGGATCTGAATTTTTTGCTTGTTTACGGTTGGAGTCGACATTGTTTTGTCGTTGTTTGAATTTAAATCCAACCCTGTTTTGTTGTCGATTCCGTTGGTATATGTGGATCTAAGCGGGCTGCCGGATATAAGATGTACCTATAAATACACAGGTTAAGTGTGATCTAGCTCGAAATTAGAAAGTTTTCCTCTATGTTCTGCCGAAGTTGAATTATCACGTTCCGAAAAATCAGAGAGCGCAAACCACATGTACAAGGACGACGACGAACAGCAAAATTAAATTGAGACATCGAGTTACGCGTTCCTGCTGGATTGAATGATTGGACTTTCAGAGCACGATCCGTGCTGGCAAAACAGTACTAAACTGGCAAAGATTCCTTCTTACAGACACGACTCCTTTATATTGTTCTTCCTCTCTTCTTCTCTTCTACAATAGCATGGTCATAGGCTTTTCCAAATACGACTTAAACTTTTGTAGCCATTGTGCACTCACTGCACCATCAACAACACGATGGTCTGAGGATAGAGTCACATACATAACATTGACAACTGCAAACCCTTTCTCTGATGTTTCGTCAGGAATAACTTTCTTGTCCGAGGCTCCAACTGCCAAAATGGCTGCATGTGGAGGGTTGATGATGGCTGTAAAGTCATGGATGCCATACATTCCAAGATTTGAGATGGTGAATGTTCCTCCCTAAGAGTGAAAAGAGAGGAGATGATTAGATATAAAAGCGGTGTTCATAATGCATCGAAACAAACGAATTTAGATTCAGAATTCATTCTAGGAAGATAAGAGGAAATTTTTTCGTCCATCGTACTTGATATTCATGAGGTGCCAGCTTGTTGGCTCTTGCACGAGTAGCTAGCTCCTTCATAGAATTCGATATCGTGGAAAGACCTTTAGTTTCAGCAGCAGGTATAATAGGTGTAATGAGACCATTGTCTAAAAGTGAAAAAAGGTAAGAACGAAAAAAAAAAAAATGATTTCGACAAATCATCTCAATAATGCACCTGTAGCAACAGCCACAGCGATATCAGACGACACAAATCTATAAAGTAATCGAAATGCGAATCAGTATTTCTGTCCAACAAAACGAAAAATTGGTTCTCAAACAGGATACGTTACCGTCTGATGTAGGTATCTTGCCAAGAGCTATTCACATCTGGTACATCCTTCAAGGCCAAACTAGCTGCCTTGACAACAAAGTCATTGATTGACAGTTTGAACTTGCCATCAGCACCACCATTCAGTTTTTCCCTCAATCTGAGAAGCAAAGATTGGTTATTTCTCTGTGGTTCTTTTCCTTTTTGTTACGAGAAATTGATAACAAGTTTACTTGAGGACTTCATCCACTTTGACTTCCATGGTTTCATAATAATGAGGAATAAATTGCTTTGATTGTTGTAGTCGAGAGGCAATAACCTGACAGATGTAAATATTTGGTTAGAGGGCAAAGAGGAGTTAAGCACGGGGGTATAATCGTTCACCTTTCGAACATTTGTCAATGGAATATCGACAAAGCTTGCACCAGGGGCTGGTGTTGGCGGTGGTAGAGTAGCCTTTGGTGGTGCTGAAGCAGCAGCTGGTGCTGCTGGAGTAGCTGCTTGTGTAGGAGCTGGAGCGACAGCAGGAACTGTTTGTGCAAAAACACATGAATTTGCATGCGTTCATCGAACAACTCGCAAAACTCCACACAACTTTACCATACGATTCCACATCAGACTTGAGAATACGACCACCTGGACCTGTTCCAATAACCTTTTCAAGAGAGATACCTCGTGAAGCAGCAATAATTTTGGCAGCCGGACTAGCCATCACACGATCAGAGACTTTGAATGGATCTGAAGGAGGAGTAGCTGGTGCAGTTGATGGAGCAGGAGCAGCTGCGGCAGCTGGTGGTGGAGATGATGGTGCTTCTGGTGCTGGTGGTGGTGGTGAAGACGATTCTGGTTGACCCGACGGAGGTGATTTTGGTGGTTCGGTAGAAGGACCCGCTTCAGGTGTATATGTTGCAAACTTTTCTATATCTGACTTGTTTTCCACCAATACAGCGATGGCCTATAATAGCGTAATAACAGAAGGGGCGTTTTAGCTATAAGAGACAGCCAAAAAAGTGGATTGCGTATGGCTTTATGTATGGCACTTTGCTACCTTGTTGACAGGAACATCCTTTTCACCACCAGCAATCAGAATCTTTGCCAAGAAACCTTCATCTTGACATTCAAAATCCATTTGAGCCTTGTCTGTTTCAATCTCTACAAGTACATCACCAGGAGATATCTGATCTCCAATCTTCTTTTGCCATTGACCAAGGTTTCCTATACAAACGTTGCAAGATCAAGATCTGGAAACCTTCCATCGTTCAATGCGTGTACATTGAATTACCCATGGTCATAGTAGGTGAAAGTGCAGGCATATTCACCACAGTGTGTGGAGGATAGGCTATTTGAAGTTTTGACAGATGTCAAGTTTTTGGAAAACAATCACGAGAAGGAGCGATAGCAATCATGTCGTTGAAATAGTTCGTTATCAATAACCGTACCAGACGCGTAACCTCTCTTTTGTTGTGCTCGATATAGCACATCTTGCGAAGTGACAGGAATGTACTGTATCCTAGTATGAAATCAAAATCAATGTCAGCCAACTTAACGTAATGCGACAGCGATTAAATCAGAAAGAACTCAATCTAAATTCTTCTTCGTTGTAAAAACAAACATGTTCACCTTGCTCTCTGTATGGCAAATGTTCCAACCTTGTTCAAATGAAGAGTTCGAGAGCATGCCAAAGCTGCACTGCTTTCTCCGGTAGCTCGTAGTGCAATCTGTAATGCATTGCGAGGCACTCTGGAATTCCTTAAACACGTCGCCATTTGTTGATTATTGAACTATCTTGAAAGTGTGCGATTGAGCAAATCTTCAAGTCTGTAGCTTGAACTTTCAAGCTATCAAACCACCCTTAACAGACAGAGAGAAGAAAACTACGTGTATAATCATTATACTAAATTACATTTTCTATTTAAAACACGTAACTCGTTTATATATAGCCCAAAACTCCTCTCTTCAAACCAAAAAAGGCTTCTCGATCGTCTAGGATCTTGCCAAGTGCTTCAACACACAATCTTACATCCTCAAACGTATTATACAATGGAGCAGGTGATATCCTAATCACATCAGGCTTCCTCTCATCACACACAATCCCCTGCTGCAAAAGAGCATGATGAACTGCCTCCATATTCCTTCCTTGTAACAACACAGACAGCTGACATCCACGTTGCAATGGATCTCGTGGCGTTATAATCTTGATATACGGTGATGACAACTTGTCCAACAAGTGTTCTAGATATCCTGTCAGCAACAGGGATTTGGCTCGTAGTTCCGCCATCGATGTCTTGTCAAACACTGACAAGGAGCCCATAAGTGCTACTGTTGTCAGCACTGCTGGATTCGAGACACGGTATTGATTGGCACCATTTATAGGTTTAAAATCATGAGACATAGCAAACTTGGTGGTTGGATCTGTTCCCCACCAACCCAGGAACTTCGGTAGTGTCGAGTCTGATGCATGTCGTTCATGTACAAACGCACCGCCTTGATTTTAAAGGAAAAATCGTCAGTGAGTTTGAAATGTCAAAATGTCATGCAAAAAAACCAATCAACAAGAGCTTACCTATGCCACCAGCTCCTGAATTCAGATACTTGTATGTACACTATGAGCAAGACAAATAAGATTCCATGCGATACCGACCGTATTCAGTTGCTCATACCCAAGCTGCGAAATCAACATTCCAATCGTGTAATTGTAACGGCACATTTCCAACAGCATGTGCTAAATCAAATCCGACGACACATCCCTACAAGAAATAACATCAATTGACCATCACCTTACTCCATGATTTATACGGATGCAAAAGGCAAACCTTTTCATGTCCAGCTCTCGTAATAGCTTGCATGTCAAACAATTGACCTGTATAATACTGAACTCCACCAAACAAGACCAAAGCAATAGAATCACCATCCTTGTCTATAGCCTGTAAAATATCGTCTGTGCTGATGTTCGATTCTCCATCTCGTAGATTCACCGTTATGATAGATGGCAATGGGTCGTAGCCATGGAATTTGATTTGAGATTCAATCGCAAACTAACACGAGAGTGTTATAAAGAATTCTGAATTGCTGTAAAAGACACGGCATGGTAATTTACGTGATCAGAAGGAAAGCATTTGGGTTCCATGAGTATCTTGTGCCTTGTTGATGTTGGTCGATAAAACGATACCATGAGGAAATGTAGGTTGGCTGTTAAGCTGTTCATGACAGCAACTTCAGATTCCTTGGCACCTATTAGAGAGTTTGAGTAATTGCAGAAACAGAGGCTGACGATTCTTTAACCGTTTTACCAACAATCTTTGCGGTTGACTGGACGACGTGATCATCGATCAAAGCCCATGGACGATTATGAGGATGATCAAAGTGACCATTCACACCTCTGCAAAAGAAGGATATTCAGTCAGCGAGCCTTTCTAATCCAGACCAACACGAAAGTCGATGCTGACCTATCAGCCCAGACATGTAACTCCTCACTAATCAATTCACGAGTTCGTTTAGGCTGTAAGCCCAACGAGTTACCACAAAGATATATACAGTCTTTTTGTAAGAAACCTTCATCTTTCCTCCCTGTATTGAAAACAGTGTCAAATAATATGACTTCACACAAATGTTTGCAGTCAGCACTTTCCTGGAGCATCATCAGGCACTACTCCACGTTTCTTTGGTATCAGAAACTCGTTTCGCAAATGATTTAACGGGTCCTTTTGGTCTAGAATTGCTGCGAATTTGGGTGATCTGGCATCGAGTTTGGATTCATCCAACAAACTTTGGAGAGACTCTAGAGTGGATTGGAAGTTATAAAGAGGTTTCGTAATCTGAAGAGCCAGAATGGTCATTGCTTCTCTTGACTCACCAGCCATTGCTTTTGTCATTAGAACACTGTCTGTCAAAATAGGACTTTCAAAATCCTACAAGCTGACAGACGTGCCAAAGCTTCGAGACTCGGCACTAATGACTCTGCCAAGCTATATTCCTACATCCTTAACGACTATTCCGACGTGTTTCTCGCGTCCGAAATCAGAACTTTGGGCCGATAGCCGTCCAACATCAACACGACTTGTAGTAATTCGTTTTTAATGAGGAAGGCGATCTATATTGCTACTACATCTATGAAATTCTATGTGTGTGTTACTTTTAAGTTGACTGTGCTCTATGTGGATGATGCTACCCATGATGAGCTATTGTTTGCCACTTGCACGTTTGGCTTGCTGGATATCAGAGAGGATCCGAGACGTTACAGCTAACAGGTGTTTACATTTCCGACAAACATCGCGGTCACTGAGAATTGAGGAGAGGCAGTCTTCACAAATAGTGGATCCTTCTCCGTCATCCTTGCATTTATACTGTGGTATATCGTAAACCGGTTGGACGTATGTCATAGATTGATCATGCGTCAACCAACTATGCATGCTGTTGTTTGACATCATGAAACCGTTTGGATTATAAGGTGTCGTGCCACTCAATTCACTTCCTGGGTGAGAATGAGTAGTAGATGGCGTGTTAGATTGTTGTGACGATGTTGAGATTGACATATTAGTGCGGTAATCATTCAAATGATCCCACTCGGTGTCGCTGTCCTCAGACTCTTGTTTCACTGGCGCTTTTAGGGATTGTTTACGTGGCTTTTGGGAGGCGATTTGGTCAAGGAAGCTATTTATTTCGTTAAGAGATCGTTCAGCACTCATAGTGGGATGGTTTTACGTTGTTTATAGAAGAGATGGAACTACTTATGGTCTTGGGTGAAGGGTGGAGGATTTTGAAGGCGTTGAGTGTGTGAGTGTTTCTGATGAGGTTGTACGCACAGCTGTTGTGTACAGACACTTGAGCACATATGTGCGCACACTTGAACCTGAAAGATCTCTGGACGCGTCTCTTGTACGAAGGTTCTTATTTGGAATATGAACTCGATGGAGTTGCCAAACCTGCAACTTGTCATCAACAGTTGTTCATAAATCTCTCATTTCAAAAGTTTTATAGTTATTAGATTTCGAATATAATTTATCTTACAAATACGCGCTTCCAATCATCAACGGTTCGCGTTGGTACATCACGCTAAACCTTGGTCGCAAACTCCCAGAACAAGCTAAAGTTTCTTCAAATTAAGACCCAAAGGCGTTCAGGATATATCTAGCTGTTATGACAGTCGATTCAATCAGTAAGCACAACCTATTACACCATTTCCTCCGTTGAACGAATCATGACCAGACTTTTTTTTCTGCAAAGATTCAATCCCAGCTGACGACGTAGACGATGTCGATGGAGAGGAAGATGAAGATGAGGATCAATGGGATGATTGGCAAGATGATGAAGTAGAGGACGCTCAATGTTTGTTTTGCAGTAAGATGGCCAAACCAAAGGACATTTTAGAACATTGTCGAGTCGGCCATGCCTTTGATTTGAGGCTTGTAAAGCAGGCATTAGGTACAGTAATCGTCGCTTTAAGTGTCAATTTAAAGGCTCTTTGTTCAATTGGGGTTTGCATTGAAGTGTTATGACTGCAACGAGCTTTACGTTACTGTGACTTCTGACTTTCTTTTTGCATTGCTGATCCAACTAGATCTAGACATTTATGGAACAATCAAGCTAGTGAATTATGTCAGAACTCTAGCCCAGCGCGACTCCCACCTAACAATTCACGACTTCTCTGAAACGCTGATACCGGACGCGTCCTGGCTAAACGGCGAAACCTACCTAAAGCCCGTAATCGAAAACGACCCCATGCTCTACGTCGCCCAGGACGATGACGATTTCGATCAAGACAGTGATCCAGTAACTGGAACCGACCTGCAACAAACATCACCACCTGAGATACATTCTGCTACATTGACGCCGCATCAACAGGGCCGTAGACCTTCCAATGCTGGTAGTATCCTCGCGGATTCACAGACGGTGCTACAGGATGCGTTGCTTGAAGCTCAGAAACGGGCTGAAGCTGCTGAAGCTAGAGCGAGAGATGTGCTTAATGCGTGGAAGGAGTATAGGGAGGAGGTGACGAGGACTGTTTTGGGGACTGACAGAGCTGATATTGCGCTGCCTGCTGATGAGGAAGTTGATTATTACTTTGGCTCGTGAGTATCCCATGACTGTCGTTTTGTTTTTGTTGAGCTTGTGTGAGCCTGATCATTGTATTCGTTGTGATTTCTCATACACGTCCGCGCTAGGTACGCAGAGACGGAGATACACGAATCCATGCTCAAAGACCGCGTCAGAACAGAATCCTATCGAGATTTCATGTATGATAACAAGGACTTGTTTAAAGACAAGATTGTACTTGATGTCGGATGTGGAACTGGGATTCTAAGCATGTTTGCTGCTAGAGCAGGAGCTCGTCAAGGTACTGTTAATCACTGGTTCGGATCAATCCACGAATTTTTTTTTTGACCTCCTTTCATCTCAACAACAGTCTTTGCAATCGACAACAGTCCCATCATTGAAAAGGCCAAGAAGATCGTAGCTGAGAACGGGCTTGAGAATATCATTACGTGTATTCGAGGCAAGGCTGAAGAAATCTTGTTGCCTGGAGTGGACAAAGTTGATATACTAATAAGCGAGTGGATGGGGTACTTTTTGTTATTCGAGGGCATGTTGGATTCAGTGTTCAAGGCTAGAGATCGGTGGTTGAAACCAAGTGGATTGAGTATGCCTCGCCAAATACGAATGCTTTTTTTTTCGCCCTGCTCACTCTCCTCCTTTTTGTTTTAGTGGTTCCAAATGTAGCTAGAATGTATATGGCTGGAATAGAAGATGAAGACTGGGTTAATGACAAGGTATGTCTTGTTATCTTCTGCTCTCTTCTGTATAACTAAACGACACATCATTGTAGTATCACTTTTGGAATGACGTTTATGGTATCGTCACGCTTTATTGCTACTTTTTTGCTATGCTCGCTTATTCGATTGTTGTAGGATTCAAGATGACTCTGATGAAGGAGACCTTCATGACGAATGCCCATGTCGATATAACAGCCCCCGACACTGTCATAACAGATGCATGTGAATTCAAGGTATGTCCGTCATCTTATTCAATAACCTGAACAAAAAAATCTCAGAATATATTTGGTTTGTACAGGAAATCGACCTTGAAGAAGCAACATGTGAATCCCTCGACTTTGCCTCCACGTTCACAATGGCCGCCACGCGACCCGGACGCATCCACGCTATATGTGGATGGTTTGACATTGATTTTGAAGGTGAAAAGCAGGGACTCGCCTTGACATCCTTCTCGACATCACCGACAGCTACGGCGACACATTGGAAGCAAACCCTGTTCGCGTTAGATAACCCTATCGATGTTGTTGCTGGACAGCGTGTTGAAGGAGATATACGCGTCTCGAAACGTGCTGAGAATGAGAGAGAGTTGGATGTTGTCTTGAAGATTAGGAGTGGCAGTGATGAGGTCAGAACGTGTGTGTATGTAGTAAAGTAAGGCGGATGACACGAGTCATAAAAGACATGATATTCTCGTTGGGAATCTATGTTTTGCGTTGTTGTTTTGGTTCGTAGTCTCGAAAATCTTGCAACCTCGCTGCCTGACCGCTTTGATTTCCTCAAGACGAAACCTCATTTGCGAATTCGACGAGGAAGACACAGTGAAAGGTACAGAAATTTGTACGTTCTAAGTAGAGGATATCTGATGTACCTAACGCCTTATTCTCCTCTCCAACTAGTTTATTACTACCCGAAACAAAACGACATACACACCCTTTCTATATAACAAACAGAAACAAGAATGTCGTGGCAGGCATACGTTGATAACTCCATGGTTGGCACCAAATCGCTATCTCGTGGAGCCATTGTTGGACTGAATGGAGGCATTTGGGCAATCAGCCCCAACCTCAAGGTAAATCAAACTAATTTTGGTGGTCATTTTTTTGGTGGCAACGATAAATAGCACAAGAGAGACAAAAGCCGACGAACGATGTCTGTATACGGTTGAGATATTTATACTGTAATTTCTGGCCTCTGTCTTTTCGCTCAGAGACGGAGTTTGATGAGAGAGAGACGGCTCCCCGTTCACAAGTAGTTGGTGATTTTAGAGAATTGTCGGTTTGCCTAACCATTATCATATGGGTTGACTAGATTTCACCTGTGGAAGCTACCGCCTTGGTCAACTCTTTCAAAGATGCTTCAGCTGCACGTGGTTCTGGATTGTACTTGAATGGTCAAAAATACTTCTTCTTGGGTGGTGATGATCGAACCGTTCGTGGCAAACTGGTATGTTGCTTTCATTGCATGCTTCACTGGAGTGTATCGCAATGATATTACTATCGATATTCGCCTTTACTTGTTGGCGCCAAGTCAAACCGTAATCGCGATGTTTCTGACTCCGAGTTGTTTTTTAGGGTGCTGGTGGTTGCCATTGTGTCAAGACAAAACAAGCTGTGTTGGTTGGTATTTACGATGAGGGTATTGCTCCTGGTGCTGCTTCCAACGTTATGGAGAAACTGGCCGATTACTTGATTTCCACTGGTTATGTATGTGTTTTTGTGTTGAGAAACTGCATCAGTTGTTTGTATGAGAACAACATGTGAACAGAGATACTTATACTAATCATCTAATCTCTTTTTTCGACATAATAGTAAAGCATCTTTTTAGAATAAGGAGTGTCATTTTTCTTTTGCCCCCACACAACCAACAATAAAAAATCAATAAACCGTCGTGCATTTATTAAGAACGTGTTGATTACAATGACCGCGTAGAGCGTGTTTCAATGCTTGTTTGTTTGGTAGCCTCGATGTCGTCTTCACACTTGTCTCAACAACTCCCAACTTTTAGGATTCTCAGTTTTATATCGTAATGGTAAGTGTAGAGTGAACCCGCATCGTATACAGAGGCACGAGATATGAACAGGAGCCCTCTCTACTCTTTCCTTTTATATTATATCTTCTCATTGCTTGAATGTGAAAAAGTTGCGAAAAAACAACCGAATACAAACAGCATATCCAACATATAGGGACACGGCAAATGGTGGGGCACGCCTCAAGTGCACACATCAGGATTCTACGAATACGGAGTGTCTCCCTTCCAACAGAAGCTGTTTAAGGGATTCCTCGCCCCAGGAATATTCAAATGGGCATCACGATGGAGTAGAGCTGCTTTGTTTATTGGACCTCCTTTCCTATTCTTTTATTCTCTCAAGCAATGGGCTGATTCAAAGGTAGGCTGAATGAAGTGACTTATGTGGTTATGGTGGTTGCTCAATCATATGTGTTGACGCTCTTCCTTTGCCGTCTCTAGTTTGAATTCTACAACAGGAAGGTGTACTTGCACTCAGATGCTGCCAAGGAGCACCATTAAGCAAGTTCACACTTTTACGCTAAGATAGTTTCAGGGCAATAAAACATAGTAGAAGCTTTACATCATATTTTGTGCTGTTGATACAAGGTTTGCATGGGGCGCGTGGAATTTCATAGCAATTCACGTAACAGTACGCGTCGAATTCCCAGTTTCATATTTTGCTTTCTCACGTACAAGTCAAAACTTCAAAACTTGAACAAGACAACGACCAGCAATCTTCAAGGTGATAAAACACATAATGACCAACTTTTCAAATCAAGGAACGGCTCCTTCTGGAGGCGCATCTGCCCTAACCGTAGCTCTAGTATCTAATAATCGCCAACGCTTTCCGCCTACAATACCACCATCATCAAATCCAACAAACGCAACAACATCAACACTCCATTCTTCTGATCCAACTTCAACAAGGCCTATGCGAGCACACATGTTGAAACCACCGCATGTGCCCTCTTACTTGACTGATTCACCCATCGCTTCGAACGTGGTTATCGAAGGAGACTTGAGCATCTTGGAATTCCAGTTGCCAACTGTTTGGAGTGTGAAAGAGAGAAATTCAATGCTCGAGTTGGAACGTGGCAATTTGAGGGTTGCTTATAAAGGTAATGTGGGTCGTTTGAGACTCGCGTGTGTGTGGTTGTTGTGTCTATCGCAGGACGTGCAACAAAGAACATTCTGATTGTGATCAAGCATGACGAATCTATCTCAGCGAGATGCTAACACATTCGAACTTACCAGGATCGGGCAAATCGGATAGTGACGCAGCTGCAATCCGATCAAACTACCCAATGCCACCACAATCAGGCATATTCTACTACGAAATCGAAATAATAAACAAGGGTCGAGATGGATATATTGGAATTGGATTTAGTATAGCTGATGTATCAACTCAACGACTTCCAGGATGGGAAAAAAATTCATGGGGGTTTGTGTTTTGTGGGTGATTTGTGGTTTCTGCCTTGAAGCTTTGCTAATCACACCCCATTTTCAATTATACATCTACAGCTATCATGGTGACGACGGACATTCCTTCTCATGTTCTGGAACGGGAAAGAGCTATGGTCCCACATTCACTACTGGAGATGTGATTGGATGTGGAGTTAATTTCACCAATATGACGGCCTTCTTCACAAAGAATGGAGTTGCGTTGGGTACTGCTTTTACTGGTTTGAAAGGCCAGTTATATCCTTCGGTTGGGTTGAGGACGCCTGGTGAGATTGTGGAGGCTAATTTTGGAGGACAGCCATTCAAGTTTGATATTGATCATTACTACAAGGTACAGCCTGTTCTGTATATATTAAGTCAGCTTACAATGACGATGGCAGTCCATTAACACTCTCGGTGCTTGGGGTTTTTTTTGCTCAATTAGGAGGAAAAGTCAAGGTTATGGTCGTCCATAAATAGTCTGCCTATGCCACCTGTATCTCTATCACCGAATGATTCGGCAACAAACGGAGCATCATCTGCAATGGACGAGGACAAGGATGATGGTAAACCTAGTACAAGCTCAAAACCTAAGACTCTTCCCTCTACACCAGCGTCACCAAATGATCTCATTCTACAGTATCTCATACATCATGGATTTGCTGAGACTGCTCAGGTACGGACCAGTGAAAAATTTAGCAGTCAGCATTGCGTCACTCTCTGGTAGTATCGTTTTTGCGTAATTCCATCTCTTGACATCCCTTTTTTTCTGAATCAATTCAGGCATTCCATTCATCAGCATATGCAGGAAGACAATCCGCATCCATACCACCACCTAGCTCATCTCTACAACCAACCACACCTCTAATACCAACAAATATAACACCAACCCCACTGCAAGATGACACACATATGAAGGATCGATCTCGTATTCGCGATGCAGTCTTGTCTGGAAACCTGGATGTGGCATCAGAACTAGTGACGAGTCTGTTTCCCAAAGCATGGGTAGTAGGTGATCGAGATATAGGATTTAAAGTCAGGTTACGTAAATTTATGGAGGTTGTTAGAGCTGCTTTGCCACCTCCAAGTAATACGACAATAGCAGTCGCAGCAACGAGTGATGATACTACGACACACATGTCCGTAGATGACGATATAGATGATTCGATGGATGATAGGATGGATATTGATGATGATAATAGTGTTGGTGTAGTACAACAGCAGCAGGAAACGAGTAATGGGCATATGAATGGGAATAGTAAAGGGAAGGAACGAGCTGCTGACAAGAGTCCATCTACCACTCAAAGGGGTAAATGGAGACAAGTTTTGCGACTGGGACAGGAATTACAGGCTGAATTTGGAGAATCTGGTGGGCAAGAACGTATTGAAGCTTTACAGGTAAGGCACTTTATGATGAGCAAAGAAAACAACATGTCAACTATCAGAATGTTTGGTAAACTATTTCCCATTCTTCTTGTCCAAACACACATCTCTAGGAAGCATATTCTTTGGTGGCGTATCCAGATCCATATCACTCGCCGGTATCCCATCTACTTGACCCTATGGGAAGAGTGCCCGTTGCTAATGCATTGAATTCAGCCATTCTTGGTAAGGCATTCGTCAGTAAAGGCGTATTCTTTTGGCCGTTATCGGTGCGTGTTGTTACGTCCTTGGTATCATCACTCACACCTCTCCTCAAATTAAAATCATATAGCATCACTCGGTCAACCAGCAGTCCCATCCCTCGAAACACTATATCGACAAGCTGAAGTTGTCGTGGATACACTAGTACACTCTGGAGTTGGAGCTGCAGCTTTCATCAATGTGGAGAAGGATTGTCTGTGATGATAATTTTTAATTGGGCATCATTTTGTAGAGTATTTTGAGGTGGAAGAGGAGGACTCTCACGACACACATATTTCTCTCATTTTGTTGTAGCGGTCTTTGTATAAAGGAAGATAGAAATATAAAGAAGTGGGATTGCTTGTAGGTATTGTGTTCGATGCTTGTTTTTGTGTGTGTTCTTAGAAACTTCGAAAGATAAGCAAAGGAAACCCACTCACGGTGAAGAAAATAATCGTCTACGACGTGTTGATGGCGGTACATCAACTTCACTCCATCATCACTTGAACTCGACTCTTTTCATAGTTTATAGATTGGGAATGTTTATTGTTTTTTGTTTATAACCTACTCATTTCAACTTGGGTCTTTGGCGTGCTTTACGGGTCTACGAAAATATATGATTTTACTTGCATTTTCAGAGGCTTCCTCCTATTTACCAGCCAACTATGAAGGAAACAAACGATGCGTTAGAGATGCAAAAAAGCTGTACACTCTATTCAAGAGTCACGACACTCAAATTCAATTCACATACCAGCAGGAGCCATAGCAGCTCTTATTCTTTGATAATCTTGTAACCCATCAATTGGTCCATACCCAACAACACAAACTTCCTGATCATAGAGATATTCTTGAGCAACCTTCATAACATCAGCAGCAGTAACTTGCTCAATCAATTGATCCACTTCCCAAGGAGTGAGTCTCTTGCCATATACCAGCATTTGTCGCCCAATATCTTCAGCTACGGGAGTAGTTCCATCCAAAGCCAACAATAACGAAGTCTTTAACTGGTTTTTGGCACGGAATACTTCACCATCCGTCAAGTTGATGGCGAGACGATGCCATTCGGTTTGGATGTAGTGGATCAAGTCATCCAGACCTGTAAAGTTCTCGCTAATGGCATATACACCAAATAAGCCGGTATCTGAATATGAAGTATTAAAAGACATGAAGGAGTTGGCTAGGTCCCATTTATGGACGTTTTGTGCCAAGTTGGACGATACGTGGCCTGCTGCTCCTAATGATCGATCCCAGGATCCAATTACGGCTTGAGCTACCAACAATGCCCAGTAGTCGGGTGAAGTCCATGATGCACCTTGTACTGCTAGAGCTAAATGAGCAGTAGGGTGGTCGTCGAAACGGGCTCGGAGATCTGAACCTACGAATGGGGCCTTTCCTAGAGCTTTAGGTCGAGACAACCCAGCGGCAAGACTTCCAAAGTGTTTTTCGGCTAATTTTACTAACGAGTCGTGGTCGACACCACCAGCAGCAGCTAATACCATACGATCAGGAGTATAATTGGTGGTGATGTAATCAGTCAAGTCTTTACGGGTGATTGATTTTATGTTTTCAGTTGGTCCCAAGATGGTACGACCTAGAGCGTTTCCTTGGAAGGCAGAAGCATGCAAGTGATCGAATACTACTTCTTCCTTGTTCTTGTCTACTTCTTCGGCTTCTCTCAATATGACTTTACGTTCTCGTTCGATAGAGTCTTCGCTGTAAGTCGAGTTTTGTAGGATATCAGAGAGGATTTCGACTGCTACAGGGGCATCTGATGCCAATGATTTGGCATAGTATACGGTTTGTTCTCGGGAAGTGTATGCGTTCAAGTGACCACCCATGTTTTCGATTTGGGTTTCTAGTTGTGTTTGTGTCCTTGACTTTGTTCCCTATTTGAATGTGATTTGAATTAGTAAGAGTACGGAGTGAGTAGAGTAGGACGAGTTGTCGGTGAATGTATAACAGGGTCATTTTCATCGCGCAAAACGAATTGTGCAGTGGTCCTACGACTGCCTCTCATGACAGTTTTATCACAACTTCCTTCTTTACTTACCTTGAAGGCCATATGCTCTAAAAAGTGAGCTGTACCGTTCGTCTTTGCAGTTTCGGATCTAGAACCAGCATCAATCCAAACACCGACAGTTGCAGTTTGGTAGTTTGGGTTCGATTCAGTAGCGATAGTGAAACCATTGGATAGCTTTGTGACTCTAGTTTCAGGGACATTACGCAATGATTGTGGGTATGTGTATGAGAGGGTTGAGTTGGATGGATTAGGGGCGACTTGAGTAGCAGCAGTTGCCAGAGTTCTGTTTGTGTTGTTGCGGAGCTATGGGAACGAGACAAAGAGGGTCAGCAATTACAAATATGAAACATTTAAGAGAGTATCGACTGCTTTGATTTAATAGCAGACATTGACGATGCTGTGTTGCAGACGACTGTGATGTAAAATGTTTGATGCATTTTGTCACATCTGCCCAACTGGCAACGAGAGTGCCCGTTAATTGACAAGTAGCAGCACAGTATCCAAAAGAATATGATTATTCGATGCATTGTTTATCCTTATGGGTTCCCAATCCTCTCTCCTCGTTGCAACTTTTTCACCAATTTGAAAAACACTCGACTACACCAGTTTCATCCATTAAGGTAAAACTTACAGTAGGTGGAGCTCTCTTTGCAGCCTCGCCTAGTATTCGCGATGACCTTGCAAGGCTTCCCATCGTTGCTCTCTCTACGTATTATTCGACAAGGAGGTTTTGAAGGAAGAATTTGGCGAACAATGAATGTGAAAAACAAGCGTGTTGCATAATAAACACGGCTATTAGAACGTGTAGTGGCATGCAATACATTGTAGTGCATCCCATATACAGTGTCGATACTACTATTTTGTACTTGATGTCACGAAAAAGAATCACGAAGTCCGTCGTTCTGACTCAACCGAGACAGTAGGTAGAGAAGGAGCGCTTGGAATCCACTTTACACGCCGTGTATACGTACTTTGATATTCTGTAAGCTCGGTATCAAAGTGAGGCTTGGTTGTAAGCCTCGATTGCATTGTTCGAGAAGCAGCTTTGTCAATTGTTGACAACCTTCAACCGCGAAGATTGAAATTAAGATATTATATGATATAAACATTGCATTAAACCCCTTTCTGATCAACATCAACCTCCATCGCCTGATGCTCTCCTAATGCTCACAAACCACATATAAATCAGGCAACAAGCAAGGATGAGGCCAGGAACTCGAAGTCGTAGTAACAGTCCATTCGCAAACAAGAATCCATTAGCTACTAAACGGGACCGTCAATCTATTGGCAAGAAGCCATTCCTACCAGCGTCTGCAGCAACAGCAGCTCCCAAATCCCAAACTATTCGCGATTTTGCTGACGATGACATTCCTACAAGATCGACCGTAGATCTACGTTCATCATTGACTACTCGAGTCTTGGTCAATCAAGCCTGTATGTACATCTGCTCGAGATCTATCACACGCCTCAAAGCATCCATCTGTTGATTACAATGCTGATACATTCATACATCACCTAGGGGAGCAAGGAAGATACTCAGATCTATCCATTCAAATGCTCGGCAAAATCTATAATCTGCACAAGATTGTCCTGGTCCAGTCTCCCTTCTTTGTAAGGCTCCTCTCTGATGACTGCACCGACTTGTCCTTTGATTATCATGATGATCGCTGGACTGTCGCTGCAATGGATATAGTACTTCGGGACTTGTATGATCTCGTCACCGTGGACAAGCATCATAGGAACGCCACTAGAATCAGTATGATAGCTCCTGATAATGTCCTACCCGTCCTCTCAGCCGCATGCTTTATCGAATGGCCAGACATGATTGAATACTGCACCAACCTGTTTCTGGATAGCCTATCGCTGGACACTGTAATATTATACGCTCGTGGCCTCGACGTATTAAAGCCACCTCCTCCACCTGATATGATGACACCCTACCGGGATCATGGCTATGCCACCCAATTACATACCGTATACAAGACGCTCCATGCCTCCTTGCTATCCTATGTATGTCAGCTGATGAACCAGTCTAGTATTGGTGCTGTGCTGAGCTCAGATGATGCATTGAACGAGAATGAAGATGGCAGTATAAACCAAACAGGTCTTCCCGAAACTGCTATAAAGATAATGACCCAGCTCCCTCTACACTGGCTGCGTCGGATTCTGGAATCTGATGCGCTATGTGTATTGAATGAGTTTGTAAGATATAGGATGGTAGTCTTATCTTGGAGACTTCGCACTGGCAGTCCTGGACCAAAAGTCAAAGTAGAAGAAGAGGAAGGAGGAGAGCAGCAGCAGCAGGAAGCTGGAGAGACAGCTGATACCGAACATGTACCACCATCTCGTATGACTCCTCCGGAAACACCATTAGTACCCTCGGTATCAGTAGACGATCTAGGTCCAACCGACAACGTAAATCACGACACTGTCCCAATACAGACTGAAGTCATGGATATTGATGAAGCAGACGATGAAGATGTAGTAGAAACTAGGACCAGCTACAACAACCAGACCGGTTCTAGCAGTGCTGCCACTACACCTACAAAGAGTAAACTCGAACCTATATCCAACAAGTTTGGATACTTGACCTCCCTCATTGGGAGTGTAGTAGATACCATGACACGTAAACCGACTGTAAATCCAGCCAAACTCGAGCCACCAGCTGAACGATCCACAGATATGGAAAAGGACATCGAAGCTCAACAATCTGCACTCATCAATGACGGTGATGAAGATGCTGCATTTTTGGATTTGTTGCAGGGTGGAATCATTTATACGTAAGTGTCTTACATTCGGGGTTAAATGTGACTAGGGGCTGATTTGTATGGCAAAAAACATCGTGAGTTCACTGAAAATTGTTTAACATCCCTCTCACACTACTTAGATACATGACTTTTGATCAACTGCAGCTGGTTCGCCGAGACTGTATTGTCCCTGAGCAAGAACTCTTCCAGTCATTGTGGCTCCAAACAGCCTTGACAAACCAACCTGGTGCATCTAGCCATCAGCTACCCTCCATTCGACTAGCGGACTCTACCCTACTTGGCAAAAGAAAGATACCGCCTTTTAGATTTAGCGTCGTATTCAGGAATGTAATCAAGTCCTTCCAAGAAGGGGCTCTTGAAGGACATTGGAATGTATCCTCGGATCCTGTACAATGTGCAGGTATACAATATCGTGTAGTATTGTCTATGGTCGAACTCGCTCCACCTGCTAAAGCCGATAAGGATGACGACGTCGAGGTGGTCATAGGATCTCCTACTAAATTAGGTCGTAAATCTGAAGAACGTCAAGCAACTCCAGTAGCAGCAGGAGCAACTACCAATGATATGGATGTCGAATCATTAGAAAGGGAGGGACAGCAACAGGAAGGAGCAGATCACAAGGAGGCTGGACAATCTAATGAAGAGCCTGTTGCAGCACCTCGTGAATTGAGAGTTATGTTGCAGAGAAAGTCCACTTCTGCAAATAAACGCAAGAATGATTTGGCTCCTATTGATTACCGAATCTATGTGTTTGATAAGACCAATTTTGAGGTGAAAAGGGATTGGTGGAGGTGAGTCTTTGAGTTGAAGGAAGAGACGTTAAAGCTATAAAAAAACTGGCCACGGTGCAAGAATGCTTTCTCTATGGCTCTCATCTCTCGTATCGCTCACGACATTATACTCTCCGTTCCAATACAGGAAGTTCCATCAAGCTGTAACTGTATGCGACAAGGAAGGATATGGACATACCTCTCGATTGTCTGTTGGCGATTGGAATGGTAGTAGTGAGACGCTGGCTGATGTAAATGTTGATGAAGACAATGAGGATTTAGTGTGGTGTTGTATTGTCGTATCGACATCGTAGAGTGGTCTTTTTGGTTGAGGCAAATTATGAGGACATGTTAAATTTGTACTTTGTAATTGTTTTTGGAATCTTTTTCTTGATTAAAGTATCTCAAACTAAGCGCTTAAAGCATCTTGAAGTCCCCCGCTTGAGTTGTTTTGGAAGCTTCGCGTCTCAAACTTTCCCAACGTTATTGACCGATTGTTCGTTGAGAGAACAACCACGAACTAGACTGACAACAGCGCCAGTCGTAAACACAGGTATGCTGCTTCATATTTCCGCCTATCTCTTCCCAAGTGCACCTTCTTTACGAGCAGAAAATTGCCATGTTTTGTGTTTGCAGAAGGGTTGAATTTTCGAACTTACAAGCTTCATTACCTTACATTAGACTACAACAAGCGCATTCTCGTCATACACTATTACATCGTGAGTTCTCACAGTTTCGGCCGTCAGATGTCCGTTGGTAACCTTGTCATGGTATAATTTTACTTTTATACGCTAGAGATTTGGCTTTCTTAGGGTGTCTTGTTGGTTAATATAAGTTTTAGTTCTTAGTTCCCATAATGGTTGTGATGGTAAGCTTCTTGATGTCGGTACTGATTGTCCTGAGTTTTTAAAACGTCTGGGAAGACTGGAAGTGGGTGCTGAGGAGCTATCATTGGTATTAACGGCATCATAGGGGTATTAGCCTCATGTATCTCGTTCTCCAAGTACATAATACGTAGGTCCTTGTTCGCCAGCGCTATATAAGCTTCAGCGATACCGGTACGCTTGGTGAAGAGTCTAGTAGCAGCTATTATAGTAGCTTTATCCTTGAAGTCGATTTGGACGACTTTGATCGCCTTGGTAATTGTTGATTCCGGAGCTTTATACATGGCACTAGCAAGACTTGCTCCTAGCCTATCTAATGCATGGGCATGCGTAGCAGCAGCAGAGTTTCTAGCGGTTTCTCGACGACGTTTGTTGCTAGTTGTTTTCGGAATGACTCCTAGGAGACATATATGTTGCATTGTTAGCGGACAAGGTAGATGTCATATTGCAAATCATTCTTACCGTCTTCCTGCTTGGCCTGTTTGATGGTGGAATTGAGTACACTCGGTTCAGTAGGAGACTTGGCATCATCAATTTCCTCCAATTCTTCCTCTCCAGAGTCAGCGTCATCATCAGAGGCATTTGAAAACACTTGGTGTTCACCAGTAGCATAAGTTCCTTCGAATGCGGCCTTGCACTTATGATACAAAGGCCAGCCATCCTGAAGCGTGTGCAAAAGAACGCCATGTTTCTTGATCTATAAAAGATTATCCGCAGTCAGGAACGTTTCATTATACATGAAAACAAACCGCATTCATTATACATGAAAGCAAACCGCACTTACGTTTTCATCTTTCATCGCCTTCCACCTTGCATCGTCAAAGTTGCCAAAAGTTACTAGGTTCTCTTCGCCATCCCAACCACCCCCAGTCAATTCGAGTAGATAATCAAAAGCCTTGACTCGATTCCTTACCTATATAAGTAAGTGAAATAAATGTCAGATCAATGCTGTGAGTGATTTTTTGACAAGGACTGCGCACACGTTTGATCTTTTCTTGAACTTGCTTCAAAGATGGATTGAAATTTGGACGATTGCCAGACTTAAACTCAGTATATAGAGCATTCCACTCAGCAGATTTCAAGTTGCCTTCGGCAGTACAAGTGTTTCTAGTGGTTTGAAAAATATCAACCAATCTTTCAGTTGCTTCGTCAGACCAAGTTAATCTGACTGATCTCTTGTTCGATTCTTTTGCAGTGGGAGTGGCAGCATCTTCCATCATTGCTTTTCTCTTTCCTACGTTGCTCTTGAGGTTGGCTCTATTCGCTGAAGCTTTCAAAGGAAGAATGGAATGATGCTGTAGCTTCGATTTGCACTATGTTTGATATGTGAACATTTTCGATTGATGGAGGATACTGTTTGCTATTGCTATTTAGAAAACAAGGTTACGATAACAAGGATAATCTAAAGATGAAAAAAACTCACAAAAAAATAGGAGAAGGAGGTGTTGTGAACGATTTTTCTACAAGAGTAGAATTTGTAGTGTAGAAGCAGCAAGAAACATATCAACCATAGCAACAAGAATTAAAAGACCTCTTTTGGTATGCGATTCCTAATTCCTGATATTGGATTTTGGTAGATGATTTATATGTATACAATGCGATTCTCAGAGTGACCACATTCCACCAAAGGAATGGAAAAATGCATGCCCTTTGGCTAACTGCACGTAGCCTCTCCCATTGGGTCCAGACTTGAACCACCACGTCTTTTCCACAGACAGTCGACGACCATCTTCCACCCAAGCAGTGAATGGAAAGATCAAGACTTCCCCTGAATGTTCACCAGCATCAGGATTATGGAGACCCGCTGGTAGGGGATATGTACGGAATTCTAAGATTTGAATAAATCCACGAATGAGAACACACTTGAAAACTTCATGAATGAGAACACACAAAGCAATAGCAAAAAAGAAATACAAGGCCACACGTCATACCTACGACTAAGTCTACTAGCATTTCCGGATTAGCTAATGGCATAACAGCACCTTTATCCGCAACTTCTATAGGTGTCGTATTGGTATACTTGAACACAAGTCCATACGACCGTTTCTCCCAGTCCATCTTGGGCAGACTCTTCATACTAGCTGCTACACATATCGAGAAAGTTAATGGTCCCGGTGCTGAGCAGTTCGTTCCACTTGGTAATACAGCTAATCTGGAGCTACGAGATGGTGGATTCGTGTAGATTGCTCGAGGATCAGTAGGGAGTATAGTAGAGCCAGAAAGCTCTCGTTCTGCATATCGTTTTTTTACAATGTCGCGGAGTCGTTTGCGACATGGTTCTGGAGTTAGACCCCATTTTGAGGTACATACGGCCAACATCTTTGAGTAAGCCATTGCTAATATTGGTTGATTGGATTCGTCGGTGCTCAGTGGCAGAAGTGATATTCTCATTAAAGGATGCGTGACTATTTAGAAAAAGAGAATGACAGATGAGTAATTGGGAAGTTGGAATCCATGGAAGTGACAGATGCAACGCGAAAAAAGCTAGACACGGCAACTTGGATGCGCCACTTGAACATCACTACAAACCCTGGTACTTAGGTACTTACAGACGCCAAACGAGAAGCAGCCCTCAACCAGTGACAGATTTGTTGTCTTTGCGAATGTAACTATAAGATTCTCGATGCTAGAATATGCTTCACATCTCTTCCATAGCGATGTGATGATTTCTGCATGGCGAGCATACGAAAATACCGTGAACGGTGATCTCAAATAAGCCTGCCACAGACTTCCACTAGTTCCAATAGTCACTACATCTGATTTCAGAGTGCCCATAGGATGATCCAACCATCGTTCCAGATCACCGACCATAACACTTAAATCACTCCAACCCCATGCCCCACACATATCTGGGTTGATCCATCTTGCGAATATAATGGGCCATAAGCCTCGTAGCTGTGTTATAGGTGGCAGAGCTCCTGAGACTCTATAATTACGTAAACGTTCTTCTAATGTCCGGCAGCTTTCAGAAGCTTTGGGATGTGAGAAGTGTTGGCAAAGCGTGTCTGTAATTAGACCAGCAAAACCACGTTGCCGGTATGAGTCGTCTATAAGCGATAATGGAATGATGCGGACATTCCGTGATGGTGATGGGATGCTACTGACAGCCTTTGTGTTGTGTACAAAGATGTAAGACCTGACATATCTAAGGTTTCAAGGGGGTTGGAAGTCAATCAAATCTCATTAAAATGAATAGAATAAGTGAAAAACAAGCTTACGGTGCGTTATTAGCCATAGTTTCTATAAAGACATCTGACCAATTTGGCAAATCACCAGTTTGCCAAGTCGATACCATACACAGCGGTGCCTTCTTCCGCCTATGAGCATTTCCAGTACTATCTATCAGCACCTGCTTGTCTTCTCCACTAGCTACTTTATCAGCTGGTATGGCTCCAGCACCATCAACCACAACACGTTGAAAATCCGGCGACTCTACTTCAGCCAGATTCAGATTAAACTCTGGCTCTGAGGTCATATACTTGTATACAAGGTAGATGCAAACCAATAGGGCCAGGACGAAGGCCCTGGGCAGGTTGAACTTGCAGATCCTCATGTTTGGATGGTTGAGACAAGAAAACCCAAAAGTTCCTACGAATTGGGGTGTTGGTCACATATAAAAGCATGAATAAAATGTATCCAGACACGTACTTTTTGGTCCACGAACGTGCTTTTATATAGCTTCTATTCTATAATACGATTCGCAAACATGTTCACACTAGTTAACAGCGCACCACCCGTCCTTTATCAATTCTGGGCGGTGGAGGGCCAAATAAACGCGATTTCCGCGTCAATTATTGTATAATTATAATGATATTTGAATACATTGCTCATTCAGAGCCTTCTATGACGCGTCTCAACTCGTCCTCACTTGATCGACATTAACCAGCAATATAGACACAGGGAAAGGAGCTCCAAGGATATCAAGAGTGTATCATTATAGCATCAGAACGCAGTTGCTTGATAATCAAGTAAGTGTCATCCTCCTATTACTATCTTTCTTACGTCCTTCAAGCTGCTTTGGACAACACATATCCAGTCTCATCAATTCCGTTTTCATTCTCAATGTAGAAAGACGAGTCGGCAGCTCATCGATAATATCGCTCTGGCCATCATCAAATGCCAACAAGCCCTGAAAGCTCATCAATACCTATACCTTCATCACCTCGTACTTCATCAAAACGCTCATCGCAAGCCCTCTCTCCAAACCCAGAACAACCTCCTATAAAAAGTTCCAGCTTCCCTCGTCTGGCCGGCTCAAATTCAAGTGAATCTTCGGTAGTAGCTGTGCTTCCATCACCATCATATCAATCTCCTATTCAAGAGATGACATGGTCAGCTTCAAGTACCAGCGTCAATGGCACGACTGGTATGTGGATAAAGCAGCGTCTTTCCTTGTACCACTTTCTATAGTTGATGAAATAATCTTCGTTTGAATACTGCATGTATTGATCATGATCACGTATTAGACGACGCACCATTGACTCGAGAGGAAGAACTGGATTTGTTGGCCCAAGGAATGCGAAACCCTCAAAGCTTAGATACAGATTATGTCCTTGTTGGGACCACCTGGAACAGAAAATGGAAGAATCACTTACTACAAAACTCGGAGCCTCCTGGCCCAATAGACAACACGACACTTTTTACAGACACCACCCTAAATCAGCTCAAGCCATCCTTATTCTTTCCACTGGACTTCCTGTTAGTTCCAGATACCCAATTTACTAGACTCGTTGCCAAGTATGGTTCTCAAAGTTGGTCCTATCGTTTGTCTGCAAAATGACTAAAACTCACATCAAACCCCTTAGATATGATATTCTTCAGCCAAAACACAAAGTGAAACGGCGTGGTATAGTCAGGAATAATTCACCCATTTACGAAATCGAGATGTATTTACAAGTTGTACAAGTCGTATACTTGAACCCACCATCGGATCAGCTTCAGCAATCTCCATCTATAACACTACAAGACATCTCCCAAACCATCACAGTCGCAGAGCTCAAACTAAAAATATGTGCAGCATTCGATCTCAAGATATCCTATCCTGAACAAGCGTCTCGACTCTGGTTGATGCATTATGGTGCTAAGAATACTGTTTTAGACGATAGCAAGAAATTATACGAAGTAATGCATCAAAACGTACAATCAGCGTTCCATGTTGGATTAGAAACAAGAGAAACGACATTGAAACCATGGCCAGATGTCGATCGTGACGTGATCATGGTCGATTCTTCATTGAATGGACCTATACAAAACAGGCATGAGAAGTTGTTTGAGATATTGTCTGTTGCTTAACACAGTGCTTATATCATTTATGTCTTTAGATCAACATACAATTCGTCATCATTGCTGTTTGAAAATACTGGAAATGATATAGACAGTGCAGACCGAACTCCTGTCAAGGGATCCATAGCAGAAAAACGAGATAGAGCCCGCAGAATACAAAATGGAGAGCTTGAGTTTGAACCTAAAGCAACCACTAAAGTACTTGGATTGGTAGAATATTCACCACACGATTCCCCATCGACGACGGCTCAAGACCTGGGTCTGACTGTAACTCCAACAGCCCCACCATTACCATCTGCTTCGACTACAACAACCCCGACCGCATCTCGATTCTCCTCCAACAATTATAGCAGCTTCAATCGTAGTCGTGCTGACTTCCCTGTTGGTGCTACGGGTCTAAATAATCTCGGAAACACCTGCTATATGAACTCTGCTTTACAATGTTTATCGAACGTAACACCCTTGACCCTGTACTTTGCTACAGGTCGCTGGGAACGTGAGTTAAATCGTGATAATCCATTGGGTAAAGGTGGTGAGGTGGCAGAAGCATATGCTGATGTCATCTCTCATGTTTGGCAAGCAGCTGAACCACGATCAAACTCTTTTGCTCCTCGCGACTTCAAAGGAGCCATTGGAAAGGCGTCTACTCAGTTTGTAGGATATCAGCAGCAGGATTCACAAGAATTACTAGGATTCTTGTTGGATGGATTGCACGAAGACCTCAATCGTATTATTAAAAAACCATATACAGAGCTTCCGGACTACAATGGTGAACCAGATGAAGAGGTCGCAACTAGCTCCTGGAAACTATATTTGATGAGGAATGATTCAATTATTGTTGATTTATTCCAGGTATGTGTCGCAGAGATGGATATATTGCATTTGGACGTTCGGGGGGTGTGTCTCCTTTACTCAAATGTTTATTTGACGACTGAGAATACTATTCTTGTTTCACCAGGGCCAGTATAAGTCGAGGGTCGAATGCACAGAATGTCAGCAATGGTCCATCAAGTTTGATCCATACATGTTTTTATCAGTACCCATCCCAGACCGCCGTGAAATCACCCTTAGTGTAATAGTCTTGCCCAAAGCACTCCGAGACAGGTCAAAGGCAGATATGGCACCCGTCAAGATACAGATTACTGCCCCAAAGGATGCAAACATACAGACGCTCAAACGAAAAGTGTCTGATAGGATGCTTTTGTCACCATACAATATGACAGTCATCGAAATTCATAGTTCCAAGATCTGGAAGGTCTTTGCCGATGACGAACGTCTGGACACAATCCTAGCCAGCGATCTTATATATGTAGCAGAAGGTGGTGACCCAGATTGGGACTTGTATGAAGTTCCAGAACACGAACGAAACGTAGGCAATGTTGTAAATATCCCTGTATACCTCACTGAAGTCTCTGACCCAACTCAATATTCCTCATCGAATGGCTCTTCAAGGGGAAGTAACTATGTACCTCGTTACTCATCCAAGATATTTGGTGTGCCCGTTATGGTATCTTTGCCGGGTAAAATCTACATATCGCCTCCCGTAACCCATACACCATTGACAGAAAAGGAAATGATAGCGTATTACTCCAAGACTATGGGTGAACGCATATATCTAGATGTAGTACGTAGTCTTAGGCGATATGCTGTAGCACCACTCTTCAAAAGAGCAATATCTCGACCTCGTCTAGACCAGGTCGTGGTGGTAGAACGTGGTGATGTAGACGATGCTATGGTACCAGCAATCGCCACTCCCGCATCACTCATGTCAACTGATGAAGATGGACAAGTGAATGGTACATCAGAACGAATGGAATATACCATGGATTCTGATGAGACTCTTCTCAGTAAATCAACTGATGGCATACTACCCTCAAATTCCACAAGCCATCAACCACAACAACCACAACCCACATACGAGTATGGCCAAACAGATATTGACGACGGGTGGCTCCCAATATCCAACTTGTTCAAATTGCATCTGGCTACATCACCTGTTAAGACGACTACAGCTTCATCTTCATATGGATATGGAGGAACCAACACAGACTCCCTATTAGACAAGTATAATACCTTTTTACGTAATGAGTATAATGACAAGGACAAGTTTCCACTCTATCCCTTCAAACCAACGCCACCTGCAAATGGGAAAAGTCGTGAGACAGAATTAAATGGTGATGTAGAGCCCAAAAAATCATCTGACGATGATGATGATTATAAAACTGATGCTTTTCCTATTGATCAAACAAAGCCTTATATTGTGGAGTTTGATCCCATGAAACTGCATCATGCGTTTATGACCGAATGGCTCACATCCAAGGCCAATGCGTTTTTGCGGAAGAATGACAAAGCCTTTGAGGTAAGCTTTTGTAGTCATGCAGATAGTTTAGCGATGATGAATGTTTCCACGATCTATACTGTTGTTGCTTTTTGCCATCTGTTCATTGCATTTTCTCATCTACGTTTTTTACCCCATTTCCTTAGGTTACATTGCATCCCGACTTTCCGAAATCGTATAATAAGACTATCGAAGTATCGAATCATGGCAAGCCAATTCGTTTGGAGGACTGTTTACGAGAATTTATGAAGGAGGAAGTCATGGGTGAAGAAGATACTTGGTACTGTCCTAAATGCAAAAAGCACCAACGGATCAAGAAGAAGTTGGACATCTGGAGTGCCCCAGAGGTATGCATCCTGTAGTGCATATTGTCTTTTGGCTTGGCGCAACTCTAAAGGACACTTTGCTCAACAGGTACTCGTCTTCCACCTGAAACGATTCTCCAGTGGTCGAGGATACAGCTGGAGGTCTATGGGTGGTGACAAGATTGATTGCTTGGTTGATTTCCCAAAGACAGGGTTGGATATCACAGATTTTGTGATAGGTCGGGAATCTTCAAACCGTCGCCGTCCACCTCGTCGACGACCTGCACAAGCTGAAGAAGAAAAGACAGCAACAGCAACATCAATGGAAATAGAACCAATTCCATCAGTATCAGAACCAGTTGTTGATGTACCTATAAGTGATTGGCCAGTGGTAGATGCTGAACCCAAACTCGGGTCAGGAGTAGATCATAAGCTCACTAGTGGTGAGGATGCTGCTTCAAAGCCCTCTCGACCTAATAATGAGGATTTGTGGTTTGATGAAGAGATGTGGGATGAAAATATGGCTATAGATAATGACGGGAATAATAAGGAAGGAGATGAGAGGTTGATTTATGATCTGTGTGGGGTATCCAACCATTTCGGGGGTATGGGCGGCGGACATTGTAAGTTCGGTGTTTCAGAAATGGTTGTTGGAATTGACAATCGCTCTTATTCTGATTTACGGTTGTTTGGTCCTTAGATACTGCTTATGCCAAGAATTCCATTGATGGCCAATGGTACAACTTTGATGACTCAAGTGTGAGCAAGGCCAATGAGGACAATGTAGTGGTATGTGTGCTGTCCAGTCTCTACACGTTGGATTTGGTGTAGTGGTATTTTTACGCGCCGTTTTTCTAATCTCTACAAATCAAATAGTCATCTGCAGCATACCTGTTATTCTATCAACGTCGTCGTAATGGAGACCGTACTGCAGACCATCTATCACAACTAGTAACTCGACAAAAGACCCAACCTCCACCCTCCGAACCGAAAACTTTCTCTGCATTCAATAGTTGGAGCAGCAGTGGAGGTTTCCGTCTCGGAGGAGCTACATCGTCTCTCAAAGGATCTCTTCCATTTAGTAGTATTGGACCATCATTGCCACCACTCACAACCGACAACAATAACACAGCAGCCAATACCCCAGCTCGACCTAGTTCACCCGTCGAATCAGGAGCCGATCCGATAGATGTATTACCATCATTCAATGATGCTGTTGATAAAGGCAAAGGTGCTGCAACGTCATATGATAGTGGGGTTGACCAGTCACCAACGACTAGCTCTACAGGTGCTGATATTGGAGATAATATAGAACCATTGCTTGGAAGTGGTGCCGAAGACGATGAATTGCCTGGTTATGAACCTGTCGAAGTCAAAGATGATGAGGATATTGTGAAGAGTGAATACTTTGGTGGTAACGATGCTTCGCGATGAAGTGTGTTGATTCTGTTATTATATTATAAGCTGAAAACGCGGGTTGTTTCCCTTGTATTTGATGGTGGTAAAAAAATTTAAAAATATACAGTTGAAAGTTAGCATCATACCCTACCTTCGCTGGTTTTTTCGTAATGACAAGCGGCAGCCGAAAAACTATCAGGCGCATGAACATCAACAACCCAACATGCTCTCAGCACAAGCGACGTAGTAGTTGAAACCACCATCAGCTTCAGACATATCGCCTCAAGACTATTGAAGTATGTGCAATGATATCGCTTTCGAGACGTTTGAAGTATGTGCAATGTTATTTGTATTTGATAAGAAGCAGCGTCTATTCAGCCTTGCCTTAAAAAGTGAAAATATACAAGTCAATTCGAAGCGTCCCAAAGACAGCCAAAACGAAAACAACCAGCAACTATCCAGGTATTACTCACGAGCCAAGTATTCCTTTTTCTTCTCAGCAACACGTTCTTGTCGTTGTTCCAAAGTCAATCTTTGAGCCTTGTATGCCTTTAGTTTGCTCTTGGCTTCTGGGGTCAATTGCCATTTGGGTTTTGGTGTGGCAGCAGGGTCTGGAGGTAGAAAAAGGGTTAAGTGAGATACAGTACAAAGAAAACCCTGGCGAATCTTTGAAAAATGAACTCCTCATATGTTACCTGCACGAATCTTCTTGTGAGCCTCAGCATAAATCTCTTCCAAATCATCAGGTCCAATCTCCTCTTCCAAATAACTGGCAAAATGCTTCTTGTACTCTTCTTCATCATCCTCTTGCAGCATTTCCATATACTCGCCGACATGGCCACCAAATATATATTTACGCAACACACTGGGCTCCAATTTCTTGGCATCAGCATCATATCCTGGGAATCGGTTTTCACCGTGTGGGATTGCGATTCCTCCGTCTGCTGCACCTTTGAGGACACCGAATACACGGGCACCAGTTGTGGTGCGACGTAATCCGACGTCGAGGTATGCTTTGAAGGGTCGTGGGCCGTCTTCGACTGGTTCGACGTCGAATTTGGCACCGTCGATTTCTTGGTTGCCGGCGTATTGAGAGTCGAGGCCGAGCTTTTTGAGGACTCGACGGGCGGCGAGGAGGCCGACTGCGTAGGCTGTTTGGAGATAAAGAAAAGAGTGTTGGTACAGTGAGAACTTCATCATGTGAATTGGCAAAAATGAACCACGAGTAGATGTTTGCATCAGACAACCAACATACCAGCAGACCAGTTGGTCAAACCAACTTTGATACCATAGTTGGGCAATTCATGAGCATATGCAGCAGTCAATACGTAATCACCATTGAGTTTCGAGTAGATGACTTGAACGATGATATCCTTGTTTGTGAATCGTACAACCAAACGGTATTTGGGAGTGTTGTACTTGTTTTTGGCTTGAGTTACCAATCGCTTTCGTGCATAGTAGTCGGTTTTACCCTCTTTTGAGAAAGGAGAAATGAATGGTGAGTTGCCAGCAAACCAAAAACGTCACACTAGGTTGCAACAGATAATCTTGTTTGTTGAAGGGCGAGACGTCATATGCTTATGCTCATGTCCACACCAAGCTATGGAATGCTCATTGTTGTGTGCTTCCATCAAGATATGTGTGTGTCAGATAGGAGCGAAAGATGTGTTTTGCTTATCGTCATATTTAGTAGTATCCGTTGAACTATGCATATGGTTGTTCATCATCATCCACACACATGAGATGGAGGGGTGTTGGTAGAGCTTGATGGTCTGAGCTAGGAGCAGTTTGACTGGTCTCTCCCTTCAACAACAAAAACGGGAATCTTCATACATCAGATGGTATCCAACCACCTATTTGCGCATTCTATCTAATCTATATGTCAGTAACTAACCTCTACGACGACGGTATTTGACTTGGTATCGCTTAAAGTAAGCTTTGGTCTTTTGGGTTTTGATGAAGGGCTAGTAAAGAAAAGTTATGGGTCAAAAGGGTGGCGAGAGAAAGTTTACATATGCAACGAAAGGTGAAAATGAGATCCAAATCATTGTTTCTCTTCTCCTTGCTCTTCAAGATTTCCAAATCAAGCTATGAATATACAGAAGGTGACATTGCACCCAAACTCGGCCGATTGGATAGCAATCGCTGTGTAGTCAACGATTGCACGTGTACTGTATGCGATAATAAAATGAGTCTTTCATAGCTTACCATATTGCAGAAGTGTCTCCTTTCGATGGATGCGTCGATGGATGTTTTTGAGAAATCAAGTCTGTGCTTTTACATAAGCAGATGTACACCCTCTTTTCACTCAACGAATTCAAACAAGTAGAGGACAATACATAAAGATGGTAAGTGACTCAGCTACGTTGTTATGCTGCTATTACAGGGCTACTTTGCATCCTTCTTGAATTTTGATGGAGCTTGGATTTGTATTGAAGGCAGCAACAGCAACCAAAAAAACTCGAACAATGGGGAGAGAACAGGAGGACAACCTCGACGTCGACGATGAGATGCACTACTTAGGAATTCTGCAGTCCCTATTCAGCCGCTCTTTATTTAATCTTACGACGAGAAAAACAACAGGACATCAAACATTTGAACTAACTCCCAACTCCAACATCCAATAGTTTGAAAGATTCGTCGAAGTAGGCCGTGTAGTCCTCGTAAACTATGGACCAGACGCCGGTAAAATAGCAGTCATCGTAGACATTGTAGACCATTCCAGGGTCATGGTCGATGGCCCAACTACTGGCCTCCCCCGTCAAGTTCTCTCATTCAAACGCTTGACTCTGACTCCCATCAAACTGGACAAGGTCCCCCGTGCTGCTGGCGAAACCGTCCTAAAGGCAATTATTGAAAAGCAAGACTTGGTTGGCAAATGGAGCAACACTGCCTGGGCAAAGAGACTGGAAAAGAGGAAGGTGAGGGCTACCTTGTCCGACTTTGATCGTTTCAAGGTCATGTTGGCAAAAAAACAAGTAAGTTGAACGTATAGTGTGTATAGTGGTTGTTTGGTGGTGGTATGACTTGGTTGGCATGCGGCTGGAGAGAGTTGCTGTGTTTTTTACTTCACAACAAACTCACATATATGTCGTCGTTTATAGAAACGATCCATCATTGGCAAGGAGCTCGCAAAGGCCAAGAAGACTGCCTCTAAAAAGTAGAATCGCTGCTCTCTTTGTATAAAAATAAAGTCTATCTTAGCATCCCAGCAAAAACCGTCATTGTTAGCCATTTGGAGTGATTCCGAAAGTGGCCTGATACAAATTTACTCTCGCAAGGTCGCTATTCTTTGTGCTGTGATGACTGTGCTGGTTTACCAGTTTCGCTCACCAAGAATCCCTCAACGGTCATTCCGTTCCGACTGAAGGACAACATCTACCTGCTATACCTCTCGTCAAACTGGAAAATCTGGTCTTGTGATGCTGTTGATCTACTGTATTGCTAGCGAGTTCCTTCACAACTGACTTTGCAACATTTACACTATTGATACAAGAATACATTTTACTTTTGCTCCTAATTTTGGCATTTCAAGACCTCATGGCTCTATCAAGGAAGGTGCTGATGGTNNACCATCAGCACCTTCCTTGATACCAGTCAAGAGCTTCTCTTCTGGCATGGTCCTTCGAGCCGTGACCAGATAGCTGCAACAAAGCTCATAAAGAGAAAGATTGAGATTGCTAACATGGATTTGCTCAGTCGTTTCCAAAGCACTTTTTTGCTCACACTTGTACTCACTTTTCTGAAAAGTCAAGCATTTGAAGACCGTATCATCATTCAAGTCCGTCACGATCAAGCTTTGATGCAAAATGTGCCAAACCTTCCATACCATAGCAATCACCCCAACTATATAGCTGGCAGCTTTCATCCATTTCTGGTAAGTCAATAGTGATCGCAGTGGCTACAGCTCTCACGGCTGGTTCCTCGGCGTCGTTGATTTCGGTTGACTTCGAGGATGTGCCCCAGATTCAGCATATTCACCAGTAAACATCTTATGGAATATATGGCTGGCCGATGCCAATACGGTTTTGGATACGTGCATGTCAATGACTTTATCATCTTCCTTTGACGTTACGACCAAGACGGCATCAGATAGCTTTGCGTCAAACAAAGTGGATCTATTCCACTTGGGTGGTAGGTCGAGTTTCAGTAGTGCTGGTCGAACCCACGAATCGCGTTTTTACATCACAATTATTATCGGGAAGTGCATACGGCAACCGTCGAAAACGCCTTTACCCCAACTGTTTTTTGAACTATGCCAGACTGCGCGACAGTGACTACATGCGGCAAGAACAAAAACAAATCTCTCAAATTCATCACTCACATCAGTACACAACCCTCTAAGTTACAGGTGCATTTCTATTAAAATGTGTCGTCCAAGACGGTGCACACCACACATCAATTCTATAAAATACGAGGTTATCGAGCTGGGTTAAACTTTTTAGTGTCACCGATTTTCCCAGCAGCCACTCTCTTACGTGCGTCCTCCACCATCTGATACACTTCAGTCTTGGAGGCACGTCTCACGTCACCAGTAGACGTAATCTTTACTGGATGTTGAGCCATCTCGGGTATCTGGAAATATGTACGAACTTTTGGCTGCCTCAACAGTAGGACTGATCCCCATGTGAATGCGTTTGTAGCAATCCAATACATGAAAACGCCCTATGAAGATAAATTGCTGAGAAAGTGGGGTATGTCGCATTGATGGTGTTTGCTTTGCTTCAACTTACAGCGGGGAAGTTGGCTGTAAAAATACCACCGAGAATTAACATGATTCTCATTACGGTTTTCATTGTGGCGGCTTGTGCTGCGGGTTGAGATCCCTGTGCTTGCATGGTTGATATCTAGGATGTGCAAACATGTGAGCTTTTAGTTCGGCTGCAGTCAATCCAGATATGATAAGTTTTTTTGCGCCATCCCAAAGAACGCAACAGTCCACACTCCAGCTCACCTCTAAAACACCCATCATAGAAATGGTAGCAACAACAGGCAACACATAATACGGATCACACTGTGTCAAATCCGTAAACCACAAAATCCCTCCGACATCAAATCCAGGCACAGGCAACTCACTCATTGCCCTCAATGCGAAAAAGAAACTAATAAATATTGGAATCTGAGCTAGAGGTGGCCCCATCATTCCAAACGGATTGACATTATTTGCTTTAAACAAGTTTGCCGTTTCCTGTAATGCCTTTGACTTTTCCATTTCATCGCCATCCTGAGTAGCTTTATTCCGTCTAGCGGTTAACTCTTCTAACTGTGGTTTTATATTATTCATTTTGGCGGCATTGCGTTGTTGGTAGACGACGAGTGGGAAGAGAGCGAATCGGACTGCTAGAGTTGCAATCATGATGGTTCCCCACCATGGTACACCTGAATACACGTATATGGCTTCTAGGAATTGTTCGGCGAGGCCTATTGGTGTGCTGTGACATAGGCCTATGGATGCCAGATCGCCTATTTTTGTCACTGCAGCCAACCCAATCTCTTCTTTTGCTGCTTCTGGTATAAAGTCGACAATGGTTTCATCAATCAATGATGATGGCGGTGGTGTCGGCGTTGCTGCTACGGATTCTACTATTGGCGCTGGCTCTGGTATTGGGGCAGCAGTTTCTGCAACCAGCTTTTCAATCCCAGCTTGAGGTGCTTTTGGCGACGAACCCCAGATGGTCCATCCACCGATACTTAGATGGCGTATCTGGTGATGATGCACATTTGTAAATTGATGCCTTATTTTATTCAGCTAATTGACACGTTGGTGAAAAAGTGTTATTGTTAGCGTTCTTCAATTTTTTGTGATGTTGATGAGGTGAAGAGAGCCTGACAAACAGGGCTGGTACAACAAGATCGACTCAACGGGACGATTCTAATGTGCACTCACCTGCGTAGGGTTGATTGTATATAGCGTCCGGCATGTAGATTTTTGGCAAACTTTGGGATGACTACTAAAAAAAGGAAATGTTAGCTCTCTCAGTCATAAAGCAAAGAACAGATTTCAATCTAGCAGCCAATGCATTCATATTGCACATACCTATTGACTAGTCTTCTGACTTGAGATGCCAAAATCCTCCTGGTTGCCATCTTGCTCTTAGCGAAAAACTTGAAAAAACGTGTTGAGTGTCAGAACTGCGAATCGCACGATGGAACGGTCTACTAGTACATATTCTAATATAATATAACGCGTTTACAAGCGAAGAACTGAAGAACTAGTCATTGCAGGTGCATACAGCATCAGATCCAGCAGCTTAAAACGCTTCAAAGTCAGCCTCCTAATGTAACTCACAAGTCGACGTATGAAGGGCTGGCGACGCGTTCTGGTAATGCGCCCGTATGTTTATCACGTAAAGTTGCTCGGTTTCACGGTACAAAAGAACAGACCAAGAATTGGTCTGCAAGGCATCTGCCCACAAATCGCTGCGTACTGTTATGTGCAGTACCTTCCACATCTCTACATTCCATGAAATCCTTCAAACTTCCATGGCGTGGTGTCTCTTGATCACCCAATGCTCAATCCCTATTTCCCCTTTGTTGGATACCAAGCGTCTACCCAACCCCTTCAAAGGTGTAGAAACTATAGATATTCTAATATTAAATACCGGATATACAAATACAGAACTAGTCGAATTATTTGCATAGTATACAGAGCCAGATTAGAAGTTTTCTATGTGCAGGTTTCGAAGTCAGCCATTTCATCCAAATCAACCAATAGGCCGTATGAAGGTTCGAAGCGCGTCGTTGATAGCGCATCAACATACCTTTGTGATAGTAAAACCTTGTTCCATCAGTCTGCGTATACTTGTTACAGCAAGCATGTAGCATAGCATTCAATGGCTTGGGGCCACAGAAGAAGACTCCACAATCCGTGTGTGGATGTCTTTCTCCCAATGATTTGAAAATGGCATCGAGATTTGGTCTGCCAAACTTTGTAGCTGATTTAAGTCCGGTTAGACCATCTTTGATACCCTCTTCGTCATTCAGAATCACATTAAACACTTCGTTGGGTTTTAATGAACCCGTAATATACAGTTCGATTTCCAAGAATTTCCCGAGATCTTCTTCTTCTAGTGCTACTAGCAAATCTTGAAACCATTCAAATGCCTAGGCCGAATGGTGAGGGTGTGAGCAAAAAACGGTGGCCACAAGCGTCCAAACGGATGCTTACATCTTTGTCACGACAAATCCAATAGAAGTAAACCTTTCGCAGCGGTATGACTTTCGTAGGGTTTTTGACCTTATACCTAAGACAGTGGTGCGCAACTTAGTTAAGTCACCTGGTTGAATCGTGACCTTTGCCAGATCATTCGCCTACCATATCGACTTGAGCATAGAAGCGAAAGGCGTAACACCTATACCAGCACCAAAGCAGACTGAAACTTCATAGTTGAAGACATCCTCACTATGAATGATGGTGAATTAACGGGGCGCGCGGAGCCCTTTTTTGCTCAACAAAACAACCACTAATGGGCGTCGTCGTAAAGACCCTACCTGGCAGCACCATATGGACCATCCACCATAACACGTGGCAAAACCAGTCTGGCATCATTGCCTACAGCAGCTTCAAGTGTTTTTGACGGATTTCCTCTATCGTCCCATTGGCATCCTACTTGCTTCGCAAATGCTGTAGTCCAGTCTCCCGCGACTCGTATGTGTACTGATATGAAGTCTTCTTCAGGTGCTGATGTGAGTGTGAATGGATGCCACTATCAGATAACAACGGAATCAATTGGTGTTTTTTTGAGTTTTCTTTTCTCTGCTGCGTATTAATATCATACCTCATATCCAGCGACTTGGGGACAGCACAAGAAGATATACTGTCCAGATCGGATCTTGCAACTAGGTTTCCGGATCTGTACTTCACACACTCTACTCGGATGCATTACCACTTTACTGATATTCGTCGGTAGCCGTCCTCGTAGTTCACGCACAATCCTTTCCAGTAGATATAGTCCACCGAAGAAGACCCAGTACTTCCAAAACGCTGCTCCAGCACAAGAGCCATTATTCGTTTGTATGAAACAAAACGTGCCGTGTGTGAGCAGGATGGCAAAGAAGACGATAAATAGGTGATGGGTAAACCAAAAGATTTCAAAGAATTTCCTCCTGACGGTGTAGATTGATGCTGTCACGATGAGGAATAAGAGGACTACGAGGATTTGGCCTGTTGCTCCTGGCCCGGACGTTACAGCAACGGTCTCTATATATCGTCATGGATTTGAGTTAGTTCCCGTTTGCATACCCCAAAAACGATCAGGTCACTTTACAGCTTTTTTTCGCCGGGTTACGTACCAGGCTTGACAAGTCCAACCTGATACCTCGACAGATTCAACAAATTAAACATGTGCGCCACACTATGTACAAAACTCCACAGCACCACACTCCATCCCAAGAATCGATGAAAGTCAATATTCCGATCCACAGGCACATATCTCTGAATCGGCGTATTCCGTAACAGACTCAGCAAATTACGACATACAGGCAACAATATAATCCCAGCACTTAAATCAATACATGATGCTGCTCCTCTTGCTAATGGTAGTGTAATCCCCAACATTGTTCGGAAGTTTGAAAAGCTTGGATTTGAATTGTAGAAATTGAATGTGTATCCGAATTGTGCCACGTTTCCGGCAATCCAGAGTCCGAGGAATATGTAAGATGGTCCTAAGTGTGGTTGGTTAGGTAAATATCGAGTTGATTTGTTGTCGTTGCCAAAACGGTTTGTTGATGTTTCGTTGTTTTGGAGCAGTTCTATCGACGAACAGAGTAGATCTCCTCTTGCAACGCATTGTTTCAAGAACAAAGTTATGGAAATTTCCATAATCCATTGGATCTCGCCCCGTTCTTAACCATTTGATCTTGGGTCAAAATACTTGCCATCGTTCGTCAACCAATTCTCAAAGTTCACCTGCCATTTGCCCTTCTTTCTGCGTACACGGACGACTGGCAGATTCAAAACGTCCGTAGATCTCGCTCCTCCCACTGTATCTGTGGATCCGACGTTCATTGCTACTGGTGGCAGTAATTTGTTGGATGAAACATAAGAAGGTGAGGGCCATGACATCGTAGTGAATTCCTGGGTGAATTCGCAGGAAACAGCATCGCAAAGTCATCTACAATATTTAGGTATGCCTGATCTTCGTTAATTTACACGTGCTATATACCCTGATGCTATTATTGTTAAACAAGAGTCTCAGAGTGCCCTCCTAGACAGCTCTGTAAACTCATGAGGTTCTGAAACCACCGTACTAGCTTTATCACGTCTATAATACACCACATCCCACCTCGCATCCTCTGGCTCATCAAATGTCACCACATTCTTCGCCAACTCATACCGTGCATCCGACATTTCAGGAAACAACACACGTTCTTGAAGCTTATATCCACCATACGACAGCGACAAGTGATCGCCTCGTTTCACTCTCACATTCCATTGTGGGAATCGGGCAGCAAATTCGTTCACAGCTTCTCGAACAGTGTTCCCGACATCGAGGTCAACTAGGATGGTGTCTGGCTTTGGCCTTATAATAGATTTCACCACTGGCGCATCATAGTGTCGCTTGGAGGATAGTATCGAGTCTAAAACTGGTTGGAGTTTTTACAAACACGATGATGGAGTTTGCTACAAGTCCCTACAATCTTACCTTCACAAGAAAGAGCTTCCTCCGTAGCTGGCAAGGTAAAAAATCCAGTTAGCGAACAATGAGGAGGATACTGGTTGGCTTCCGTAAATCCAAACTGTTTGGCAGATTGTATTAGGAATTCTTGCGCTGTAGAATACAAAAGCGTGTCCTTTCTTGGCATCAGATATATGATGCATTCAGCACTCATTTCTGAAATAGCTCTGGCTCTGTCCTAGCCTTCACGTGTTTTTCAGTTCATTCTTTCCATATCGCAGACATAGACACTAAAAACACGGTCTTCTCAAAAAGAAACAGCGGTCGCTGCAAGTTGGACAGAAGGTGAAGCTCTCATCATACGAAACAGGTATATAGCGTCAATCCCAGAGCTTCTTCCTTATTCCAATCTGCCCTCCTTTCGATCCGCTACCAAAACAACTGAACTTTAATTTTTAGCTTTTCATTAAAATGGGCGCATGCACATCATCTCGCCGGGAATCGACGAGTAGGAGGCGAGAAACTGGGCGTCAGCCTTCCTATAATGGTATGCTACAATATCTTACCGCTTGCTTCGGTGCCTTCGTCGCAACAATATGAACACGAGGCATTGCAGGCACTGGATATGCATGAGCAGTCAAAGAAGGTTTAGAGAAACTGAAATTTTGGAGTTATATAGGAGGAAACACTCCATTGAAGCCTAAAAAGGCACTCGCTGAATGGTCTCATACAACCCCACTCACCAAAATCCAATTAACGTCTATGAGGAATCAGTTTTGGGATACCCAGCCATCGTACTGTGCGTCTCGTACCGGTATCGGGATTCGCAGCCCAGTCTGACTTTCAACTTACAATTAGCTGGAAGGATTGAGATCTGGCAAGCACTACGAGCAGCTGCTGAAGCCTCAAACCTGGAACTGGCGCAAGCGATTGTGGACTCTGCTTCGATATCTGTTCCTTCTGGGTCGCTTGAAGATGGAGCTTGTAGGTTTCTTGTCAATTTGGCACAAGATCAACGTAGAACGCACATGTAACTCTGCAAAATTCTCAGACGACGAATTAGGAAACCTATACGTCATTCCAAACTATTGCATAACAGACCCCACCAATCTCCTACGGGAGGACAACAATCCGTCGTCACAGACTAAACTGAGGTTTAGTAAATCCCAACGAGTGGTATGTCGCCTAGTTTCTCCTCGCTCACTCATCCTCTAACAACTTCGTAAACTAGGGGGAAGACACATTCATAGATGGAAGCAACGATACTGTGACACCCGATCCGTCAAAGGGATCACCATCAAGAGAAACGTCGTCACCAACAAAGATGAAAGTCATTGCCCGATTATCCACAAACCAGGACGTCACATTGAATCTGTCACCCGAAGATACGTTTGAGACTATTGAGCAGGGTGTCCGCTCATCACCACAAGTGAATGGAACGAGTATAACTAGAGTGAGGTTCTTCTTTATGGGAAAGCCCATTTCTCCAACAACGATTCTGAGTGCTGCAAAAGTGGGGAACAATTCGGTTGTGCAAGTTATGATTGCTTGAAGAGTTTACAGATACCAAACTACGACTTTTATTTTCTTATATGATAATTTTGCACAATTTCTCTTGTTTTTTACTGTTTGACCTCTATGCATATAATTCTTTGTCTTATACTACATCATCGTGCGGGTTTGGAATAGTTTCAACGAGATGGGACATGTTTATCACGAGTAGCAGTATCTCTAGCCTGAATTCTGGCCTTCCTTGTCGCTTCCAAAGTAATTGCGTGGTTCCATGCATTTTCCATAAGCTGGGTCTTGCCAACTGACAATGTTACAAGCCGAGCAAGAGCGAGCAATCTCATAAGCTCTGCTTGACCTGTCAGAGGTTGTCTGTTGCGGTGCTCTTCAGCTCTCACATTGGCAAAGTAGTTTTGAATAGTCTGGGAGCAACTGATTGGGTTAGCTTCTTTTCCCTCAAAATCAAGGTCTAATGAGAAGCGTTTACCAATTCCATTGGTTCAGGAATGCTGTATTCTTCATTCTTGTAGACTGCAATGAATTTGCGAGCAGTTTCAAGCAAATCTTTCGAGAAGTCGCTTGGAGATGGGCCGTCAGCACTGGCCACCATAGGGACTTCTACATCTACCTACAACAAACATAGCGTTAGTCCTTTTGCAACACCAAACACCACAGAAACAATCCCGTTTTACCGAAAACATGCAACTTGAGTTACTCAATATCACCACACCAACATTCATGGCAACGTCTATATGTTGTGTACCAAGAGCATACGGCACCATTCCGTATCGTAACAGGTTCTCTACACTAGCCAAGTTGGCAATCCCTCGCTCCTCGAGCTTCCCAGCTTCCATCCGCGTTTCATCAAGTAGAAGCAACGTTCCATCTGCTACTTGCAGTTCTCCGGCAGAGAGACCTGTGGCTCCAGGGTTTGTACCCGATGCAAAGTACTGTTTGTTCAAATACTCGAGCGACAATGGAATATACGATACTTGAGGAAGGAGCAATGAAAAAAGGCGTTTAATATCCAACGTTTGTTCGGTTAATGTAGCATATCCCGTCAGATTTAATGGCTGCATTAGACGGTTTTGATCAGATCTGTTTCGAAGTGTGAGTAAGTGCTTGCAACAAAAAAACTACAAAGAACGATTTACGACAATTTAGTCTTACAGTCTCGTGGAAAACATGTACAGCCAAAGATATTCAGCAGCCAAACGGTCTCCCAATACAAAAGTCGATATGGATTCAATCATGGCGTTTCTCAAAGCAGTGGCATCAACGCTAGACACTTTAAGATTAAAAAATATGCTTCAGTATATCTGCGAAAATGAACATGAAACTTTTCTTTTACCTTGAGACGCAATGGCTGCCCAATCGTCAACACACGACAAATCAACCACTTTGCGAGCAACCAGAGCATTAATGATTGGCACTGATGAGAAATCATCTTCATCAAATGCCAGAGAATCTTCCATATTCTCTGATGGTTGAGGATACTCGACAATCCCAATAACATCAAGCACCTGATTGAGCTTCAAGTCACTCAAATCTGGAATGGATGGATACACCTTCAGTATAGCAGCTGCTTGCCTGTTGACTGAGCTAGAGATCTTCTTGGCGATATGATCGGGCAGAGTCTTTCGAGGTGTGTCGAGAGATAACCCTTCCAGTTTGCTCTCGAGTTCCTCTGTCTCAGACGACTGTGATTGAGTCCAGGCGCTTAAAGCAGGAACTCCAACAGCAAAGTATGGTTGTTTGTCTACGTATGATCCGAAAGGAGACACTTCGCTCCATCCTTGTCCTTCAGGGAGTGGTGGTTCATCGACAAACCAGGTGTTTACACATGTCTATGTGGAGCGTGTATCAGACAATGCGATAACGGAGCCACAATTCCTCACTTTGCGAGACGTACCTGTTCCTTTGTAATGACATTCGTGATTTGCATCTGCTGAAGATGCACTTGTGGCGAAAGTCCATTGTCCTGTATCATGCATCTGAATCTCACGAGCGAATATGGAGCGTGCTGACCAATTCCATAACCAATAAAGCTTGGGATCTATTGGAAAGGCGTGTGTAAAGTTGTTAAACGTTTGATGACAAGATGATGGCTGGGCAACCACAAGTACTTGATGAAGCAAATCAGGATCTTGTAGTAATTTCTCGAAATGATTTGATATAGCTTCAGCCGTTATGTTTGGCTCTAAAAAGAATGCGAAGCTTAGTGACAAAACATTTGTTTTCGAGCTTGGCGAATACCTTTCGCGAGGAGCTCTTGAATGATCCTCAATGGCTGCCTGATTATTGATGATATTTCTTCCATGTTTTACTCGTTTTGAAGCCCGAACAGTGAATTGAACGATGTTTGCATTTCTGAAAAATGTATGGATTTGGGGCACTATGAATGAAAGTGCAAACACCGCCATCGCTCAAAAATCATTTGAAATCACGTAAATACGAGGCTAGCTGGCTTATTTATCTGAGAGAAGAGATAACGCGTCCGGCAAAGGAAAAGGTCGCATCAAGAGCTCTAGCAAGAGTTTCAATGTATGAGGCTTTGGGATATTTTATTATTACGATGTTCAAAAGTAAATGATTCAGAATTAGACGTTAGTTTATACTGAAGAGCTCCCCGTAGACACCGTGAACTCTGGATACAGACCCCACGACTCCATCATGCCCATTACAAGACCCAATAAAGACCCACGTAAACCTTTTTTGACCCTTCTATCAACAAGTCCAGTCACACGTATCCGTGACTCGCCGTGGAATGCATCAGCCTGCACTTCAATGGATCCTTGAGAGTTCATCCACCACATGTTTCCGTGACCTACAGACTTCACAGAAGCTGCAGAGTGCATTTCCTCTGGAAGCCATGTCCTGAAGTTGACTGAGAGAAAAGATGACGATCTGAAATTGATGCCTTAGACACCCAGTGTTTTGACTTACATAGGGCATGAGACCGGAATCGGTTGATTTGTTTTCGAGTGGGAGTCTCCTGCAGCGGCATTAGATATGTCGCACGTGCTTCGAATGCCTTCAGCGCTTGCTGCCTGTTTAGACCATGTCCTCCATTTGGCACGGTGACAGACGTATATGTGTCCAATAAGCCGTTCCCACTAAGAAATCCAATTTGAGCAAAAACCACATTTCATACTCAACGGTGGTCGTCGCTCACCTATATCCCTCTGCCTGTATGATCGAGAGACCACACCAACCAACCTCAATATCAACATTCACAGGTTTCCTTTGCCAAAGTTGATGAGCCGCGACTATGATTGCCATGGCCAAAAGCCCTGTACCTTCATCGATGTTGTCGGTGTGTAGATTCATCGTAAAAGAATCCACCAACGTGAAGGGATATATTGCATCAGTGAGTCGGAAAATGGGATGGTCTTCAGGTAATATCGGCAGACGAGCCATTGCTTCTTTTACGACAATAGTGTTGTCGAGAGGCCGGTGAATGCGGATAGAAGTGGCATACGTATCGTAGTTCTGATATAGATCAGTCAAGTGCTGCAGATACACTTGAGTTGTGTGTACGTCGAAATAGGCATGCGACAGGTACAGGTAGACCTTATTGAGCTCTTGACAAGTGACTATAACTGCATTTCGCTTCCCAGACAGCAAATGTTTTGACACTATTGGTGCTAGTTTCTTGACTGGTGACAGGATTTGTACTTTTGCGGCTTCTATTATGACATAGCTGCTTCGCACCTACAGCAATAAAAGGAATGAGCAACAATGAAGACATCGAGTCACGACATGAAAGCATTCAGTCACTCACACTCCCAATTGTTGCCTTCGCTGACGGTTTCCTCAGAAATGCTGAAACGCGAGACGAAGCAGATGTGCGAGTCCGTAGCACAGGATGCAGTTCCATTAGGCGCTGTACTGCTCTTTCAAGCTTTTCAACATCAAGTTTATCGGTTCCAATATTGAGATTCCAAGGGCGTCGGCTGTCCAGACCTAAAATCTCCGAGAATTAGTTAGAAGTTGAGCCTGCCAATAACCTTTAAATCACGACTTACTAGCCATCTCATGAAGCAACATTCCTCTTCCAACAGTTGTAATGTCCGCCGCCATCCAAAAGAAGAGATGTTTTCTTGATGCAGGTGATAGATCATACGCGGTATCGAGTTCCATTGTTTTGAAAGAAGGAGTTTTTAAGTTCGAGTCAGCTCTCGACTCCAGATATTTCGCCAACGATCGAGGTGATGTGCCAGCGACTAGTAATTGATGCCCGTCCGTCGTCATTTGGAACACGTGCTGGAGACGATGAGCAAGTCTAGCACTTGCAAACGACGTCATGCCAGAAGCCTAACCAGCCCGGAACCATTGTGAGTTTCCACCACTAAACAAGGCAAGTGATTCACAATGAATACCTTAAAATCAAAGTTCAGTCCTTTCAGCTCGGGTTTGTTCATCACGTCTGCCGCAATTTCAGATATTCTGAACGCCTCAGATTCCGTATTTGGGATACAGCTAAAAGCAAGGTATCCAACGTCATTCCTCAACGCCTCCTCAGCAATCCCCTGAATTTTTATAAACCATTTCTTGTTGTTGGGGCTTAATGGCAGTTTGTCGAACGGAATTGCTATTCTGAGGTTAACGTTATTTATCGAGTCAGCTTCGATAGCAGCCTGAGCACTTGTCATAATATTCACTGAATCCTTTGTTGTTCCAGATCGCAACGTGTAAGCCAGGACAAAGAAATCGTCCTTCGTCTTGACGACACAACAATCATTAATAACTGTGCTGAGAGACTGTCGAACGATGGTATCTAGATACTACAGCAATGAATTTGTTCGGTTAAATGCAACCAACAAAAATGCTGATGGATGCACGTACATCAAGGTCTACATAGACACCAGCCATTTTAACCTTGCGACTCTCCCGTCCCAAAACAGTAAATCCATGCTTCTTTATCTGGACAAGATCGTTTGTGAATACCAATCTACGTCCGTCAGGAAGTCGCCTGAAAGTTTCAGACGAATCGTGTCCACGGTAACCTATACATGAGTATTCACCGATAATTCCTAGAACTCCTACAGCGTCTTCCACTACTGGAATCTCGACGCCGGTGTCACGTTCGAATAAAGCTACTCCCTGAATGTTGCCCTCCGCGAATCTGTAAACAGGCTCGGCGTCTGTCCCAGGAGGTACAGATCCAAAAGCAGCAAATGCCCATAGCTTTCGACATGAACTATTAGTATTTGGTATGACGCTGAAACTCCATAAACACGTTTCTGCTTACCTCGCTTTGGCCATACGAAGGATTTATAGATGCATTCGGAAATCGTCGTTGCATCCGTCTCAGGAGATGTGCCGGATTTAGCTCTCCGCCCATCGTCACAAGCTTGACATTCAGCCATACTTTGTCCGGATCAACGTAATCTTCAAATAGCAAAAACGTTGACGGTGTCATTGATATACTCATGGCTCCCAGATCGAGAGCCTTTGCAGCGGAGACTGCCGCAGTTGTTTTGACAGTACCAGCAGCTGTTTCCTGTGGGAGAACACAGCAGCCTCTTGATACTGGGATGACTCCTGTGAAGGCAGGTGTTGGCAGGTACCTGAAAATGGAACGTTAGAAGCGAACACTCTGGAGAAGTTCACAGCTTGAAGAACTTACGTTGGAGGACTCGACATGTCTCGCACAGCGTACGCGTCTTGGTTGTAAATAGATCGGCCAACGGGAATGCTGAGGACTACAGCTCGCATACTCACAAGCAGGCTCTTTGGCACTCCTAATACGAATATTTCAGACATCAAATCAGCGAAAACAGGACAAAAGCAACCAACCTGTTGTGCCTGACGAATGATGAACCCACGCAATCCTCGGTGCCATTGTAACTTCAAACGCCTGGATCCTGCACTCATCAACACTACTTTCATCCACCACACTGGTATCAAAGCACGTCACTCCCGCAGGGAACACACCAACCTCCAAACGGTTGCGTAAGAATAGCGATATGTTATTGCGTTTAGCAATCGTATCCTGTATAGCCAAACTCCAGTTTGGAGAAAGAGCAAGCGGCGTCCTCCCACGAGTCCATAGCGCATATGCGCACATGACAAAATCCGGCTCTGACTCCATCATTAGACCTACAGTAGCATCATCACTTTTGCCTAATGTTGCCAATTTCGACTCTATAAAGTCTGCAAGGGCGATGATTCGTCGCCATGCGGTTGCATACGTCCATTTGGAAGCTCCTGATACGATAAACGGTAGATCGGGCTCTTCTTTTGCTGTTTTGATCAGGGCACTTGTGGGATAGTCTTCTCCAAAGTTGTCAAAAGGTGGACGGGTCTTGTAGAAAAGTCCTTCCATGATGAGTAGCGACGAGCACGTTGAGATCTGGTAGGACCCTTCAGGGTGTCCCCTATCTATACGTCGCTAAGTGATAGAAAGGGTTGAAAATGTAGGTGCTACTCAAACGATGTTCGGAGTCTGATTTCGGCTATGACTAGAGTACTCCTTCGATCCATTGAAAGAATGTCATTAAAAACTGAAATTCCTACTATTTCAATTGTCCCCTCTGCGTTGAGAGGATCCAAAACGTGTGCATTAACGTCAATTCACAAAACAGTCGTTGGATGGATACAAAAACTTTGCGTAGCGATCGCTATGATCTGAGACCATTTTCCCATTCCAAACAGTTTTTACATGAGACTTTTGAGCCTGAGCCGCGTTTGTGCCAAGACGCCAAACTTCAACTGGCAAAACAGAACAAATTGACACGTTCAAGGTTTCTGAAAATGCTTCAGTTACACATTGAAAGCACACGAATCATAAATATATTCTCATACAGACGAGTTCCCCGTGGAAACTGTAAACTCTGGATGTAAACGCCATGACTCCATCAGGTTCATGACAAGACCCAAGAAAGGTCCGCGTAGACCTCCCTTCAGCCTTCAATCCACGAGTCCAGTTGCACGGATACGTGATTCGGCGTGGAACGCATCAGCATGCATCTCAATGAATACTTGAGAGTTCATCCACCATTTGTTTCCATGACCTATAGACTTTACTGAAGCTGAAGAGCGATTTTCTTCTGGTAGCCATGTCCTAAATTTGACTGAGAAAAAGTGATCAAGACCCGATATTGCTGCACTTGACGCACAGTGCGCTGCTGACTTACATAGAGCTTAGACCGGAATCGGTTGATTTGTTTCCGAGTTATTGGAGTCTCCTGCAAAGGCATGAGATACGTAGAACGAGCTTCGAATGCTTCCAGAGCCTCTCCTCTAGTTAAATTCAGTCCTCCATTTGGCACGATCACGGACGTGTATGTGTCCAACAAACCATTTCCACTATGAATCAACTATGAGGAAGCCATGCTTCGATTTCTGAGTCAAAATTCAATCATGACTCACCTGTATCCTTCTGCCTGTATGATGGAGAGACCGCACCAACCGACCTCTACGTCAGCATTGACTAACTTCTTCTGTCGCAGCTGTAGCGGTAGGAGTATGTCGGAGCCTGATACCGCCTCACAAGAACCAGGCCTAAAAACAACTCTTGAATGCCGGAGGCGTGGCATCCATCACTAGCATAAACAACTTGACAATCGGCGATAAATGACGTGTCAAACCAATTTCCACCAAATAACTTAATTTGCAAATCTATCTATCTATCGCGTCATCTCGCTCACGCCCACTCTGAATTTCTTAAGAACCAGATATTTCATCAAAAAGCTTGTCCAAATACAAAAATTGGGTATTTATCTATCTACGTACTGCCTTCTTCAAACACAAGGCACCTCAGAACAAGCTGCTGGAACTTTCACCCAGCTCTCCCAACGACAATGCTGACTGGATGCCACGAGACTCGTATAAAGGATTGTAAGATTCTTGGTTGGTGCCCTTGTATGATGGATTCATGACAGAAGTAAATCCAACAGAGCTACCAGCTTCGGTCATATCAGCGCCACCTTGAGCGAGTTTCTTCCTGCGGTACATGAAACCGGCTGCGACGGCGGCTCCGACACCGGCTGCAGCACCTGTTCAATGGATGTGGAAATGATAGTGAGCAAGAGGTATTTGAAAACCATCCAACTTGAATAAACACAACCAACATACCAACACCAATAATAATTGGCTGTGTTGACGAACCAGCTCCATCAGATGGGGTGTCAGAAGGAGATGGACTTGAAGCAGGGGTTAAAATAGCTCCAATTTCACCGGCACCAGTTTGTGGTCCTGATACAGTTGTAGTTGAGGGCATGGAAGGGATTGCAAATGTGGCAGTTGGTGTAGCGGTAGGAGTAGGTGTTGCGGTGGTTGAAGGTGCTGCAGATGGAGCAGCCTAAAAGGATGGGATTGATTGAGTCAGTTATAAAGCACGTTTGAAATAAGTTTCCCAAGACGTTTTTGGCGGACTCAGAAATCATACTTACAGAACTTTGAACTGACGGTGCTACCGACGAAGCAGGAGAAGCAGCAGCGGTAGTAGATGGAGCAGCTGAGGGGGCGACGGTTGTGGATGGAGCGGCTGAAGCCGCAATTGTGGTAGATGGAGCAGGTGAAGCGGCAATAGTAGTCGATGGAGCAGCTGATGCCTTAATGGTGGTAGAGGGAACAGCTGAAGGCGCGAGAGATGTGGCAGTCTATTCAAACGGATTCATGTTAGATTTTTTAGCTTTCCAAAAATCTGGAGAGCAACACATACCGATCCAGTTCCGAAATTGGTTTGCGTAATATTTAAGCTGACTGTCAACCTCCAGTATACTCGATCAACAGTACCAGATCCAGTAACACATCCAGTTGGCCATTGCATATACGTAGGAACTCCAGCAGCAGCTTGTAAATAGTCTGTCATATTCTTCCAGTTAGACATGGCAGCGATACATGACTGAATATTAGCGACGTTTTGTCCATTAGTCCAATTCGAGTCGTCATATGTCAAGTTTGTCATCTTGCTCCAATAGTCTCCAATATTAGATTGTGGCTGAATGTAGGATAGGTAGCTCCATGGGCTGTTGCGTCCATTGGTTCCAAGGAGGTTTACGGTTGCGTTGGGCGATGGGGCGATTTGCATCTTCCATGGAGAACCAAGGGAACCCGAAACACCGACAGGCGAACCGTCTAAGAATACAGCAGCGTCTATTCCTGCATAGGATCCGATATCCAAGGTGTCAAGACCAATCAACCATGGCCCGTCACCGGTAACGTTAAATTGTAACGTGTTTATCTGCATCCATGCATATTGGGTGACACCATCACCATCGTGAGCTAAACGAAAGCGTACCGTCAGCACCAGTCTTTTTACATCATCTCAAGAGACAGTCAAAGTATACGTACGTCCTGCCCAAATCGTCTGATTTGCGACGTACATCTGAAAGAAGTTATCAACAGCTACATCATGACAGAAGACGTTTAGCAACAAACACAAATCAAGCTGCGGCCTCGATGGGCCATAGACCATATTCCAAGTGGCCGGATCACTCACATATAACAATCGTCAAATTGTGTATAGCAGGAGCGGAAGGGATTGCCAATGCATTCCCAAACAAGCTGGCAGCAAGAAGGCCCAAAGCCAAGGCCATTTCTAAAATGCTCGTTACAGGCTTGTCTCAGTGGTTTGTTAAAGTTGGGCAGCGGAAGCGTTATCTTTAGGACATAGGATGTGGGTTTGGTAGAGGGTGATGTTGGGCCATAGCTTCGGGCACTCCAGCCACACGACGTGTAGTAATTTCATGCAGCAACAAAGTCCTATTGACAGTTCCATCCTCTTTGGTTCCTTGTCAACGCTCTTGGATACGGATTCTTTTCCTGCGTTTAATGTTTGCGACTTTAGCTACGACCAGCTATTGAAGAACTATAAGAGCAAGAGGTCTAGCTCATAGATGCAATAGTGCTACTTGTTTGAACGTGCGTTTCGAGCACCGATCCATACTTGAAATGGACGTTTAAAGAGAGCAGCGTTGCGAAAACAAGTTTTGGTATTGCTTGAAGCAACATGGCGTACTTGAGTAGATGCACGCGGTTACCAGCCTCCATCATGCTTCCGATGCGCGTACGAGTACGTTCTCTTCCTTAACGCTTGAGCTGTCAAGCTTCGCTGCAATGGCTCCTAAAAGCCTTTGACAAAAATCCGTCCATCAAATCAACGCATTATCAGGCACACACAAGTTGAATTCAGGCTCAGAACAGAGGAAATGAAGACTCAGATAGCAATAGTTGGAGCTGGCCCGGCAGGCATGGCCGCTGCTCTCAGCATCAAGAACTTTTGTGGAGATTGGTGTGATATTACAATCTACGAACGAAATTCAAATGTGACAGAGCACGTTGGCGTTCAATGTAAGCTACGCTTGCATGTAGTCAGCTTCAGTGTTGCATTCTTCCTTTGAAGCTTTGTTCTTGATGTCTTCAAGTCGAACTCATCAAACATCTCATTGAATATTAGACAACTTGGGCCTAGGAGACGAAAAACGTTGGTCACAATGCTTTGGCGCCGAAGGAATGAATATTGCCCCCGCCGTAGAGAAACTGATCCGGCCTTCTCAAAACATTATATACATGCACGGAAAGACTGGTCAGATCTTTTGGTCACGTAAACCTGGTCCTGCTGGCAAAGTACGTTTTAATCGTTCCCTTGTGGGTGTAAATTCAAGGCTTACGCGGTTTTTCCTCCTAGTACGTCCCACAAGTCAAACGAACAGCACTCCTTGAAACAATCCACGACGCACTGCCAAAAGGCATAATCACGTATAAGAAGTTTGTTGAGTCGTGGAGCCAGGATACCGAGTGTGTGAGGATCAAGTTTGCGGATGGGAGTCAGGTGCAGGCTGATTATGTTATTGCCTCTGGTACGCTTGTTTATTTTGCCTCTTGGTGTCAAGTACCACGAATTTGACATGTGTTTCACTAGATGGTGTATTCTCACCTTTCAGACTCCAAATATACCCCGTAAGTATCCTCCTAATTATCATGGACGACCACAAAAAAATGCTAGGAGTGAGTTACTCAATTACTAATTAGTTACTCAATAACACGTCAACCAACATATAGCACTCACAGCCCAAACTCTCAAACATTGTCGCCATATATTTGCTTTGCACTGTGCCAGATGATGCCAAGGACTCCTTATCTGAAGAACTAAAGAGGAATGCTAATAACGGAGTTAGCGTCACATCGTTGTCTACACTCTCACAGGTATGTTAGTAGATGCATGAAGTCTTTTTCGGCGTTCGCCAAACGTTATTCATATTTCTCTTCTCAATCTTGCGTGTAGTGTGGTTTGTTCCCACTCGGAAACAACGAATTATGTGCATTCTGTGATTTGCTAAGTAAGCTCAACGGAAGTTTGAGTTCTTTACAGATCGGTGCATTTATGCTCTTTTCTTCGTTCTGTCTCAGCCGACTATGAAAAGCACCAAACCCCAACTGGCTCACTCGATACACTCACCCCCTCCCAACTAATCGCCCTTGCAATTCAACGCGCCGAGCTCGACCACCCAGCACTACCCATCCTCGCACGAGCCTTCCAACACACGACAACAGTGAAGACCGTGCCGATATGGCGAATCAAGGATATTGATCCAATTGAAAGCTACGCGCATGGGAGGGTGCTGCTTATTGGAGATGCTGCTCATGCTAGTAAGTGCAAAAAAAAACATCGAAGAACCAATGGCTTACAAGTCTGATGGAACATAGTGAGACCATACTTGGGACGTGGAGCGGTCATGGCGATGCAGGATGGTGCGTGTTTGGGGAGGATACTGGCAAAGGCTCGCAAGCAATCAACGAGCATACAGCAAACGTTCCAGTCTGCGTTTGTGAATTTTGAGCGTGAAAGGCTTGAACAGGCTAACGCGACTGTAAAAACATGTCGTGTTGAGTCTGATGCGTGGTGGGCTGTGGGTAATCAAGTGCCTGGAGCAGAGCTGGTTATATCACAGATGGATAAATCACGAACGAAAAAGGCTGGTAAACTGTGAGAATAGATTTGAGAATAACAATATATTAGTAGTAAGTAATAATAAATCACATATGTTTACAAGATGCAAAAGAGTTCATATGTTTACAAAATATGTGCAATGAAGGGTTGCTTGTACTTGGCGAAAAAAATCATCAACCAATCATGTCAAATCTGTTGACCAGCCATCCACGCCCTCAATGTCTCATCATCATCAACACCCCTCCTTGATGACTGTCCATTGTTACTACTACGAGACATATTCTTGAGTTCAGTAGATGCTTCAGATGTACGTCCGGCACGACACAATGCCACAATATATGCTCGTTTGGCATTCGAATCGGTTTCCACGAACGGTTGTAACAAGGTGGCAGCTTCATCTGCTCGATCCAAGTCCAGTAGTGCACGTGCAGCATACAGTCGTGCCATATGTCTACGGTTGGCGCATATTTGTTGGTGTGAGCGCTAACAAAAAAAACCAAATTCTCAACACTACATACGTATGCTGATGGATAAAACTCTTCTCGGACTCATCCGTAGCCGCATCTTCTTCCTTTTCCGCAACATCCATAGCGAGAATAGCCAATCCATACGCTTCTGAAGCAATACCACACATAAGAGTCGAGTATGTCCATCCACTGAGCGCAGCAACCATAACAAGTTTCACACCAGAATCAGCTTGTTGCTTCACCTGACCATCAGTCAGCACATATGCGTTTTTGAAGCATTGGATGGCGTATGAATATGATAGCGGTGACTCGTCTCTGCCAAGTTTAAACAAATGATAAGGATAAAAATATTGCAAAACAGCAACAATACAGACGAACTCACTCTGTATCTTCACTCATCGGCGGTCTACGAGGAGCTAACACAGCTATTCGAAATCCTCCGACACGGACAGATCGCGTTGATGGTGTGGTTTCTACTTGATCCTGCAAACGAGAAAAAGGAGCAATTACGAACCACACACTGCGGCAACACAAGCCAACCGCTTACTCACTTTAACATTCTCCTGATGTATCAAACAACAATCACCAGCTCGCAGCCACACTTTGGCTAAAGGCACACTAGGATCCTCTTGTCCTTGTAAGAGTCTAATCACTGTACTAAAGCATTCAGAAGCTTGTGTTGTTTTTCGAGCAGCGAGTAATTCAATCCCAGCGTTGTATATAATGCTCGGCGAGTCGTCCAAGTATGATGGCACTGGAAGCGTGGTAGAAAAGAACGATGTCAGTGAGAACCAAAGTGAGGGAACGAAAGAGAGAGTTAACCCCGAACACTGGACTCACGTAATGGGTCAGTAATAGCATTCACATGCTCAGTATTCCTTCCATGAGCACGAACAAAACTCAACAATGACAATGCTTTCGCACCACCCTCTTCAGCCAACACACCCATCGCATTCCACCAATACTTGTCACTCCAAGGTCGAGCATCATGATTCAAATGCTCTGTTTCTTTAAACTCGTGTTGTCTCGGCATCATAGATTTAACCTGATCAAGTTTACTCATGGCTTTATCAGGATGATGCAGCAACCATTCCCCTTTCGCATGATAATGCCATGGTGATAGATCATCTATAACCAGAGATTCTGGCTCGTTATCACGAGATTCAAAATGTTTTTGATGATGATATAAGTATTGTTGTTGTAAGCGCTTCGCTTGTCTGAATTCATTGTTGGCGGCTTTTGGGCGATTTGAAATGAGGAGAGCACGGCCTCGTAGCATATGTACAGTATATCTAAATGACACGTGGTATGATGGGAGTGCGTCGTCTGCACTTGGTCGATATAAAGGATCACGATCTGGAGATGGGATTGGGAGGAGAGGCATTATTGGTGTTGTGGGTGATAGTGCTCCTGTATCAGATCCTTCAGAGTCGTTTGCTGTCATTGGTGTTGCTGATCTGATTAATCCTCCTGCAGCACCAATAGGTGATGTTGGGATATTATTGGCATCAAATGTGGTAACATTATGCAGACCTATACTATCTGCTGTATCTTCATCAGCAAACTTGATAGAGTTTGGCTCGAATTGAGATCCACCAGCTTTAGCAAGCACTGAGCCATAAGCACTCGCATCATCGTCATCTAAATATACATCCTCTTCGATATCTTCATCGTCAGAGAATTGGACTGGCTTGTTATGACTATTCGTTGTAGTATCGTCCGTAGCCTCTTCACCATTATTTACAAACAGACGACGAGCAGCATTCCCAGCACCAGCATTATCACGATCACGAGCATATTTACGTTCTAGATACCCAGCAATCCTAAGTACACCTTGTGGGTTGTCTAAACGCAGCCATACATCCGCCAGCAACAATAACACCCGTATAGCGATATAGTCATCAAGTGCCTCGACATGTAGCTCATATAACGGGGTCAATAGCTCGGCAGCAGCGGATATTTGCCCTGAGTAAAACAAGAGACCTGCTCGATTATAACGCGTCCAAGCGGAATCCGAAGCTGGAGGTGGTAGAGCCGGAAGTTTTGTAGGATCCAGATCTTCGTCATCGTCTGTATTACCAGCCTCATGATCAGCAGTTTCATCTGTAGCAGTATTGGATACAGCCCAGTCATCGTCCAATGATTTCCGTGGTGGTGATGATGTGAGCGGTACTCCAGCACTGGTAGATTGAATGTTCAGATCACGAGCTTTATGAGATTCCAGAGCATCGGATATGGTAGCTTGAAGTGCAGCTAGGGAAGATGGAGTAGCAGATCGTGATTGTATTGCAGAATAGTATTCGGCAATGGCTAGATTGGTGATGACCCGAGTGTCATTCGAGGATTGGAGTAGGGTCTTTAGGACGGAGACGGCAGTCGCATAGTCCTTCTTTCTGAATGCTTGAGTTGACTCTTTGCCTAGAGCTTCGTCCATTTCTATTGATGATGCAGAGTCAGTGAATAAGCTTTGAATTGCAGCGAACTAATGCATTTCGAATATAGATTACTGGTCGAGGCCTCTTTAAGTTACTCCTTCCTGACCTGAAAGCTGATACGTGTCGTCATTGTGTCGTTTGGTGAAGTACGCTGTAATCATCAATAAATGTCAAAGGATTGCCAGTACAGAAAACGTCAGGAGAAAACAATACCATTGAAACCATTGAAATGGCTAAGAAGAGCATCGTCGTAAAGGAGGCAAAGGAGGAAGAACAGGACGACGACGAATAAACACCACAATATATTGAAGTCTGACCGAGCGGAAGGAAAACGTAGGGCATGACATACGACATCCTAAATTTTGACGCGTCATCAACACTTAGCGAGGCGAAAACACGTTGGTTTGGCCTCAGAGTCGCTCTCATCATTCGCCCTTGCAAACTCACAAACCAAGATGGCAGGAAACAGGCAAGTTTTGTTCAAATCTACAGCGGTCATCTTGTGCATATCATCGAACTAATCTTAAGTCATCCTATTCATAGCTACTTTGTAATCGTCGGCCACAGGCAAGGCTTGAATCACATTTGATAGACGTTGCGATGCTTACCAACTACAATATCATTGCAGAGATAATCCCGTCTATGAAGCTGAATTCGGTCCTCAAACTCGTGCCGATACAGCCAAAGTACGTGTTTGGCGTCGTGTTTGGGCAAGTCAATCACACATTTGATGCTCAATGTAGAAAGAAGACCATCGACACTTAAACCAATTCATTGTTCATGCTGCGCTGGATATTGTGGAAGATTCTATGTGGGGTACTAGTTCTATGTAGGCTCATTCCTGCTTACAATTGAGGGTTGACTCGGATCTCACAGTCTTGACTCACAAGGTACCTCAAAGTCATTGACAAGTACAATGAATGGCTAGTGTCTGCTTACGTCTCTGCTAGTGGTGAGATAATGGTCATATTTGTTATGTCGCAGAAGGATCTAGCTTACACGTAATAAATGTCCACCTAGGAGTGAAATTCATGTTGCTTCACGATACTCCAAACGTGGACGGCATAAGAAATTTCTTTGTAGAATCGCATGAAATGTTTGTAAAGGTATGTTACGTATCCATTTGAAGCTCTCCCGTTGTTGTAAGTCAACTTGGATCTAACTTCATCTATCAACTTTGTAGATCTTGATGAATCCGTTCTATGAACTGAACGCACCAATAACCTCTCCGTCGTTCGATACTAAAGTGCGGGCATCTGCACGCAAATACCTGTAAATAACATGTTTGGTATGAAGATATATATTTGCATTGGTTTCGAATGACCGATAGATCTGGACTTGACATGGTTTTGGGTGGGCAATGCGCAAGCGGTGACATGTTGAATACGTGATTTGGTGTGGGATCCACTAAGAAAATAGAAATTCGTCTCCTTCTCTGAATGTGAAATCTATCAAGCCGTGATTTGTCCGTGATTCGGGGTGAAGCGTGAAAAGAAGACACGATACGCATGTTCAACTCCACCCTACAACGATTAAAGCGTGTTTGATCTATTTTATATTATTTATTTGAACGTCCTATATCATCAGAGCGTCGTCGGTCGATTTGGTCTGGAGTCTTCTGTTGTATGGGTCAATTCCACAATCTGATTCCAAACCATCGTTCCGAAAGTGAGGAGAGATTGAGTCAAGTTTGTTTGTAGACGATAGGAGGAAGCTGTTGATTTGACAGCCATGATTCTAGGAGAGAGTCCTCATCAACGTAAGTCAAGTTCTCCCCACATCAAGTCAAATATTGCAACTTGTCAAATGTCGAGAAAAAAAGGATTCGAGATGACGATTGGAGGCCGATGAGACGATAATAGGGACAGATTACAAGCAGTCCCAATACTGGATTCATTCATCATATCCCTCCGATTATTACCGAACTAATCATCTCCTTATTTTTCGTTTGCAACAGATATTCCACATCAGATGCAAAACATGAACATTGGACAACATTCTGTAGTAGTAAACAACAAGTACAAGACATCTATATGTAGATACTATAGAGAAGGGACCTGCGTCTATGGTCATTTTTGCAAATTTGCTCATTCCGTATCGGAAATCAGGACTCCTTCAAATATGCCTAGACAACTCTCCCACAACCACTATGCAAACAACAACAATATGCACCCGCACCATCATCACAGTAGTCATCATTCATCATCCAATTCGTCCGTTCATTCTGCTTCTCCTACTCCTATGGATGAACCTGCTAGAATGGCATCTCCATTCGTGGTTCAACACCGATTCGCTGATCCACAGGTATTTAGTGCATACAGCAATGATCGTAGTACATATACTAACTATAGTTCGTAGTCTGCTCCTCCATACGAGTACGAAGGAGATGACTCGGAGGGTGTCCCTAACGGAACAAATGTCCATTCACAAAAGGTACAAACGCAAACTTTGTACATTTATCAAACATATCTAACCATACACTCTACATCGATCTAGCTCAAAACACACTATGAAGAGTTATCCGAATCGCCAACACCACCCAGTATAGCAATCCACTACAAGACTCGATGGTGTCGGTCAATCCGAGAAAATGGGTTTTGCAAATACGGAGACGCATGCTCGTTCGCCCACGCTGAATCAGAACTACGAGCATTCGGTGGTAAAGATAGTATTTTTGGTAGACAGTTTGCTGATTTAGATGATCAAGCTGTCCAAGCATTTTTGGAAAAAAAGAGATTAAAACGGGGGATGATGGATGCTGATCGTGATATCACTTCACATCCATTATACAAGACTAGAATGTGTAGTAAAATTGATAGAGCTGAAGGTTGTGATCTCGGTGATGCATGTCGGTACGTTTCTTCTTGGCCTTTTTTTTTTGACATGTGAAAATTGTGGCTCGTGTTAATTTTTGATTGGATGGGCTTTGAGCGAGTGGGGATTATAAGGAATGACGGGGAGGAATATGCATCGAACTCATTGCCTTTTTACACTTAGATACGCACATAGTACGAGTGAATTAAGACCACTGCCACCATCATCAATGATGGGTGATGACCATCGACAAACGAACTCCTCACCATGGTATGGCCACTCCTCAGTCCCATCACCAATATCAAATGGATCACCGCCACTAGCTCCACATCCAAACCCATCCATGCCACCATCTCTACTCAACGGAAGCCTCCTATCATCCCCAGTCTTGTTGTCATCCTCATCATCATCAGCCTTCCCAACTCCACCACGCAGTGTCCAGCAATTATCAAGTAGTGCTAGTAACAGCAGTAGTGGTAACAGCAGCAGTTCGAGTAGAATGCATCCAGATGTATATCATCCAGCAACATACAAGACTCAATTATGTCCTGATCATGATACAGTCACTGGATGTCCACTGGGTAAACGATGCATGCTGGCTCATGGCATTAAAGATTTACGTCGAGATCCTACTGTTGTGCAATATTCGGGAAAGAAGTGTACGGAATATACTATGAATGGAAGTTGTATTCGTGGAGATTTGTGTGGGATGGCTCATGGGGATAATGAAAGGACATACCAGTAAGTTGCCCATCATCCGGGAGATAAGGCAGTCTTTTCGCTTTACGGACGTTGAGTTTCAATCTGACTCGTTTCTTCCTTTTCCTAGTCCTGACAACTACAAGACAAAGATATGTATGCGAGGTGTCGATTGCGAGAAATGGAGATACGGAACCTGTCCATACATTCATAAGGAGGACTCCTATCTTGATAATCCCAAACACCTATCGTCAGTATCTGCCGTAGCATCGACACCACCGACAACTCCTCCACCAGTCGGGCAATCATCTGTAAAAGCCATTCTCAGAACATTGGGACTAGAGAAATACGAATCCGTCTTTACCGAAAACGAAATCGACGCCGAAGCATTCAGTCTCTTGAACAAAGATGCATTAAAAGATTTAGGCATTCCATATGGGCCGTCATTGAAAATCCTCAATTATGTCCGAGGTGTAGGAATCAATCCACAGGATGTACAGCAATCATCAGCGTCGTCATTAGGTCTTATTGGTCTTGGAGGACCATTATCAGCACCACTGCCAACCTTATCCCATTCGGCCTCAACTCTGTCATTAAACGGACTGTCGAGTTTGAGTGGACCAGTAGGACAGGCTCGAGATAGTAGTAGTTTAAGAGCTTCGCTATCCAGCAGCAATCTACTGGCTCTATCAGATTCTATTTGGTCTCCTACATCACTGCATAGTGACGTCGGAGTAGGACGTGGTGGTGACTCTGTTAATACGCTAAAGGGTATTGAGGCAGGAATTGCTGGCTTGAACCTCTAAAGCATGGAATCAAAGATTGAATTGGAAATGAATTGGATGGGTTTGCAGGGGGGTGTATGGTTTGCACCGTTATTATTAGAGGAGGAAGAGGGATTATTTGGAAAAAATGTTAGTCTCGTTATTTCTATTAAAAGTTTTTTAGTAAAGAAGTGGTGGAGTTTGCTGTTTAAGAGGTGGTGGTTAAATAATAGAAACGGAAGTTCTCAAGGTGGAGGAGAGTGGTGGTAGTACGAAAAGAAATCGTTGGTTATATAAGAACTTGGACGTTGTTATGCATTTGGTAAAATAGTCATTCAAAACCTTCTTAGATGTATAAAAAACGCAGTATAAAAGAAGTTGCTTCAACACGCACAAAAACAAAAAGAACCCTTTTTTTACTTTAATGTTAACTCTACAGTATATGCAGTGTGTTCTTTGACTCAGGTTCTGCACAATGAGAAAAAAACGGAAAAGAATGTTTGAATGTGTTTGTTGATTCACCCAAAAGTATATTTCTGAATGCTGTCTCCCTCTCTATAGATTATATCCCTGTGTTAACTAGTGGGCCTCATCACAATGAGCAGTATATGCCTTTTCATCCATGAGGGAATCAAATTCACTTGGTTTGCTGATTTTTATCTTTGCAATCCAGCCTATTGTCATGTAGAGTTATGTGTGAGCAAAAAAGGTAACTACATCATGACCATTGTAGAGCTATCACAGTTCAACCACAAAGTCTTTACCTTCTTCATAAGGCGAATTGTTGAGTAACGTAGGTTCCTTTTCCAATGCCTTGTTTGCTTCGACGACAGTTCCAGATACGGGAGCGTAAATGTCGGATGCTGCTTTTACTGATTCTACAGCGCCCATTTGGTCTGGTTTGTGAGGGTGAGAAGGAGGGTTTGGTTAGATCGAGATTCAAATGCAACGAACAATAGTGATCAATATGCTGTAGCACGAGCAAGGGACGAGCAAGGGCTCTTGACCAACACAACAAAAGTGGTTGCGTGCAGTATCGACAAAAGTCTCGTTCTTCTTGACACCAACCACCATTAACTACACCGACACTACTAGTACGACATCATATAGTAGATTGCAACCACCAAGCAAAGAGTTACCGTTTATAGCTTTTTCACGGAACCACGTCCTTCTGCCACACCCCACCATACTCCAAACATCGAGTCCACCCAGTCTTCATATCTGCATACCTTTTTCAGCGTATACTTTGCCGACACCCGGTAATTCACAGTATACGACATCGCCCAGGGCCTTTTGAGCGTAATCGGTGATTCCAACAGTCGCGACATCTCCAGATATAGTCACCCATTCATGGTCGGGTGTGTATTTGCGAGCTGATTGCAAAAGAAGGAGACCGAAAATGTGAATTAGATGAGATTGAATAAAATCGATTTGCGTAATTCCAACACTAAGCGACATCTTGTTTTCTTAACTGCAATGTCAAATGTGCAAGTTTTTTCACTACTTACTGGCCATAAACCTCTGTTGTGAGAATGCGACAGATAATGGACGCATGGCTAGTGTATTCCTTTGTGCGAGACATGGAGTCCATAGTAGGCTTATTGCTCTTCGACTGGCCATCTTGTTGATTGCTGAAAAAATGTTATGGTCAAGATAGAAGATGTATGGAGATAACAGAATCACACTGTTTTATGTCAGGGAAAAGGGTCATTTAGTTGAAATTCACGTGTTTTAGATTCGAAATGCATACTCAAGTCACGTCTAGGACTAGCTGTTATAGCGGTTATGGCAGCATTTTGCACAAAGTCGGTTTTTGCTGTTTCGGACATAGTAAAGGAAGCTGCAGACAATATTGACGCCTATTTTAAACGAAAACACACGTTCTCATGCTCTCTCTGCCACCATCAACCACATGATTGGAGTTTCGACAGTCCTTCGACACCTGGAAATGACGAGCTGCCCATATATAAATAGGTATATCTCTGTTAGGATGGCCGCACCACGTATAGCATCTCGAGCTATGAGGAGGCTCGTATTATCCGGAGCAGTCTTACGTACCAGTCCGATGCGATTGCCTGTCCTAGCAACTGCAACAAGGACACTGTCATCTACTCCATCCCGGCTATCTGACAAACTCATGCTGGTAAGCCATTGTTGTATTGAATATGGGTGTTGAATGTGGTTTGATTTTGTATGAGCTGTCTCCGTTTGTTGTTTACTTGGGGCATCTAACTTTGAACTCTTGTGTGCAAAACATCACATACACACATCACGTTGCGACCTATATACTAACCACATGTCATTCACTACAGCATCGAGACACACCCGAAAACAATGACGCAATCCCATTCGAATACACTCCGGAAAACATGGACCGTGCAAAAGAAATCATATCTCGCTACCCACCTCAATACAAAAAAGCTGCCGTCATGCCCTTACTAGATCTAGGTCAACGCCAACTAGGCTGGACATCCATATCCGTAATGAACTATGTCGCTAAACTACTCGAAATGCCTCCCATGCGTGTCTACGAAGTAGCCACCTTCTACACAATGTACAACCGTGAACCAGTCGGCAAATACTTTCTCCAAGTATGCACCACGTCGCCATGTGAATTACGTAACGCCAGTAAGATTGTCGAGACTATTGCCAAGCACTTGGATATCAAGGTTGGGGAAACCACTGCTGACAAGATGTTCACGCTGGTTGAAGTAGAGTGTGCTGGCGCATGTGTTAATGCACCCGTGTTGGCGGTGAATGATGATTATTATGAGGATTTGACGCCTAAGGATACAGTGTGGATTTTGGACGAGTTGAAGGCTGGAAGGGTGCCTAAGCCGGGGCCGTATAGTGGAAGGGCGTCGTGCGAGCCAAAGGGAACATTGACTACGTTGGCGGGTGAGTTGCCGGGGCCGGGACATGGTGTGAGAGCTGATTTATAAGCATGGGTAGAGGGGTGTAAGCGGTGTGGTTTATAAACAGGTGCGATGAAGATACAAAAGAACAAAGTGGCAATCCAATATCATATATCAATACCCTTATAAACAGATATCATGGGTTAGTAAAGGAACGATTGCTGGTGGAAGACGTGAAACAAATATATTCAATCAGACAACAACACAATGAACCTTGATTTGTTTTTGCTGGAGTTTTAAGTTACAGATGATACAGATGCAAATACATGCCATTGAGCAAAAGCACTTGTTGATGCTAGATAACATTCTACAAGTAGCTTCGAACGAGATCAACCACCACACAAGCAATGTACACAATGACAGACAGCACAAACAAAGCCTTCCACCCATTCCTAGTCTTCTGAGCCTCATATCTCATAATAGGGCGTACACCATACTTTGCATCCGGCGTAGCCCCTTCAAATAAAAGCACTGCTTCAACTAGTGATAACAAACGTCCACAACCCTGTCGACATTCACATTGACATCCATGTCAATATGAATAATGGTACCAATTATATGGTCGGCGTCTTTAATGGGAGTGACTCTGTCTGCAGATGATACGATGTCGACTGTGGTTTGGCCTTTGAGTTTTGACAGGCCTGATGTTATGATGGGCATGACTTTAGCTCTGAATTCGTTGCAGATGTGGCTCTTTGCGATGGTCATAGTGACGCGGACAAAGTCTTGTAGGAAGGCACCTGGGATCTGTTTGTGATATAAAAGTGGAGTCAGAGAGTGGAACCGAGGTGTGGGGAGGCGATGTTTCATGTGTCCAATACCCAATACCACAAAAAAAGGAGGTGAAGCGACACAAAAATGCCTCATAACTCACAGCAGGATCTGTATAGGTGGTCTTTGTTTTCATGGTTCAAGGGTGAATGTCAAATGTCAGACTCAAGATTGCAGAAGTGGAATTGTAAGAAGATAAAGCTGTCCTCAACAAGTGGGAACGATTGCTCTTTTCAGATTTACTCACATCTTGCAGTATAGGCATATTAGGTTATATGCAATAGATGCCAAAAAGGACGTACGTCTCCGGCACAAGACGATTTCCAACTTGAATCAATTCGTCAGGTCTTCTGCAGCTTGAGAGCGAGGACAAAAACGCCGGAGAACGTCATGATATATCTGTACAAAGTTGCCATCCTTGACCTAACGTTCTCATTTTTCAGAACATCATCTGCACTTGGAGTATGTAGCGGGCTTTAACGTCTTTTTGTTTGCCGTAACTTTGATAATCTATCGAGAAGCAGCGAACGGTCAGATTGCGTCCCGCTTATGTCAACAGAATGAATGCCCTCACTTATTGTGAACCTTCTCTTCAACCTTCGAATATGGAACCTCATAATCACCTCATTCTCATCACATCCAAAACGCCATCACCTGCACTTTGCCTCCTCTTCTCTACCACACTTTCTTGAAACAATTCATTTCCCAAACGACACAGGGAACCACAATGAGACCCAAATCATCAAACGAAAGAAAAAAATAATACATTCTGTGCGACAAGCAAATCTAAATACAAATCGTCAAAACAAATCCCCTATACACATCCCACCAGCTATACAAAAAAACAACACACTACTCTTCAAAGTTCCCATCCAACTTGAGAGTCAGCACTTTTGACGAGTTGTTTATCGAATCACGATATATCCCAACAAGTGCTTGGGCTTTTTCATAGAAGGTGTTTTTCAATGAGATGACGATGAATTGGAAGTCATCGTTGGCGTGAGCACGGATATAGTTTGCTACTCGAGCTACATTGGCATTGTCAAGTGCTGCGTCGACCTCGTCCAAGACAAAGAAAGGTGCTGGTTTATAACTATGGATGGTGGGTATGAATAGTGAGTTTTTGTTGACAAACAATGTGGTAATGTCAACAGCGATTTTTCTTCGCTCGTACCTATGAATAGCCAGAAGCAAAGCCAAAGCAGCAACAGTCTTTTCACCACCAGACAATTGATCCATATCTCGGAATCGTTTCATGGGAGGCATCACATTGTACTTGACACCATTAGTGTATGGCTCTTCATCATCTTCAACCGCGAGATATGCAGTCCCTCCCATTGGGAATGTCTTTGATTTAGTAAGTTCCTTGTATACTTTGTCAATGTGCTTCTCGATATGTGCAAACGCAGCCTGGAATCGTTCAGCCCTGCAGGACGGTTGAGATCTAGCGACGCATTAAAAAACCAGGGAGTAATGGAAGGCATACCTGTCCTTCTTGATGGTTTCAAACGCCCTGGCGGCAGCAGTAGCATGCTTCCTAGCATCATCAAAATCAGCTACAGTAGCTCTCAACTTGTCTTGAACCCTTTCCAGGCTAAAACGAGAATATGTGTAACAAGTATGCCAAAAATACACCAAGTATGGAGCATTATACACACTTGTCAGCAGCACGAAGATTAGGCGCCATCTTCTCAATCTCGTCTACAATATTCCTGATATCGTCCTGCAGCTTGGCATCCATCTCTTCGGTGCCATTATTTCGCTGCTCCTTCTTGAGACCAGAGTAATCAACCTCAATCTCCTCCATCCATGGATGTCGATTCTCGTTATCGACTTGCATTCGATCATCGTTTAATGTCTCTGGCGCCTGTTTAACCAGTAGTGAAGAGTCAGCTTGATTGAGTCAAATAAACACACAGATAAAACTATACCTCTGCAAGAGGAACATCATCCAACGAACCCATAGCCAATGGCAAATCAATCTCCTCCAATTTGCATCGTCTCAGAATCGAAAAGGTTTCGGAAAGCAACTTTTCAATTTGAGCTTCCTGTCAACGGACAGATAAAGTTGAGCCCCGTTGACCACAGAATGCCCAAAAATGGTATTCAAGAAGGAGTCCGTACCTTCTGAGTAACACCCTTATTCCTCCCCTCAATGTCCTTGGTGACTCTCTGCACCTCCTTCTTGAGACGAGCCACGGCGACAGCAGTGTCGTCACTCCGTTCCTTAGAAGCCTTCAATTCTTCCTTGAAAGTTCTTATTTCTTCTGCTAGGCCATGCGCTATGTTTTCTAGGCCATCCTTTTCTCCTTGTAATTTAGCAAGGAGGGTTGTATCGGTTTCGATACTGGCTTCAACGCGTCGAATACGTTCAACAACTTCTGCTACTGATTGATTTCGATGCTTGATTCTATAGACAGATGTGATGGTCAGCAAAAGATATCATATCATAAAAACGGATTACGTACTCAGTATCCAATTGTGCCTTCTGTCTAGTATGCTCCAATCGTTTACGTTCGAAATCTTGACCAAGCCTTGTTTCGTGTGCCTAAACAAAGCAGAAAATGAGAACCACTCGCCAAAAAACGAGAGTAACAAGATCGTCTTACTTCGTAATCACGAATATTAGGCACTTTGATTCGTCTACAAAAGTCTGCAAAGATCTCGTCTTCAGCTTCATGAATGATGGTCTCCAAATCTGTTCGTTGAGCTTCCAAGGTTTCAACGGTAGCTTTGGACTAAGACACGCGTGTATCAGATCAAAGTGGAACAAATCCAAAAAAGGCAAGGCGCAAAGTGGACCGATACCTTCTGGAATTGAGGTTGCAATTTAGCCAGCTCAACCTGACCATGCTGCATCTGTTGATCTACAGCAGCAAGTCTACGATCAATTGTGTTCTAAACCCAAAAGAAGGTTAGCGTCCATCACTCAAGGTATTGCAACTAAAGCCCCTTACTATCTCATCATTCAGCGAAGTAAGCTTTGCTTGCAATGTAGCCAATTGAGCTTGAACGGGTTCAACGTGTCTGACTTTATACAATTCCTTTGACACCTCTCGGAGTTCAGCTGAATGACCTTCTTTTGCTTGCTTGAATGCTAGCAACAAGAGAAAAAAATAAGTACCAGCATCTATCAATATGCGAAACGGAGTTCAACACAAACCATCAAGATCCTTCTCCTCCCATCGACGCGCTGCATTTGAATTCTGAGTGGCACCGCCAGTGATATTGGCATTCTTGTGAATGATTGTTCCATCCAAGACCACAGCTAAAGGCAAACAGCTTATCAAATTGTGAACTTATTTGATACCGAGTCAAACACATCACAAACCTTTAACCTCCTGATTCCTCTCATAACAGATATGCCTGGCAACATCCATAGTATCACACACAATAGCATTATTACATGCGAATTGGACTGCTCGTTCATATTGCGCATCGAATTGAATCACATCAATGACAAGTCGTGCTCCTTTATGGAATTCACGATACTTTTCATTGATGGGTTTTACTAAGAGTGAGTCCATTGGTAGGAAGGTGACTTTACCAGCTCGTTGCTCTTTCAAATACTAGGAATGGGCAACAAAAGGGTGAGTAAAAAAGAAATTGTCAAGATTTACGAAAGTGTACCTGAATGCACTCCAAAGCCGTCTTCTGATCATCAACAACCACAGCATCCATATTCTTTCCAAGCACAACCGTAACTGCCAAATCGTATTTACGTTGTGTGGGTTTACATATATCAACAAGGCGCCCGTGAACACCATTGAATGTCTGCCGCAGTGTTTTCAGACAGTCTTTCAGTTTGGCTTCCTTTTCTGTGGCATGGCGATCTGATCGTGCTTGTGATAATCGATTCGACATTTCGGTTATCTTTTCATTCAATTCAAGCTCTTGCTGACTGGGAAAGAAAAGTGTCAACCCAAAATCTCGACAGCGTAGGAATCTGACGTGTTGCTGTTTTTAGCTTACCTGAGACGACGGGCATCTGCCTCCATAGTTCTCAATTCGGCTTGAACAGTATCACGAGATACTAATGTTTCAGCGCGATTTCCTTCAAACTACACACGAGCCAAAAAAAACCAGTATTAGATCTTGGAGATAAACGGCTGCCACTTAACATGCCTTTTCACGACGCTGCTTCAAATCCTCTCGCTCCTTAACCAACGATTCGTGCTTTGTCTCAAATATACGACACTTTTCTTCTAGTCGATTCTTGGTTTCAACTTCAGTGGTGAGACCACGTTGAACATGTCCCAATTTTTGGGTCTCTGGAGCTATTCGACCATTCAGTTCTGCCTTCCTATAATATAGTCATAAGAGAGCATGAAGGATGAGTAAGAGACCAAAACAAGCTGGAGGGTAAATGAGTGATCATACTTCTGACGGTATTCACTCAAATCATTCTCAGTCAAAACAGCTCCAGCACGACTCTTTAACTCTTTTCTCATATCATCTGAATACAGAAGCCAGATTGTTAGAGGAAAAAAACTGCTCCAGATTCTTCCACAATGACTTACTCTCAAACTTCTCAAAAGCCTTTTGCACAGCCTGAACCTTCGCTTCAAGCTTCTCAATCTCTTGATTCTGCTTGTCTCGTTCAATTTCAGCAGCTGCTTTGCTATTTTCAGCAGTGGTGATTTTTCGAGTACTATGTGATATCTTTTCGTCGAGTTTCATGGTCTCGGGTTTCTAAAGAAGTGGGACAAGAGTCACTCAGGTATCCAAATACTTTCATTTCAAGCGTCTTAACATACTCGACGATCAATCTCCTTAGTCTTGTCCTTGATCTTCTTCTCAACACGTATTACTTCCTTGTTGGTGTTTGATTGTGTCACCTTTTCTTCCCTCAACTCAGCTTCTAGACCCGCCTAGAGTAACAATTGGAAGCCTGATATTTACTGATACGATCTTCAATTTGTACTAATTGATCAAATTCTTACCAACTCCTTAGTCAAATCAGCAAAACCATCTTTGGCTTCTGTGACTTCACCTCGCAGGCCTTCAACACTGGCTTGCAAATGATAAAGCTTCCACGCCAAGTATGTTACAGTTGCTTTGGCCTGAATAGACAAAAAAAACTATCAGAATACGATTACGAGAAAGTCTTGTCTCAGGAATAAAACCTACTCTCTGACGTTGCAGCTTGGCAAAACGATCAGCTTCCTCCTTTTGTTCTTTGACTTGCTTCATCTCTGCATTAATACCGCGCTTCTTGTTGAAATTGAGCGTTGAAGTTTCGGTAGCTTGTTCTTGTAGTGCTTTCAGTCGATCATATTCAGCTTTGAGTTCCAGCGACCTGTTCATAGAGAATGCCGTTAGTCGACACATGCGAAAAAATTGCACTAGTGAATAATACTTGCCCACTGATTTGCTCAATCAATTTGGTCAAGTCCTTCGGAGATTGAGAAGCTATTGCCTCTATGTCACCCTTAAAAGCACAACGAGGGTGAGCGAGAACGAAACCAAAAAGACGGCTGCTGAAAGTCGATATACCTGAAAGACCAGAAAGTTGCGAGCCTTGACTAGGATATTCTCATCTTTCAGAGTATCATTGTACTTGGAATAGGTGACTGTTTTGTCGTTGATCTTGTATTCACTAGTTCCTGTAGCTGTGACACTACGCGTACAAAATAGAAACGTGAAGAACAATCGTATGAGTGGGCTTCCAGATGATGCTCTCCACAACACTTACGTCCTAGTGAAACGAATTTCCCTTCCTTCAGATGTACGATATATAGCAGCAACCCAAGCTTTCGTAGGATCAGCTGGGTTTTTGACTTGTCCGTCTTCGTCTGCATCGTCATCCTCTTGATCTTCATCATCATCTCCTTGAGCTTCTTCAACATCATCGTCCTCATCGTCTTCTTCGTCATCATCTTTATGAGGTCTCTTCTTTCCCTTGCCCTTTATCTTGATTGGCTGTTTGACCTTCTTTTTCGTTGCGATTCTTGCGCCCCGATAGATCAATTCCTTTAACTGGTTGCTCCTCAGTTGAGTAGATTTCACACCCAGTACGAAACTTATTGCATCCATTAGATTACTCTTGCCTAGTGTAGATAAATATTTGATTTAATATAATAGTGTGATATACATTGATTGAGCTTCTTGAACTGCTGAAACTCGAGCTGCAACAGACTGCCACATCATCGTTCACTTTACCAGAGCCATTTGGACCAATAACAGCGACAAAGTTGTGTAGAGGACCAATGACTTGATGGCCTCTGTAGGACTTGAAGTCTTTGAGCTCGATGCGGATCAATCTGCCGCCTTCAGGGTCCTCTAAAGGAGTCTCTCTCGCCATTGCTCTTTGTTGTTTAATGTGTTGTGAGTGAGTGACTTGAGCTCGCAGCAGATATTGGAACGAGAGCTTGGAGCATATATTCCACCTTAATACGTGTAAAATCACGTAATGACGGTGCCTGAAGCCTCCTTTGGTTGCCTGATCGTGCGATAGTGGGGAAGTCGAATCACGTTCAAAACATCGTTCAGTGGCTTTCGATGATCTAAGGGTTATAAGCGTTCCTGAAATACTGAAATCTTACATATTCAATACACACAAGATCTATCAATTCATTCAAGCCAGTTCGTGGCATTCAAGTCAGTTCGTGATCAAGTGCCCTTCGAGCTGAGTTTTTCTTCGCATCAACAATAATCGCAAATAACCAAGATGAAGACCAAGGAGGAAGCTGTCCGAGGAAGACCCGTGTCTGGAAGGTCATGGAAGAAAGTAGAGACCTCGCGGAAATCGTCAATGATTGACAATAAGATGCTCAAGCCTGGTTGGGCAAAGCAACAGGAACTCAGAAAAGAACGTCAGATCGTCAAGACTATGGAATCGGAAATAAAGGTATGCTGACCAAACTGTACTTGCTAGTAGCAAGCTGTCCTTTGCATTGAGAAGTCCCAAACGAACTTGACCTAATTTGCTCACATCGACTATGTTTGGATCAGGCTCGGAAAACTGCAGAAAAGGAAGCTCTAAAGGTTCAAAGAGCTGCTAATATCAAACGAAAGGAGGTGAGAAATGTCGCAGTTGGTGCTGAATGCCGGCCTGAGTGGTTTGAAAAGTCCTAACTGTCTGGTTTTGCAGGAAAACAATCGAAGGGCTGAGATACTAGTGCAAGTATCAGCTTCCAAGATAAAGCATCTCAGTAAGAAGAAGCTTCGAGGCATCAGAAAGGTGTCTGCTGCTTCTATTGCCAAGAAGTAGATGGACGTGTAGCTCGAGACGAGAGGTTGACGACGCACTTTAGGTTGTTTTTTTGTACAGGATTTCCATTCAACCAGTAAATATATGAAAACTCGCTATTGAGAAGTCAAGCATGTTTTCTTTGGAGTGTGACGTTGTGAGATGCATGGTCTCGTAGATGTTCGCTTTTGCTCCACATCACCATAGACTGATCACTAGATTCATACCGAAGAACTTGTTCTTTACAGCCATGTCACGAACGTACGCACTCGATAGAGCTCTACAATTGGAGGAAGAGTCAAGTTCAACCGCCAATGTCAAAGCTTTTACCCTACAGCTGCACATTTCGCAGACAAACACGCGCGGAGGTGTTTATGGGGGATATTTGGCTTCAATATTGCTGAAAGCTTCAATCTTAGCTCTTAATCAAGATCTTTATCCAGACCCATTGTCAATTCAGGTATGTGTTATGTTGACCATCATCAAATGTCGTGGATCTAAATGTGATGTTTTGAACTAGATCATCTTTGTTAACGGCGCAAAAGGAGGTGATGCATGCTCAATTAAGTGTGAAATATTAAAGACAGGCAAAAGTAAGTCAACAATGTGGGTCAAGTGTTGAATGTTCTGTTAATGACGTTTGTTCTTTTTTTGCCTTGAACGCTCTACTCGTATATTAGACGCAGCCTACGTTTCCACTCGCATGCAAAACACCAAAACCGGCCAGCTTATCTGCCAATCCCAAACAACACATGGCAACATGTCCCAAAACAATGCTTCATTCGACGCATCGCTCCCACCATGTCCAAACCTTCCTCCGATCAACGAATGCATCGACATTAAAGATACGATTGCCGTGGAATTCTCTGAGAAAACTCAAGTGGCGATATGGGCTACATCTCAGGTTGAAAAGTCGCGACACTTCCTCTTTACGAGGTCTGGTATACAAGCGTGGATTGATACGATGACGGCATATCCCGACTTTGAAAAGATACGGAAGGAGTCACCATCACAGCATGCGTCGTGGTCTGGTGCGCTGGATGGGAGGCCGCATGATTATGTTAGTGTGATGTATTCGATAGGTGAGTCGCCAAAAAAAAAAGCCGGCAGTATGAACAGAAAAAGGCTGAACTTTACCGCTAATCATCTCTACAAACAGATATGATCAATGATGCCGAAATATGGCTACACGCTAATCGAAAATTCGGTGCCAGGAACATGATGTACAGTGGTACTATGAGCATGACCGTTCATTTCCATAATCTGATCAACAGTGCTTCCAAGTATCCTCATCTGTTTCAAGTATGTCTGAAGCAAAAAAACGCTGAGGTTTTGGCTGTATGTTTAACCAATCTTGTTAGGCCAAGGACGATAACTTTGTTACTGACGGCCGACAAGACTGTAAAATGTATCTCTGGGACGCTGAAGGAAGGATTATAGCAAGTGGGAAACAATCAAGTGCAGTGTGGATGGTGGTGCCAAACAAATTGTGACTGGAGTCATAGAGCTTTCGCCCGTAGACTTGTTTTTCGCACGCAACGGCTGGACTCTACCCTACCAGCTTACTTTAATTGATAGATCTAGATAGACTATATATCAATAGTATGTTTGAATGTTTTTACAAAAAACAGAATGTTTCTCTTGTCGAACATGCTTGCGTGCGGAAGCTGGAAGATGGACATACCTGGACGCATAAGCAGTACGCTTATAAGTGGTGATACAATTTCTTCCTTCGTCTAAGATACATACTTCGTACGGGAGATTGGGTTGTTCCGAAAGCCTCCTTCACAGCAATAAACGTGTTCTGTCCACACAATACGCAGCTCAAAATCCAAAAGTAGCAAAACAACATGTAGTGAATGTGATACTCGTCCCGTTGCCGTTACTCTCGCTGCCTTGAGATCAGCAGTATCGTGTCTCTCGCCAGTCGTTTTGTTCAAAAGGAAGGCGCAACGGTTGCGATTGACAGTGAGGTGAAGAGAGGTATAAAGAGGAGCGACGAGAAGCAATACATACAGCGGCATGGCATATGGCAATGTACACTGCCCTTTGGTGAGTTGCAACAACATTCTTGATATTATTGTTGAAATCCTGTTTCAAGTGAGCGAAAAGACGTAGAAGACAAGAATCAACAACAAGACTTGCAGGCGCTGCACGTCATCTGAATCCTATACGCTGAGTCTGGGCTGACATTGCTCCCTCTCTATCTCTAGGTGGCCGACATTGCTGGTTTACTCTCGACATTAACGTCAACGACATGCCGTCAACCAGAAAAGGTACACAAATTGCTATTGTACAGCTTCCGAACATCTCTTCTCTGATAAATACTCACTCACATATATGTACACTGTAATAACGGTACTGCTGCCCCGTCTCTTCTCTCATTGTTGGGGTGGGTGTATCGTTTTTGACGTTTGTTTCTTGTGACCTTTTCACGGATTGTCGTCTTTTGTTTTCAAGTAATAGTCCTACAGCAATGTGGGTTGGTCTCGGGCCCAGAGACTGGAAAACATGTGGAACTGAGGGAGACGTGCCTCGCCTGTGGATGGGCTCTCAGGGAAGAGCGGTCAACAGCACCTCGAACTCATCTCAAGAGTGGTCGCCTATTTGTTGAGCATCCTTCGAGACAGCTCAATTGAGAAAGCAATTACCCCGAGATAGAGGGCCTTAGTGACTAACTGTTTTGTCATTGATTTGGCCAAGGTAATGTACTCGCTTCTTCTAGTTTTGGTAGCACAGATTCTAATAGCTTTAATGGTTTCTAGCGTCTTGTTTCCATTCTCTCTAAGACTTGGACCGCAGGTCTGCTACTCTCCTTGTTGCTGCATAGTATCTCTGCCGTGTATCGAGTCTCTTGTTTGAGCATCCTTCGAGACAACCCAGCGCCAGAGCAGAGGTACATTCATGTGTAGAGTTGTGGGTACCCCTCCTAGACAAGGTACTTGAACTTCTTTTTTCAATTTTCGTTTTGGCGAAGCATGCCCTAGAAACAGGACTCAATTCTCTCAAACATTTGTTTGTCGTTTGAATTCAGGAAGTGGAGAAGCAACTACTATTCCCCTTGTTGCCATGGACTCTTCCTTGAGGTCTCGTGTTCTTGCTTGAGCATCCTTCATCCTTCGGGACAGCCCAATGTAACGTAAGAGCAGGAAATGCTCTCTTGTGTAGAGATACGAACTCTGAAGTCTCGTTTTGGACAAGTTATGGCGTACAGAGAATCTCTTGACTAGATTGGCAACTGAGCAACATTTCCTGCGAGTAGTGGTATGGCCAGCAGGAGAACAGTAGCCATGAGACGGCTCTCCTGGTGTACCACCATCACTGCATGGACTGCTATGAGGACAATGTGGCACTGGATAGCACCTGTAATCCCATCTGCCATACATATCTATTGCATATCTAGAAACACTGTAATAACGCCATGTTATCACATTATTACAATATAATCTTTAACAAGGATCCGCTTGAAACCATTAGATCGTCAACAATACGCGTGCTTATGCGTCTCGGCTAAGAGCAGACTTCGACTGGTCGGTACGACGAGCACAAAGAACGGTTTACTTTAATTGATAGATCAGTATAGGCTTGTATACATAAAGTACGTTTGAATGCGTTTTTAAGCCCACCACATAGTTGTTTTTCTCGTTGAACTCTGTTTGCGGAACTTTTCTCCAAAAGCGTAGCAACCATCACTTGGCAGAAAACACAAGCTTCTAAAGGCAAAACAGCATACAGCGATACTAGCTTTTTACATAATTGTTGATAGATCTCCAATTCTCCGTTTCATACCTTTTGGAGGCTGTAGAGAGAAGCACGAACACGAATATGAGGCCGCTTACCACTCTGAAGAAAAATCCCATACAACCGACACCATCGAATGCCAACCTCATCTCATCTGAAACTGCTTTGAATGACACGTATGTTGAGCCGCGTATGGAATATTTATATGCAGTGTGCATTGGGTCGTTATCAAGCATTAAAACATTAGATCGTGACAACCACATTTTCAGCAGCAGACCTAGTATTGACACAGTTTTATCATACTAGGAAAGGCAAAAGGAAATTCTTCTTGCCAATATGGGGACTATTAGTTTGTAATTAAGCATGATGTCTACGTTTAGTGACACTCATAAGAATCGTTGTTGATGGACTTTTTTGCTGCATAGCTGAAACGATGCTGGTCGTGACTCTATTGGGACTATCAATTGGTCTTGTTTCATACGCCGGAACTAGTGCATCTCTCGGGACGGTCGCAACACAATTAAGATCAAATGCTTTAGCTGGAGCTATTGAGAATGGTACTGAGAAAAATGTGCTCTTGGAAGAAGATACTCCATTACCGCGACTACGTTTTTGGCTTCCTCAACTCTCACACCTCAATTGCACGTGTAGTAACAAACTCCATAATCTCAATCGAGAACGGCCTATACGAATTGACAGACAACACGTACTTCAACAATCTCGCAAACTCGGATGCCGGAATTCAGAATACTGGATACAGTGCGCTCGTATTGACCACATCACCTGCGACTCAAGCATTGGCCCATATGTACAAGATTTGTAACTCGATATCTGTGTGTCAGGGGATTGGGTGTTATTTTGGAGGTAATGTGTTAGGTTTCAAAAATCCCTTCCTGCCTGTACTTGAATAAATCCTCATACCTGTTTGTATAGACAATGGCTTCCTGTCGTACTTGGCAACTTACTGTAAGGAATGAGAACAGTTATCATTTGACGATACCGAGTATATGTTTGTTTAAACCTTCGAACCTTTAGTCACCATCCAAGACCAAACTATGTACAATGGAGCTGGAGGATCACCATACTATGGCCAATACAACGCGTCTCTATACACACCACAAATTGACGCTACTTATACAGCCGTCATCGTAAGTCAACCAGCAAAACCTATCTTTTACACGGTCTTACATCAGTCTGTTTTTTCCTTATGTTGTCTCCAAAAACGCAAAACAGACTCCATCTACACTCTCCCAAAATTTCAACGTCTCCTCCTTCAACGGCACAAACGCAATCTCCCAACAAGGAGGCACAGCATCCACCGCGTCCGGGTTCTGGGGCTCCAATCTCCAAGTTACTCAATACGTTGCATCTTCAAACTCATACGTAAAAGCAGCCTACTTTTATCGTATTGGGTACTACAATTTACCGTATGGACAGATTGATAATGCGCATCATGTCAATCATATTCCATTTGCGGCATTGTCGACGACTGCTTTGGAGGCGTTGCTGAGTACTGCTGCTCCGACTGCTAATTCGATTGTTTACGTGATGGATGGCATTGGTAATATGGGTATGTGTTCTGCTTCGTACCATGCTCCCAGGACAGCCGTTTCGATTTTTTGCTGTTCAAGGTGAACTGACATGTTCCTGTTTGCTTAGTCGCTGCCTCACTCCCAAACATTTCACAAATTTCTTATGGACTGACCAATTACAAGGCTGTATCAAATCCAAACAGTCTTGTTTCGGTAAAGCTCGTACCAAATCAAACACACATAGAAACGTATTAACAAACAAACATATAGGACACTGCTAACTTCATCTCAAACACATACAACGGCATATCAAACCTCCCAACAGCAGGCATATCAACTGCGTTATCATCCGGAAGTTACGGAAACGTGTTGATTGATGCTAAATGGGTCGTTCGTTCGAACCTTGCGTGAGTGCCTGCTATATTCCACCTGATCCGTGCCTGTCTTACTGCTTTTTCGTTTCTATTAGCTGGATTGTCGTCGTAGCAACACCAAGATCCGACATATGGTCGCAATACGATAACGGACAGCGACTCGTTGCTATCATCTCATCTGTCATTGGAGTCATTGGACTTGCTGCTACTATCTTGACTGCGTGGGGTGTATGTGCATTACTTTGTGAATCAGCAATCACAATGGACATCCTTCTTTTTGCTTTTTTTCTCAAAGTCACATTGTCGTATTGTAGATTGCACGTCTGATTCGTAACCTAGAAGTACAAATGATTATGGCACGAAACTACAATTTCAGTGCTTTGCTTGAACAGCCTGCGAATCGTAAGAGGACTATCTATTCAGAGGTGAGTTGAATCTCGCGATTGATGATTGTATGGATATGGAAATGTACTTAATTTTTTCTTTTGTCACGTCCATTTTTAGATATCGACCATTCAAGGTAAACAACAAAAGGACACGGTACAATGGTTTGATGAGCAACCCTTTACTGATTTCACCTTCTCACCTCTCTTCTCAGATATGTTACTGCTACTCGTCCAAAAGGTCTCTGCCTTGATTGTCCTACCAGACAAGAAACCAAGACTCCAATAAATGAACACTCTCTTTGTGGTTTCTCGTTCAAACAATGTTGAACTACCAAACTCTTTAATGTTCGCGGCCGTGTTTTACACGAGATTATCCACAAGTGTAGCGGGAGGTGCCAGGAGGTTTGCCACACGTGGCTGAACGAAATGAAACATCAGTGCTGACGAAACTTGGAGGGCTATCGTGGCGTCCTCCAATTTCTTTTCGCTCTATAGTCTCAATACCAAACATCTCACGAATTTCGTTTGGGATCATCACCCACAATACTGTATCACCGACAAGGATTCTTGTTTTCTTAAACTCGTAGCTCTCAAAGAATGGAACAAAACAAATGCTAGTGCAATTTCCTGTTACTCCGGACAATGTCTTCCACACACGTACAACGACGCAACAAATCTCCCATCATCTAGATGGTCACAATACGATAACGGAAAACTCTCGTTGACTATTGGTTTGCCTGTTTTTGGAGATATTGGACTTAGTGCTGCTATTTTGACGGCTTGGGTTGTACGTGCATTACTGTGTCAGAAATCGCAATTGAATGGTAGTCTTATGTGCGTTTATGCTCACGTTTACGTCTTGTGGATCACACGTCTCATTCGATTTCCCAAAGTCCAAATGATTGTATGGCTCGAAACGACAATTTTAGTGTTTTGCTGAACATCCTGCGAATTGGGGTTTCAAGGGTGACTTGTATTTGATGGTGTTTGAACGCATAGCATGACAGGAATAAGCGATTTTTAGCTTAGTCGCTTGTCTAGATCTCAACTATTCAAGGACTAAAAAAACATTTCCAAAGATGAACGTTCCCGCTCACTGCCAACACCCCTTCTCACGTCTCAACTTTAGACATCTTACTACTGCTAGTCCACAAAGTCTTTAATCCTGCTCTCAGACAAGATACCATGTCACTCCAGAAATCAACACTACGCGATTTCCCCAACAAACAGCCACATTCGCCACTTTTTGATCTTTTGTTTTAATCTTAAAACAGTGTTGATATATACACAATTTCAATTAATTGCAAGGGTATATACTTTGAAGATGCGAGGATGTCATAATGTGCGTGAGGCGTTCGTGAAGCTGAAATTAGTGACGAATTTGAATAACTTAAGGGTATCATGCCATGACACGAATCAGTCATTGTCTTCTTCATTCCGCTTCACACGACCTCGACCAGTTTCGTTCCCTCTTATGTGTATTCGGAGACCTTGTTTTGCAAAGCATTTAGACAGTTCTGTTGAGTCTATTCGGCAGTTGTTTTTATGTTAGCTTCTTTGTCCCTATCGCATTTCCAAGATTTCATAAAATCATTCAATACCTTTAGCCATTCCCGGGAATTCTTTTGGATGCCATACAGTAAAAGGGTCTGATAATATTGTTCCTCGGCATGGTGAACAGCTTTTCGATCGATCCCTAAAATGTTGCAAAGGTAGTATTAGAGTTTGTCAGCAAAAAAATACAAAGGTCTACCAAGCAATTACCATTTAAGATTAAATATACTAAACTTTAACCGATACGTCCCACTAATCCTCACATTCACATCGGGAAACACGAAAAACATTCCTCGTACCCCAGACACATCGTTCAGGATATAGCATGGCGAGACCAAGTTACCGACAAGTACCTGTGCAAGAGCCGAAGCCGGGATTTCCGTATGTAGTATTTCACCAGCACCGAGCTGTTTGGCTGATGGTGCGGAAGGGTGGAAGGGGTTGACAACTACAGATCGAGAGTCTCGACCATCTGCAGACCATATTGAGACGTGACAAATCATGTTTGCTGCTTCTGAATATGATAGTCTGCCGGTTCCACTTCCGTCGTATACACGGACTTCGACTATTGGTGGTGGATCTAGTGTGGAGGGGAAACATCAGGTTAGAGAAATGCGGACGGTTAAAAAAACGTATCTGAAGGACTAATGTCATTTTTATGCCTGACAACACACAACACATACCTATCGGCCTACGATCCTTCTCACCAAACCCAATCATCCTAGCACGTAACGGATTCTGTCTCATCTGTAAATCCATTCTCCCATCCTCAACATCCGCATCCTGAAACAGAGAAGCCAAATCAAATGCTCCATATTTCCGTCTCGGTGATTCTCCATTCAAGAACCCATTCTGCTGTAATTCTTTACCGGTACTACTACTACTACTACTATTTTCGTAATTAACTTGCGGTATCGTCGGCATCGGTTTGGAAAAGTATGGTGCATGTCTGGTACTGTGATTTCGATGTGCTATATGAGGATGCATATGAGGATGTGATGTGCTATTACTTGCGTTATTGTGATGGTGGTATTGTTTCGGTGCTGTTGATGATGGTGATGTATGTGGTGGTAGTGGGAGTGATGGTGGACCCGGTGATCCTTCCGCATCATAGTATCGGTGGTTGCGATGTGGGATGTGTGCGAAGGGGACGCCATACGGGATAGAGTCTGGATGGTTTACGATGGCTGGTTCAAAGTGATGTAGTGGGATTGGCTGTTGTTGTTGCTGTTGTTGGAGGGTATGGATGTTACTACTGTTAATAGCTGTATGGTATTGTTGTTGCTGCGGGTGTATATGGTGGTGCTGTTGATGTATGTGGTGTGTTGGGTAGTAGTTTGGCAAGTCGGTTGTTGATGACGTGTCACAACCACCGTGATGATGTTGAGTATATGGAATCGTAACTGTGGTAGCAGATACAGGGATGGTACTACTACCGGTGTGTATACGTGACGAGAGTTTTGTAGTTGACGATCCATTATTAGACCCATATCCCGAATCTCTTCCAGACCTCAGAGATCCACCACTTGAAAAACCCGACCTGTTACTGTTAGGTCCGTCACCATCTGATCCAGATCCAGAGCCAGAGCCGGTGCCAGACCCAGACGATGTCTTTAATTTGCTTAGACTCGTGCTACTATCTTCAGGATTGACACCATTATCTTCTGACGAGCCATTGTCGGAACTGTTTTCTTGACGATCCGGAGACCATGAGTCTTCTTTCGAAGATGCTTGTGTCCGCGATGGAGTATCGTCACGTTCAGGTTCCCTATATGCAGAGGATGCAGTGGTACCGTTCCCAGCCACGACATTTGGTATTCCATATAGTGGTTGTTGTTGCTCTGGCAGAGACCCGACAAACAGATGCGATACATCATAACCCTGTTGAGACATTATAACGCACAATATCTGTTTATATTGGGTTTGGTAGTGGTTTTGTGCTATATTCTAATATGAAAAGGTGTGAATCGGAATGTGCGATTCCCATGCAAACTATTCGACAAATGTCGACGACCATGATCGATCTCTGATGAATGATGATAAATAAGGCTTAAATGCCTTATAAACATGTATTCATTGATGGTTTTCAGCATTAAAGCTTCAATCGTTAGGGATGCAATATGCGAATTTCGTGTTGGAGGCAGTTTGTCGAAAAAGTGATATTTATCATGAGCGTACCTCTTACTCGACATCCTTTGCTAGATTTATAATCCAAGCTTTTTAATGTTGATCAACGTGTTTTGAAACTTGGTTGCTTTGTCCTTGATTTTATAAAGTGTCTGTGTGAGGTGTTAAAGTGGTTTTCGCGAAAAAGAGTAGAGTATGAAAAACGTCGCTACAGATCTAAATGGTGTAGAAGAAACGACGCCAATAACTTGATATATATTTATTCAAGCTTTAAAACTCGTCTGACATACGTACAGAAGCCTCGATCTCTTTCACTGCAAGTGGGCGTCCGGCATCGTTGCAGATCACTTTCTGTGTGACCGTCAAATGCGAAGTTGAAGATCCAGTCTGTGGGATCTGAGTCATTAGGATGATTTTCATTGCATATACGACCACTGACATACGCAGATCCCCATGCAGCTCCCTGTAAATCTCTTCTTATGCTCCAACACACTGCACGATTTTCACACACACAACCATCTTTCGACTATACCGGTCGGTTACCTCCCACATCCTGTACAGCTCAAAATGCAGTAGAAATACAAGTCATTGGTGTCAGCTATAGATCGCTCAAGTTGCCAGCCTTCGGAATTGCAGATCGTCACATTTTCACACGGCGAATGACATAAATGCATCTTATGAGAAGCTTCCATGTGGAGAAGGACTGGAATGAGATACCGAAACTATTTGACGCGTCGTCTGGTACAGTGCCTTTGTTGACAGAGCTCAACAAAAACAAGACTGTTTGCGGTTTGACCCATCACAGCAAATACCAGACCAATACAGAGGATGCAGTAACGGAGTAACGCGTCAAAACACGTACAATATGCAAAATACACAACCAGAAACCAGAGAATCCAAAATCCAGACGCGCTTAGCAGCCAGGAGCAAGTTCAAAGCACTTTCCAGCGTCTTCCACTTACTTTTCCAACAAAAGGCATACAACGTAGATACCGATCGATCGTAGCCGAAATCGCGTTTCGGAACTTGCTCGAAGAGAGTTCAGACTGATATTTCATTCATTGATGGCTTTCAAAATGTAATACTACAAGTGGGTGGTTTTTGTTATAGTTGCTTGTTTTAAAGAAAATATAGTTTTCGGTTGTCTGGCCTCGCAATCTCTCTTCGGGCTTGTTCAAGTACTAGGCGAACCTGCTGGTGCGATATGGCCCTTAATCTTACTCTTAAAGTCCATACCAGCATGCGCCACCTTCGCGTGGTATTTCAGGCCGTTCAAGTTCTTGTATCTAAGTTACAAACGTTTGATGAGGAAGTGATGTTTTGTCAAGGCCAAAAAAAGCCAGCAGTTCAAATAACCAGAACGATACACACCGTTTCCCACATCCATCAGCTCTACAATAGTACGGCCTAACAGCAACTCGCACATCATCCGGCAAATCACTCTCAACATCCGAATTATCAGCTTCACATTGTCCTCTTTCCAAATGATATTTCAGACCATTTGAGTTCTTGTAGACTTTAGAGCAGAATGGTTTTGGGCACTTGTATAATCGTTTAGGTGAAGAGCTTGTTTTGTGACTGCTACTAGAACCACCAGCCATCCTATCTTCAGAATCCATTCTACCACTGGCACTTCCAGGCGACAATGATCGTCCCATCGCATGCGTACCCTTCTTGACTCGTTCCACAGCTCGTCCTCGTTCTTCTCTCATAATGACATTACTACTATTTGTGCCGGTATTACCATTATTATTCGATGATGCGGATGATGATACTGGTGGCGCACTGCCAGCTCGTACAGGTGGAGCATGTTGATTCGTCCATTCGTCTTCATCTAATTCACCTAATGCATCGTCTTCTCTACCATCTGGATCATCCATGTGGCGTGGAGATGGGGTTGTCATGTCGCTGAAATTGGGTGATAATATAGATGGGACTGTTGATAAGGCTGATGGGGCCATCATGGTGGATTGGTAGTGCGGTGTGTGCAGATTTGATGGTGACATTGTTGTAGCAGCCGATTGAGAATCATATAATAAAGATGAAGGTGGTGCAGATGTTGATGGCGGTATTTGCTGCATTCCGTATTGCTAAAAAAGAGGCAAGATTCTCAGACCCATCTTCAAATCAACAACCCAAAACCACTTCAACTTACACTAGACATGAGCAACTGAGCAGCTCTAGCCCGTGCAGCGGCCATTTGCTGTTGATGATGTATAAACGAAGCTGGATTGTAGGCCTCTGGAACACCAGAAGGCATCAACATAGCTCGATCCATAACCATATCATCACGAGATCCGACCATACCTCCCATACTAGTATGACTCATCGATTTATTATTACTATTATTGTTTGTAGCATTAGTTATTGTGCCAGGTAGCCATTCTCCTTTTGGCCTCTTGTTTTCGAGGACGATTATGGAGGCTTCTCTTGGTCGTTTAGATACAGGAGGTGTATATCCCTCATCGTCATCGTCAGAAGGGCTAGATGGTGGGGTGGTCAATGTTTCACGAGTACTGCTACCATTGTTGGATTCGAGTTTGATGGTAACAGGTGGTGACATGTTTGATGAATCATCGTCCTCATCGGAGTCAAATACATGTTCAAGGAATTGATCACGACGGTGTGGATCCTGTAATGGTGACCTAGCATTACTATTATCGGATGTAGTTGCTGGTGCTGGTCTGTTTAGTCTCATTGATTCGAATTGAGCAGACATTCGTCGTATATAAGATGGTTCTCCATGCGGCCTGACTACTGGAAGAGACGTTTCATCATCATTTATGATATTCACTAATAATCGGTTCCACGTCTTTTCAGATTTGACTTCATGGCCATCACTCTCGTCGTCATCTACACCATCAATTCCTAATGTATCAACATGTTGTGATGTTGAGTTTTGATATTGTGGATGCTGTTGGTTGATGTGTTGGAAGTACTCTACTACAGTTGCAAATGTCGTATTGCAGCATGTTACGGGTTGCTGCTCATCTTGGCCCGATGATTGAGTTTCAACGGGAGTTGGAGGCATGGTAGTTGAGCTACTATATGAAGCCTTGGTCCCCGGTCGGTATGTTACAGTTTTGAATGGTTCGATTGGTGAAGTGGCTGAAGTTGGTGTTGTTGATGTACTGCTAGTATATGTACTGCTGCTAGCATTCGTGGGTTGTGAGGCTCCGTCAAAGGACCATAATGAGCTGCTGCTATTATTATTGTTTCCATATTGAGCCGACGTTGTGGTCTGTATCATTGGTTCGTCTAATGATCCTAGGCCCCATAGTCCTAAACTAAATGAGCTTCTCCTCCTGCTAGCGAGTAACGTTGAGAAATCGAACGGGCTGTGAAGCGGTATAGGAGCTAAAGACGGTCTTCTATCGGGAGGAGGTAGCATGACTCCATAATCGGACGATGAGCCTCCAGACATTGGCATGACTTGAAGATCCAGCTTGTTACTGTAATGTCTAACTGGTGTTGTGAAACAACCACCTCCAGCCCTCTCAATGTCCTGTCCTTTGGAGCGTTTGCTGGTTGCCGACTAAGTATTTAGCAAGAATGATGTCTTGATACAAACCTACTAAATCAATCGAGGACCCACAATTAGTAGGTTGTATAGTCTCTAAGGTCGTCACAGCGGTTTCGAGAACCTTGTTTTTGAAGTCGACAATTAGTGTCAAATGGATAGAGGAAGATAGAACTAGGCGTACTTTGAATACTACAACTGCGCTTTCAACTAATAGATACCCTCCTCTCTCGTTTCTCTCCTCGCAAGCAACTTGTCTCTGTTCCTTTGCTTGAAAGGCAAGATGTTGTAAGCGATTATACAGCACACATGACATGTCGGACATTGATCTATGGGCATACAGAAGCTATGGAGCGGAAGCTAGACGTCGATGTATATCGTTAAATATAGCCGCATCAAATCTATACCGGACGACACGAATTTCGACGCCCAGATCGCAAACCATTCCACTCTCCACGAAAACCAATAACAATGGAAGGACTAGCAACTTTCCCACAACATTTTTGTTTTCAACCCGATATGTACAAAAAGCAAATATTACATTTGGGATTATGTACGACAACAAGCTCGGTGATCCTCATTGGTTTTGCGGATTTTGCAGTACGATGAGAATATACTCCTTGTCTAATAGATGATATAGATCAGTAACGAGATATAAACTTTACATGATATTCAAATCATTCGCATACCTGGTGCCACCATAATCTCATGTTTCTTCGAGCGTATCCTCAAAAACGTGAGATCGTTCTAATAAAGAGACGAGGGAAGATCCATGAATATAGCAGTAACCGTAAATGGTTGAAGAGGTAACGATACACATCACAAAGCAATATACTCTTTCTTCGGTCGTTCATACACGTTACATACCTGCGGATCTAAATCTCGTACAACACTTCTTGCTTTGGCAGTCAACTGAGTTATAAGAGCAGCGTGCTGAACCGTCTTTTCAGCATCCAGAGTAGTTCTAATTGGGATGCCTTCCATGTTGACAATAACGACACCTAGTTCAAAAAGTGCGAGGAAATTTTGATCAATGCAAATGCAATGCAATGCAACAAGGTACATGCAATGTGTCCCACCCTCAACTCCCTTATGCGAGGTCAAGCGCTTAATTGTTTCCTCGACTTCAGACTAATTGTTCATGGTTGATGTGCGGAAGACAGTTAGATCTGAAATGCAATACAGTTGATCCAACAATTTGAGGCCCTTAGATCTGGAGTGGATATGATGCAATGCAACTGATCCGTAAATTTAGGCGCTGCAGGACGTACCATCTTTAGTTTGTTCTTCTACAAAACCTCGTCAATTGTTGTGAAGTTGAACCTTGAATTTTTGATTTTCTCAAAATTATCCCTTACGTTATGGCTTACTCACACTTTTCTTCTGTGACAAGTCCCTAAGAGAAACAGAGCTTAGAACTACTAAGAAACAATAGTAAGAGAGCTAACATGGCGAAATCCCGACGAGAGAAAAAAGGTAAACGTCTATCTTGGTGCATCAGAGGTGCTGTAGTGTTTCTTCCTGATTTTACATTTTTTTCGATCCTAGTGTCTCTTACCAGAACTACCAAGAAGGGCCGTGGAGCAAAAGAGAATCTGTTTCAACAAGTCAGTAGCATTTGGGATCTTTCATTCCTTGCCTCCAAATACACCCTCTGTATGCAACGTACTCACCAACATTCCCAAACATACAGATTCGAGATTGTTTGGAAAAGCACCATGACGTTTACGTCCTATCTGTGCATAACATGCGAGCCAACGTACTAAAAGACGTACGAGCCCAACTACCTGAAAGCAGACTGTTTTTTGGAAGGAATAAAGTCATGGCTAAAGCTTTGGGAACTACCGAAGCTGAAGAGTATCGAGTTGGTTTGAGACATGTGGCTGAGGTATATTGTGGAATTGCATGTTGCAGTATCTAGAGATTCCAAACTTATTGTCTCTTTTCGTCTAGAACTTGGTGGGACAAGTTGGTTTACTCTTTACATCTGAGAAACCTGAACGTATAAAGGAATTCTTTGATTCATTTTCGGAAATCGCTTATGCCAGATCTGGGGCTCTTGCTGTGAACACTGTCACTGTGCCAGCTGGAACACTTACTCTTCCTCATTCTGAAGCCAAGGTCTGTAGTGAAAAAGTCGATTCGATTCATGCATGTCTTTTATTGCTATCTTCCGCCCTGCTCACTTAACTCACAACATCCACTTTCACTCAGATCCCACACTCTCTCGAACCCCAATTCCGCAAACTAGGTCTCCCAACAGCAATGGTAAACGGCCTAGTCACTCTGACCCAAGAATACCGAATCTGCGAAGGTGGCAAACCATTAACTCCCGAAGCAGCTCAATTATTAAAGCATTTGCAAATACCTATGGCCGAATTTCGTGTCACCTTGTTGGCTAGATGGAATGATGGTGCGTTTGAACAAATGGTTTCTCTTGATGAGGCTATGGCTGAACCTGTAGAAGAAGAAGGGGCTGCTGCCGAAGGTGATGAAGAGATAGAAGAGGAGGAGGAAGTTGAAGAATAGTGGAGGAATTAGTGTTTGCATGTTTGCATATGCGGTTGCATTTGTATCATTTTGGTTTTTAAACGTTTTCAAGGCAAACATAAAGACAGGATGTTTTTTCAGAATCATTTTACAAACGCGTTGAGTGGGTCTTGACGCGAAACACCGCTGTACTAGGGTTAGTAGTTCCTCGCTCACTCCTCCAAATGCTTTATTATTATCGGCGAATCAGGCCACTGTAAAGGAGGGATGACTTCCAGTTAAGGGATCCAAGTCTTGGAGTCAAGAATCATGTCCAACAGAGAACCTATAACAAACAGTAAGTTTATAGTCGTCAACGCCTTCCTCATTTTGTGGTTGCAGTTCAGTCGTCATATCGTTGGATTGATTGTTGGTAGTGCATTGGAGCGCATTGCAGATTATAAAATAGCAATATGATAGCACTCGAACATGCTTGCGGACTGACTGCATCGTCCACCCTAGAATTCGAAGAGGCCAAGTACTTTAAAGACAATCATTTCACGACTTGGACACTGTACGGGTTCTCTCGACATGCTCTGATTCATCTTTTGAAGCCAACTACACGCAAGATTGAAGAAATCAAATTGGCAGTATCGAGTGATTATATGAAAATGCTATTCCAACTCATGACCGACCCATCAGACCCAGTCAAGGCTACGAAAGCTGCTAGTTTGGTTGGACGCTTCAATGTACGAGTGGAGATCTAGGTGTAGCAATGTAGTTTTCTAATGAACGGTTCTGTTTTGCTGCAGATTGACAAGGAGTCTACTGTGGTTGCGAATCTGTACCTCGAGTACCAAGAATCGCTCCCTATATTGCCCGAAGAAGCAGATTTGGTCCACAAGATGGCTGGAATGTCGACATGAATGCTTATATTTGCCAGTAAAAGCAGGTACGGCCCACAAGATGGCTGGAATGTCGACGTAAAAGCTGGAAAGTGAGTTTTGAACAAATGTGAAATAGAAAACTGTACACGCGACCAGCTCGTAGCAGATTGTCAATAAAAATTCCTCAATATTCAAAATGCACGAGAATCCTTCATCGCATCCATCCATGCTCAGTTTCGAGTCGACTTCCGACAGCACACAAACACATCAAGCAACAAGAAACAACGTTATATGGAAGAGCCGACACTGACAAACAATCATGGCATCATCAATGGAGAGCTTATACTTCCTTCTACGTCACCAGATAGTCCAGGACCAAGTATTCTGAAGGGCTTATCCTCGAAACAAAAACTCAATATCGCAAAGAGACAGGCATCAGCAGTCTCCTTCCTATCATCTATATCACTAGGCGTACCAGATCCCATACCACCACCTGATATAGAAAACAGTCTGATAAGTGGTTATCCACCATTAACTCCTCGTCCTCAACTATCGCATTCCATCACCCAATATTCAGCCAATGCGCTCCTGCAGGGCACAAAGAGACGGCCAAGCACTGTATCGTATACAGACGTGAGGGCTGCTGGACTGGGTCTAGATGATGGTGATGTGATACTCAACAGCAATACTGCAGCAAATGCAAGTTGCAGTGTGCCCTCACAGATATCGGGAATGATACCACGTCATGAATCGTCTGGAAGTAATTCAGACCCGGCTAATGAGAGTGGACTGCCTGCCTTGTTTAGTACACCTGCTAATAGCTCACCGAGAGGAACTCCACGCAGCATGTTACGAAACACGACAAATAATGACATCAACCCGCTTACGCTTGACTTGCCAATGGAACATGCGTCGTCACCAACAACGAGGAAACAACGTAGGAATCAGCAGCAGCAGCAACAACAGCAGCAAGCTGCTCAAAACCGACAGGATGATACATCGCCACGCCACGTACTCCGTCCAGCCGATCTTTTAACTGGTGGTGCAAACAGTAATGATATTGCAGGAAGATTCGGATTCGTCGAATCGCCTAATGGCGATCCGTTTATCAATACCCTGCCAAGAAGTATCTCGAATCATAACAATTTACGTGCTAGTAGTAATACAAACAATGCGGGGCCCACGCCGCTAGGAACCTATTATAGTAGTCGGGATCTTGTTGCTGATTCGAATGGTGGTGGGAGCTCACAGTTGGGACATCGAAGGAGTAGTGGGAGTATTAATTCTGTGTCGGGGCGGCAGCAGGAGACGCAAGTAAGTGTTCAAGTGTGTGAAAGGCATGGAGCTGTTGGTACTGATTTTTTTTGTTTTTTAGATTGGAGCAGTTACCAAGTTCTTTGGGAAGAAGAAGGATAAAAAGAATAAGAAGAGAGATCGTGTCAAGAGTATTGGTGATCGAGTCATGTAAGAAATATGGTTCGAAAATACGTCAATTGTATGTTTTGACTCAACTGCTACTTTCGCATTTTGCAGGGACAAGATTGGAATTGGGTTGAGTATGGACAAACGGAAAAAGGCAGAATCGTTCGCTATAAATCTAGAGTCGGCAGGATCGTTACAGTAAGTGAATGACATTGATGATGGGATGATACTGCTCTCTTGATCTGCTTTTTTGCTCACTCAACCTCCCTTTTCAGATCCGAACCAGATCAAAGTATGGTACCGTATGATCCGTTCTTTTTCGAAGATCCAGAGATTGTGCCGCCTGATTTGGATCATCTTACGAATGCTACAAAGGCCTACTTTATGGTGAGTGCTTTCTTGGGATTAGCAAGAAACAGCAGTGTCCTGTTGCCTATAGACTCATGGCTCTTCACCGTCCTTTGCTAGGGCTCTCTGGTAGATAAGCGTGCAGAGAATGTAAAACGAGAAATGAATGAACATTTCAGGGAAGCTCATCCTGAAATCGATCAATCTTTGACCCTCAGTCAAGTACGAAACTTGAAACGAGTCATGTTGGATGTTGGGCGAATGCAAGATATGGAAGTATCTAGTGTTGCTTGTGCTTATGTGTATTTGGAGAAGCTCATTTTGAAGGTGTGTTACGTTTGAGTTTCAAAACTTTTGGAGCAAAAAAGCGGAGGAAATGAACCGACTACCGACTATCCCAGCAGCTACATGCTCACACGACCTCCCTCCTCTTTCTGATAGAACCACGTCAGCAAACTGAATCGTAAACTGATTGCAGCATGCTGTCTACTATTAGCAGCCAAAGTCAATGATCCCAAAGAGTTTGATTATGCTGAATTGCTGGAAGCTGTTGACAAGGAAATGGATATATCACCACGAGAAGTTTATGCACATGAGTTTCAAGTGTATGCAGCTCTGGAATTCAATTTGTTTTTGCCTGCTTGGGAGATATATCCCCACATGCAGAGGATTTTGCAGTTGATGGGTAAGCTTCGTTGAAAGAAATTTCAGATGTTTATTGTTCGATTGCTAATTTGCTCGTTTTTGGTTGTAGAAATGGGAATTGATGAGTATCTGCATGGGCGCAAGTTTTTCCTTGGTAACTCTTAAGCTATTTATTTCGGTCGCGTTGTAACATACCTCTTCTTGTAAATATATATATATTGCAAGTTACAAGTCAACGTGATCAACTTGGCTGATATGAAGCTGTGAGCGCGTTACCATCTGCTATATGTCCTCGTTTGCGTAGCGATTTTTCCGCAGAGTTTTAAAAGTAAAGCGTCTGAGAATAAAACCACGAAGATCTTACATGTTGCTTGAATAAAGAAGCTACAATGGCGACTCGGTAGGTCGTAAGAGAAGTTAAAATGGTGTATTTATCCCATTGTAACAATTGTTGTTAATAGATTAGAGCGACTGATTTCCTTGCTTGATGTTGGCTCAACGCCTGTTGTTCGAGCAACAGCAGCTCAACAAATAGGAGACATTCAGCGTCAGCATCCTGAAGATCTATACAATCTACTTGCTAGAGTATGTCGGCATCACCACCATGTTGCAACATCAAAAAATCAACATTATGAGTTTTGTTGCAAGCACATTCAAAGAACAAGAAAGGCTGATCTATTCTTTAATTTATACAGGTACTAGTCCATCTCCGCAGCTCATCATGGGAAACCCGCGTCGCAGCATCTCAAGCAATACACGCTATAGCTCGTAACGTCCCGTCTTGGGAACCTCCTGAAGTCATCCAACCTCAAACCAACACCACCTCAGACGATGATTCATATGACGATTTCCTCAAATTCGAAACTGTAGATCTCGACATTGTAATCCGCAATGGCGCTACACTTGTTTCGTCCGCTGGATCAGAGTTTGATCGTGATGAAGAAGCATTGGGGAATATGGATCCGAAAGAACGAATTGCATTACAGAAGAGACAGTTGATGGATAAGTTGGGGTTGGGAGCGGGGTTTATGGATGGTGAGTTTGTGGGAGATGGGATTTCTCGCCAAAAATAGTAAAGATGACGCTGAAGCTTTTCTGGTTTGTATTTATTAGTGGATCTTTTTGATGAGACTGATATAGGTGGGAGATCTGCTGTAAGGAAGGGTATGAATCCGAAAGAGATGCTGCAAGCTAGTGTGAAGGCTCAACCAAAGTAGGTTTGGTGTTTCTTGCTAACTAGGAGTCTCTTTTGCGCTGTCGTTGTACTCATTCAGCTTAATCGTGTGAATTTTATAGAGACAGTCTGGCAGATGTTGACACTAGCACGTTGAGCAAACGTGAGCTTCTTGCTCTCAAGAGGAAGGCTAAGGTTGAAGCTAAGACAGGTTCTAAACGAAAGTCAGTGGACGTAATTGCAGTTGCGAATTCCCTTTTTTGCTTGCATCTCATCTTTAAACTGATTTCTCTCACCACACCTCATAGGGTGACTGCTACAGATCTTGTAGGATCATCATCCTCAGCCAACAAGAAACGAAGTGAAATAAACCGAAATGGACCATCGCATCAAGTCAGAGTCAAAGGCGAAGACTATGATGACAACACTGATAACAATGATGGCAGTAAAGTAATCATTGCTCACAAACCACCCAAAGAAGAAACCGACGAAGACATTGCAACCTTCAGCCAAGTCTTTTCATCAGGTGATGAATGGCCTTTTGAAGGTGTATGTGAACAATTATTCCTAGACGTGTTTGATAACGCATGGGAAATCAGACATGGAGCCGCTATGGCGCTACGAGATATAATCAAGATCTCGGGTGCTGGAGCTGGTATGATAATAGGTGTTGACAAGCATCAAAATCAGAAGAGACATTTAAGATGGCTTGAAGATGCGAGCATTAGATTGTTGTGTGTGCTTGCTCTAGACAAGTTTGCAGATTTTGTTGGAGAGCTGGTCGTGTTGCCTATTGTAGAAACTGTAGCTCAGACGCTTGCTGCTCTTGTGCAGCTGTGTCAGCCTGATTTGGCAATCAAGATTGTGGAGCGTGGGTTGATTGTGTTGGCTGATGGTAGTACTAGTGTGCCTGCGGATGGGAAGGCACTTAGTAGTGATTATGAGATGAAGAAGTGGCAGGTTCGACATGCTGGATTGATTGGACTTAAATATTTGATGGCGGTACGGCAGGATTTGGTGGGAGATTTGTTGATTGATAAGAGTACGAATAGTCAGTCGAGGGTGTTTCGTGCCATCTTGAAAGGGTGGGTTCTGCTGTGTTTCATATTTTTTGCGTGGACTTATTTTTCATTTGCTTTAGGCTACGAGATCAAGAAGATGACGTACGAGCTGTATCATCGTCAACATTACTTCCCATCGCCACCACTTTATTCCAACTATTACCTCCAGCCATCATATATCAAAACATTGTGTTGTCGCTATGGGATTCATTGACGCATCTAGATGACATAGCAGCAGCGACAGCTCCCATAATGGCGTTACTAGCTCGTCTGTTGTCTGAAAACGCTGTCATGGATGTAATGCAAGAATCCACGACTACCAATCTGAGTGTCGTGACACCTCGACTTTATCCTTTTTTCCGTCATAATATTGCATCTGTACGGATTGCTGTATTGAATACTTTGAGTACTTTGGCTCAAACCCCGGAAAAGGGAGTAGGACGAGGGGATGCATCTTGGATTTCGATTGATTTGATGAGACTTGTGTTTCAGAATTTTGTTTTGGAGACACATTCTGAAGTTGTGGAATTGAGTTATGGTGTGTGGAGGCAGTTGATTGTGTGCCTAAAGGTAATCGACCAGTCACATAAGCATTTTTACATCATCATAACACTATTGTTTCTTCAGAACCATCATCTGCTTGTCAAGATCTTGATGCCGCTGGTACCGACGCTATTGAGTATAGCCATGTCTCCAATCGGAACGGCATATGATTTACGTCTCCTGTTACTTCCAAAGGAAGACATGAATAGACAAAGACCAGGCATCGTATCAGATCAAGATAAAGCCATAGCAATGCAAGATCTGACTGTTGCCCGATACTCTGATATATTATATGGTAAGATCAAGGCCCTCAAAGCTTTAGGCAATGTCATCGATGCTCTTGCATGTGACGTTCCTGAATCGCATTTATTGCTTCAAGAGCATTTACCAGCTTATGCATCCAGTGGGATGGCTGCACATCGTATATATACTTGTATTATGGTTGAAGAATGGGCGTCATTGTATCATAGTAGACAAGCCACCCGAGTTGGTGAATCGACAATACCGGTAGCAAGCAATCTGCATCAAATCTTGTCGCAGCATTTGGCTGTAGCTGATTCTGGACAACAAGTATTGTATACAGAAGTTATGACACTGTTAGAAGGTGTATGGTCGGCTTGTGCATCGATAGGTGCTGGAAGTCGATTGTTGCCACCTCTACCACCGTTGCCGAATCGCCCTCCACTTGCTACACCATCACCGCTAGGACCGATATTTACAACTTTGGTTGCTGCACAATATTTAGAACAGGCTTCTCGTCAGCCCTTGAATCCTGCTCAGATGGCAGCTCTAGCACCTCGATTAGCAAATGCTAAGCAGTTGATTGAGGCATGTCAATCCCAAACTAGTGTCATCGATACTAGAGTATTGGCTTGTGCTGCAGCTGCTGTGCTGGTAGTGAGTGCGTTACCAAGTAAAGTGAATCCAATAGTTAGGTCTCTAATGTCGTCTGTCAAGACAGAAGCTGAAGAATTGTTGCAGCAACAATCAGGTTGTGCTGTTGCCAATTTGATTTCGTCTTGTCTTGGAAATTCCAAAAGCGCTAATGTCGCTGATAGAGTGCTAAAGAATCTATTACTCATGGTTGCGGTTGGTTTGGATGTTGGGTTGCTTAGTCAAGTAGATGAAATTATATCCTTGATGGTACTGGAATCCCAAGCCGCTGTAGCTGATTCTAAAAAGAAGATTAAGAAAAAGAATGCTGATATGCCTATTGATGGTGTTACTTCCAACATTGTGAACGATGCTACGGTTGAGAGTCTTGGTGATACAGCTGAATCTCTATCGCGACGTGGAGCCGAATATGGATTACGAGCAATGTGTAATGTATTTGGGGCGAATCTATTCGATGCTCTTCCACGTATATGGGATACCATGGCTCAACCATTTGCAACTGCAAATACATCTATCGACGCTATAGCACGACTCGGTAACGATGAAGAGTATGCCAAGGATGTGTTTAGAGCTATCCGAACCATGGGAGTTTTAATTCCGTATATACACTCCGAGCTAAGAGGTCGATTGTCGACTTTATTGCCATCTATTGTGCAAACGTTGAGATCACCATTAGCTAAAGTGAGGCATGCTGCTGCTACGTGTCTGTCTGCTGTGGCTTCTGTTATGCCGCCTGTTGCTATGAGGACAGTGGTCGATGGTGTTTTGCCGTTGTTTGGGGAAGCACAGCATGTTTCTAGTCGGCAGGGAGCTGTTGTGAGTGTCTGACAACATCTATTGTTTGAGGGCAATCTTTTTTCTTCCCGCTTAACTTGTTCCGTTATTTCTCTCCAGGAATGCGTCTTCTTCCTAATTGACAAGCTCGAAATCAATCTTCTACCATACATTACCTTCTTAATTGTCCCCACTCTTGGTCGAATGTCTGATCAAGATGCAGGAGTGCGTCATCTAGCTTCTCAGAGTTTCGCCCAGCTAGTGCGACTAATCCCACTCGAAGCTGGAGTCCCTGATCCAGAAGGGTTCCCACAAGACATGATACTGCAACGAAATCAAGAACGACGATTTGTCGCACAGCTTGTTGGAGCTGAGAAGGTTGAAGAGTATCAGTTTCCTGATGGGTTGGTGATTAAAGCTGATTTGAGACCGTATCAGCGGGAAGGGGTTAGTTGGTTGGCGTTTTTGAGTCGGTTTGGACTTCATGGGATTTTATGTGATGGTAAGCGACGCAATAATGCTCATTATTGAATGTGGTCTAAATGACTGATTTTTCCCATCTAGATATGGGACTTGGCAAAACTCTTCAAACAATATGTGCTATTGCATCAGAGCATTTCACAAGGCGGCAACGGTATTCCAAGACGGGCTTACCAGCTGATGCACATTTATCAAGTTTGGTAGTGTGCCCTCCGACTCTTACTGCTCATTGGTTTTATGAGATTCAGCAATTTGCGGATTCTTTGAAGCCTATTTTGTATGTGGGGTCTTCGTCTGAACGCGCTAGGTATGTGCTATCTTGATGGAGCAAAAACCATTCGTGGTTACAATTGGATTATAAGCTCTTTTCGCGCAGGCTACGAGGACAACTACAACAACATGATATAGTAATCACGTCATATGAAGTCTTACGTAACGATATTGAAGATCTGTCATCTATATGGTGGAATTACTGTGTATTGGATGAAGGCCACATTATTCGAAATTCCAAGGCCAAATTGACGCAGGCAGTTAAAAGAGTTCGTGCTCAGCATCGTTTAATCTTGTCTGGCACACCAATTCAAAATCGAGTATTGGAGTTATGGTCTCTTTTCGATTTTTTGATGCCTGGATTCTTGGGTAGTGAGAGGTAAGAGACGTTTTGATCCTTCTTGGATATCCAAGCTGATTTTTTTATCATAGACGTTTCAATGAAGTATTCAGCAAACCGATTCAATCATCTCGTGACGCCAAATCAACGTCTCGAGAACAAGAAGCTGGTGCGCTTGCATTAGCATCACTGCATCGACAAGTTTTGCCATTCTTGCTTCGACGAATGAAGGAGGATGTGTTGCATGATTTGCCACCAAAGATCATTCAGGTATTTTGTGGAAAGAATCCCAGCACATTGCGTGGCGTAAGTTGATCCTCTTTTTGGATCTGCAGGATTACTACTGTGAATTATCACCAATCCAAAAAATGTTGTATGAAGAGTTCTCTGGAACTCAAGCACGTGTAGATGCTGAATCTGATTTGACTGATGATGCTACCAAAACCGGTAGTAAAGGTCAACATGTGTTTCAAGCACTACAATATCTTCGTAAATTGTGTGATCATCCTGCTTTGGTGTTGAGTCCAGAGCATCCAAAGTATAATCTGGTTATGAGCAAGTTGCAACAGGAAGGATCGCAATTGAGAGAAGTGAAACATGCTCCCAAGTTGGAGAGCTTAAGGTAGTATTGATATATATATTTTGTGCATCGTGAATCAACCTCTGTCGTCGAGTGGGTTAACAAAATCATATTCATCTTCACCAGGCAAATATTATTGGAATGCGGTATCGGAGCTTCATCGCCCACTACAGAATCCAACGCTGCATCCAACGATACTGAAGCTGTAGCACCACATCGTGCTCTCATCTTTTGCCAATTGAAAGCCATGCTGGATTTAATTGAAGAAGATGTCTTGCGTAAACTGATGCCCACAGTCACTTATCTTCGCATGGATGGAAGTGTCGAAGCGTCTAAACGACACGAGATTGTGACTCGCTTCAACAAGGATCCGTCTATAGATCTCTTACTTTTGACAACCCATGTTGGAGGACTTGGACTGAATCTTACTGGAGCTGATACAGTGATATTTGTTGAACATGATTGGAATCCGATGAAGGATTTGCAAGCCATGGATCGTGCACATCGAATTGGACAAAAGAGGGTCGTTAATGTGTATCGGTTGATTACCAGGGGGACGCTAGAGGAGAAGATTATGGGGTACGTTGTGACGAGTATGTTTTGTGGGAGAATACGAATGAACGTTCGGTTAACAGCTTCATATTCCTTTTTTTTTGCATAGCTTACAAAAGTTCAAGCTCAACATTGCATCATCAGTTGTCAATGAAGAGAATGTCGGGATACGATCTATTGGTGAAGGAGAACAAGTTCTTGATTTGTTCAAGGTTGATTCTGGAGATGGTGGTAGTGGAGCAGGAGGAAAAGGAAAGGGTACTACTACGAGTAAAGAAGTACTCGAGAACTTGCAAGAGTTGTGGAAGGAGAGTGATTATGATGATTTGGATGTTGGATCGTTCTTGAAGGGCCTCAAATAGTCTAGATTGCACGTTGCATTGTTTGTATAAAGAAGATAAGCTGTAAATTATAGATTATTTGTAAAACGCGTTCAGTGATAGCTTACGAATCTTGAAGCTTTGACGTACTCGCATTCTGATATTTTTCGCATCCCAAGCCAGCTCATCACACCGTAGGTTTTCAGCAAAGGTATGGCCATAGAATTAGAAGAGCCTCGAGTATTCCCAGTGACGACTCGCCAAGCAGCTCGTACTCTTTCCGATGGAGGACATTTGGAAATCTTGATGTGTGAATATACAGACAAGATTTTGCTGATTGTAACAGAGCTAGGCAAACTAGGATCACTCGTACGTCTTAATATTTATTATACTTTTGTAAATTTGGGTGATTTCTATCTTGTCTACTCCCTTTAAAGTCATCAAACGGACCAACATTTTCATGTCAGTTGTTAGCGACACTCGAGTCACCACCAACACAACCATCAGCCCTCCCAGACATGAACGGCGACATCCCACCGCAAAATGAAGCAGACATACAACCTCCAACAACAGTGAAAACCTTGTTAGGGACTCGAGATGATCCAGCATCGCAAGTACTTGCAAGTCAATTAGTGATTAAATTGATGGGTGCACGACCTGCGGGAACTCGAAAGCCAGTGCTTGTGGGACTTGCGTTGAAGAGGACGGAGGATTTGGATGTTGAGCTGGCTAGGATGCAGGATGTTATGGCGTTGTTGGAACAGGTTTTATAACAAAACGTAGTGTACATGTGTATATAGAGTAGGAGAGGGACTATCTAATTCCTCATGAAGAGTATGAACACGTTGTAGTCGCTTAGTTGGGAGTGTGGTGAATGGCTTTCCGTGCGAAGGATGGTGGGAATGTTTAAATCACGTTCAGTACACACGAGTCTATTGGAGCGTCGCGTCTCTGCTACTCGACGCGTGAATATCGCCTGATCAACCCGCAGAGCTTCTCCGACGTAGCATTTTATTCTTCATGTGAAACTTGAAAAGCTTGCATCGTTTCTCCTAGAAACACAGGTTTGTGCCATTCTCGACGAGGACGACTTAAAGTGAAGACTCTTTCGGTAAGCACATTATGCGCGCGTATGTAGACACACCATGAGCTCCCTAGAACCGCTCAATTCGAAGCTTTAAAATCAAAATGGCTCTGGACTCAAGGCGCAGATTCTTCGGAATTCACCTATGTTTTGACGGTTACGAGATAATGAAATTATGCTAATTCCAAATATACTTCTGCAGTCCTGTGGCCCAATTCCACCTATGGACGTTCAAGAACCTGAGCATCAAATTGAGGCTGGTAAAGCCAATATCTTGAACGTCAACAACGAGGCCTTCAGACTTAATGACTTGCCAGATGAGCTTCTCGCGCTGGTTCTTGAAGTGTAATATCTTGTTTCAGTTGGTACAATTGCATATCAAGTCGATCGAGCTCACCTTCTTGCTTGGATTGTGCAGCTTGGGTATCCTCGGTGTGGGAAAAGTGGAACGTGTTTCCAAGCATTTCAAAGAAGTCATTGACTTTTATCTTTGGGCTCGAATGGGACCCCCTCTGATTCAAGGTCTGTTTTCGCATATTGCCCAACATTGATTGAAAACTTGGCACAAAGAGCGCCCTCGTTTAAACCACATCCATTTAGGATCCAATTTGCTTGGTATCTCTCGAAAGAACGTCCTTGCTCTTGTGTTTGCTTCAAGGTGTTCGTTTTGCCATGCGTTCAACGAAACCGTTGCTCCTCGATGCCGTTTTCGCTTTCGATCTTGTCAGTCGTGTCTTAGAACTCAGTAGGTGTTTTCCAGAGTGTCATGCTTCGTTATGGCCTACGAACATGTGGTCAATTCGCTTCTTTGACCCCGAACAATTAGATGTAAGAGACAAGACCAATTTATGGACGAAGGTGCTCATGAGGAAGTCTTTATCGGGTTGCCGGCGTTGGGTACCTTGTATCTCACTACTGATGTCGTCGCTGCAATGAAGGCTCGAAGCGATGCAATAGCTGCGGGAACTTATGAACGATGGATCATGTGAGTACATCATCGCCTCAAAGCGCTACCAAATCAATTTGCTGACTCTAGAGCACCAGGGACTGGCGCCAACGAGGTGATGTGATCGAGGAGGAAGTCCTGTCGCTGCAACGAGCTGTCAACCGTTATGTGCAGTATTTGCGAGAGAGCCGTCGAATGGCCATAATTGAAAGGTCAGCAGCCGTTGGATGGCAGGAAGAGACACTTGTACAAACTGTCTGGTACAGGCTCGATATCTTAGTCACTAGACCGTTATCCGACGATCAATGGATTGCTCTACGTACCAGGCTGGATGAGGAAATCCCTCGGGTCTTGAGCCCACCTAGGCGAGAGAATCTGTCAAGACTGTACCCTGATCTGGTAGCAACTCTGACTGACGTAGATTTGCTGACTCTCGATACGGCTGGGTTTTTGGACTTGCCAGAGGTTAAGGCATGGTTGTCCAATCCCCATGCTACATTTACCATTCCTCAAAATCTCGATGCCTTGACGCCGGAATGGCGAAAACGCCTGATGGACGTGATAGAGGATACATCGCAACAGTTATATACAGCACGAGAAACTCTCTTGGTAGAACAACTAGGGCATCCACTATCTCCTGAACTGTTATTGTATTGGTGCGCCAAATGTACTTTAGAAGGAGTCAATCTCCACGGCAGGAAGCCTCCAGCGAATTTTAGTTGGCGCGATATCACTACCCATGTCTTGCTCTCTCATTCGGATGGGCCTTCGTGCCTGGTAGGTGATTTTTCAACATTTGATATGTTGGCCGTGTCCTAACTTCTTACCATTTGAAATAGAATCATATCCGTGTTCATAAGGCCGAAATAAAGGATGGACAGATTTGCATTGCAGGCTATCCCCTTGTCTCCCCGGATCTCCAGTTGGGTCGTCGTTTAACAGTAGAAGAAATTGTCAACGAATTGGTACTTGACCAATATGAACGACAAGATATAATGGCTTATACACCTACAGTTCTCTGTATCAGTCACTCGGCCAACGTTCCAACCGACGTTGAAGGCTGGACTGTATTTGCCAAACAGATGATCAGCGACTGTAACACGCAACGAGACCGAGTTTATTTCGGAGCAGTAGAACGATTCAACCTGGAGCAAGAACAATTTAATAGATTAGGGTTTGATTGTAGAAAATGTGGAAACGTCAAGCATCGAAAGTGGAATCAGATTGTGAATCATTTGTTTGGACTTCATTGCAGCCTAGATGGAATCATTGATGTAAGAAGGCAACATTTTTTACCTGTTTGTTTCTGTTTGATCGTCATCGAGCTCATTCCCTACGTAATTCCATCACACAACCGACTTTAGACATCTCCTTTATGGTTGCCAGAATCACACCCTGTCTATGAGATGGCATATCAGACTCGCTATGAGCGTATGCTCAGAATCATCAGCGATGAGACTGGTCTTGACCCATCTGCATGTGATGCGCTTGCAAAGCTACTACCCACCAACTTGGTTGGGCAATTGTACCGCTCAGATGTGTCATTTAGGGAGCCTGAACACTTTGAGTTTATAAGGCCTATCGTTGGGCCATATACCGGAATTAAGGCCTTTGACTGTCGTAGATGCTTCCGCACGAATCTCAGTCTTCCAACCTTGCAACAACATTTGGAAGTCATTCATGGCAATGAGCCTGAACGCCCATGTCTGGACGATCTCGTACCACATACTTAAGTGGCAGCTTGAAGGGGTCGCTCGTCGCCAACCCATATGGGAGAGCAAATTAATAAAGTAATAAAGTATAATCGCTCGATCGGTCATATGAACATGAGAGCCTTTATGTGCAGTTGTGAATGTGTGGTCGTCACAATGATGTGCAAACCGAAACACGTTTGGAATACTTGAATCACGCATACGCTACTCATTCCTTAGGGAATTTTTACAGTGCCTGCCAAGAAGATATGTTTTAAACGTAACTGCGGCTTTACCTAATTGCAGATCTTCGAACAAGGTGCATTGTAGGGCCTGTATATCAAATGTCCTATGTGAGACGCTATGACCGCATGCTCGAAGGCATCAACGATGAAACTGGCCTCGACGAATTAACATGTGAAGCTCTTGCAAAACTATTGCCCACCAGCTTACTCGAACGATTGTACTGCTCATACACAATTTATACGGATCCTCACCACTTCGATTTCAACATACCTATCGTCAAACTATATAACGACATGAAGAAATTCGACTGAGATACTACCGTAAAATCCTCAGTCTTGGAGCATTACAACAACATCTGGAAGTCACTCATGGGTCCGAGTCTGAACGTCCAAGTTTGGAGGATCTCGTAGCACATACTTGAACAGTTGGGAATATATTAGTTAGGGAAGGATGGCCTTGATTATTTGATTATGAGGGGAGGAGAGGAAGAGCAGGTCGAAGATGTGGTTGGAGTGCGGAAAGGGAATGGGAGGGTTCCATGAGTATATTTTACATCGCAAAATAAATGTAACAGTGCTAAAACGAGATATAAGCCCACAAGGTGAAAATACTGAATCAGTACTTTTGGGATATCTAGCTAGTTCTGAGAATTTCGACGCAGAATTCTATGCGGTCGCTGTCAACCAGCGCAGTCTATAAGCAGAAATGCCATCACCAAAATACGGATGAGTAGCTTCCAAAAACTCATCAGCAGCCCTGCAGGCGTTACGATGCCGGCGATTCTGCTTTTGTCCGCTTTTTGTGGCAAGTGTTGGACAACACCAGTTTTCGGGGTTTCATAGCTAAAATGGTAGAGTTGGAGGAGACAGATACGCTTAAAAATCCAGAACTAGTAGCTTTGACTATCGATGCTGGCTCCAAACCGTTGGTTGAACCAACAATCGACTCTCAGTCTCTTCATTGGTACAATCGTCTGCCAGTTCCTTCCACAGCTAGGTACAACAAGGACACATACCAGTTGTCTCTTTCTATGAACCTGCTGCTCGGTTTAATTGTGGCTATCTTTGCGGTCAGTATAGCGGGTCAGTTTCAACATCATCACATTTTTTTCGGTTGCTGACAATTACATTCGCTGCACTGTTTATCATAGTCAAATCAGGTGAGCATTGATCTTCCAATGAGCTGGATCTCAAGTCTGGACTATAAGAATGTTGTATTCGCATGTGGATCCACGAACTGTTTTCTGGCCCCACGAGAGTTGACAAATACGCAAACCTCATATGTTGTCTTCACGTGCTACGTACAAACCTCATAAGAGCCTCATACGTGGAAATGATCATCTCATATTGGTCCCATGCCTTTACGTCTGACATACGTATCTCATACCTTGTATTATCTGCTAGAACTTGGCTCAACCGATATTGAATGTGCTGGCTGTTGATTTCAATGCTCCTCTGAACGAAGTCGGCTCAATCAACACAATTGCATTGGTTGGCTATGCAGCCGCTCTGTTCTTCTTGGCGCCGCTGGGAGATCTCTTTCCAAGGAGGCTTATGATACTGCTCTTCGCACTTTTAGTGATTGGTGTAAATGTCGGATTGGCACTATCCAAGAACCTAGCGACTTTCCAAGCATTGAGTTTCTGTGGTGGACTGGCTGCTGTTGGGTAAGTTGCAAAAGGCACTTTGATTCCAACGCCTTGTTTTCCAATGAAGGTTAACTTTTGCTTAATTTAGACCACAATTCATCACGCCTTTATTGGCTGATATTTCACCACCAGAGAGAATGGGATCTGCGATTGGAATAGCGATCGCTGGGCTTCTCGCTGGACAGCTGTTAGGAAGAGTGCTATCAGGAATCATTGCAGAGAACCTGGGCTGGCAGGCTACATTTTGGATATGGGCGGGCCTAATGGGCTTCGTCTTTATCGCGAGCTTTCTCTTCGTACCCGATGTTCCGCCAAAGAGTGCCAACAAGAGTTACATAAACCAGCTCGGAAGTATGTTGATGCTCCCTGTCAAGTATCCCAAGTTTACGTCTGTAAGTCGCTTTTGTTTAAACGGTTCACATATCATGTAAAAGAGCCTAATCCATCAAATCGAAATAGTTGTTGGTAATGGCCTTTTTCGTTTTCAGTCTCTTCAACAGCTTCAACTTGGCATCAGTATTCATCCTTGGACAGCAGTATGGGTTCAATCCGCAACAAATCGGGCTCATGGGATTGATAGGAGTTGCCGGTATTCTCGGGTATGTGCCCATGCAGTCTCGGTCCCCGTTTTGACTAGTACAAAATCACATTCTCATACTTGGTTATTGCTTAGTGCACCACTTATGGGATCGGTTGTTGATAGACTAGGAAGCTTCTGGTCAACTTTCGCTGGCACCGTGCTCTTAACGCTGTCGGGGATATTGGCATTGGCTGCTGGAGACAAGAGTGTTATTGCCGTGGGAGTCTCTATGTTTGTGCTTGATTTGAGTACCCAGATAGGCGGCAATGGCATGCAAGCTCGTAGTTACGAGATTGATCCTGCAATGAGATCGAGGTTGGTGAACTTGTGGTTGTGTTGATGTAGGAAAATGAAGCTGATTTGTGTACGGTTTTCTAGTATATCTGGACTCAATTTCCTTGTGGGAGTGCTTGGTGGCGTAATGGTGAGTAAATAACTACAATCCGCGCTCGTATTGCTGCTCTAAGATTTTCATATTGTTAGGGATCTTATGTTACCACAGACTTGTATGTTTTTCATGGATGGCAACCTGCCATGATTTTCATGGTGGCCTGTGGGTTTGGATCCATAATAGCAATCATAGTTCCGGGACCTAATACCGATTGTTGGGGGCTATTCAAAGGCAAACAACAGACAACTGAAATGCAGCCAGTCGTGTCGGAACCTGAGACAACTACTTCGTTGTGATTGCTGAAATGCTAAAGTAAATGCAAAGCCGCAACAGAATACCTTATATAATGATGTCTGAATCTAGTCTGGATTCTAGCCTGGACCTAGTGCTGATCCAAACGATACTTCTGATAGACTGATAGACTATAGTATGTAAACACGACTGAACACGGTTTAAAATGATATCTGATGATATACCTATTAAATGAACGACTTTAATCCACAAAATGTCGTGTTCTTATAGCTGTGCAATTCCAGTGACTCTTTTGACTTGGTGAAACTGTACATACAAAAGACGCATCACGTCAAGACACCTTTAGAAGCTCATTAGAGGCTTGATACAAGCTATATATATTCGTTCAGAGGATGGCCGGTCATGGAGATACCGTGATGCAGCTGATTGTCGACACTCTTGCCAAAGAAGGAAACATACAAAACACTGCAAATCTGAAATTACCTGATGGAGTCGACCAGCTGACACTATTAGGCTTCATCAACAGTTTAAATAGTAGAGAGGTCAGTGCAACTTGCTTGTCTCTAGTTCCTAGGTGGCATTTGAAGCTATAGTCGCAACATTAGATTTTTTGTAGTAAAAAGTGAACACTTTGACAAGACCAACACATCAAACTAGTAGAGCTAACTCGATCAAATTTCTTTTTTAAATTGTCTAGATTGTCACATATACGACGATAGAACGTGATGTTTTGGTGCTGACCGATGAAGGACTGGATATTGCTGAACAAGGAAGTTGGGAAGCTCGTTTGTTTCATCACGTTCAGCAGCACCCAGGCGTAGGTCCATCTGAAGTCTCGGTAAACAAACTTTGATTAATGATCTGTGTGCCATTCAAGTCAAATGCTTAACATCATTCCATGGTGCTCAGAAACAACTTGGAGATACAATGATCAAAGTTGGTCAAGGACAAGCCATGAAGGCAAAGTGGCTGAAGCTTGAAGACAAGAAGCTATATCCAAATGTAACGTTCTCCATGTTTAGTCCTGATCGAGGAGTTAGAACGAATTGTAACGTCTTTTTTTTGCTAGGTCGAAACAATTGTGGATCAAGTCCAGATAGAGTTGAGATCAATACAGCGGGATGGTGCTCATCCAGATCAAATGAAAGTGAAGGAACTCATCAAACGAAAGCTAGCGAAAACAAAGTGAGACAAGACATTTGGCATGTGTTGATCAGAGCGATGGACTAAAGTACTTGTCACGAACTAGAACACTGGCCTCATATTGTCTTGAAAAGGGACCCAAGTTTACAACCAAGTTAGAGAAGGAAGCCACCGAAATTACTGATGAGATGATCAAATCGTATGCTTTCAAGTTATGGTCGATCTCTGGCACAATGGTTTTTGCTCACACCGCTTTCACATTCAGAGGGTCATGGAAGACACAAACCTTCAAAAAGTACAATTTCAATGCATTGGGTGTCTTGCCGACTGGTGGTCACCTACATCCACTGCTGAAAGTCCGTCAAGAATACCGTGAGATCTTCTTTGAGTTGGGGTGAGTTTTTTTTTTGGCTCCTTCCTCCTTAAAGTCCTGTTATCTATCCAGGAGAATGAGCGATGACTGACACATTGCCCTCCTCACATACAGGTTCACTGAAATGCCAACAAACCGTTTTGTTGACTCGTCATTCTGGAACTTTGATGCCCTCTTTGTTCCACAAAGACACGCAGCCCGTGATTTACAAGATACCTTTTACGTCAAAGATCCAGCTACAGCTGGTTCTCCCCCTCCGGATCTGGTGGAACGTGTTCGACAAGTGCACTCGGAAGGTGGTTATGGATCAATAGGGTATCAAGTGCCATGGAATATAGAAGAGTCGCAAAAGCTATTACTGAGAACACATACTACTGCCATCACGTCGTCTATGCTGTATGCTCTGGCTCAAGAGGTTCGTTCACATAAGCTTCACCTTTTTTTGCTATCTGAGTCAGGCGACACTGACAACCACAAATCCTTATGCTGCATCTACAGAAAGAGTTCAGGCCCGTCAAATACTTTTCAATTGATCGTGTCTTCCGTAATGAAGCACTGGATGCTACACATTTAGCAGAATTCCATCAGATAGAAGGTGTGGCAGCTGATAGGAATATTCGTCTGGGAGATCTGATAGGAACAATCAATCTCTTCTTCAAAAAGCTTGGTGAGTGTAGAGACTACAGCTGTGAGATAATGCTGTTTGAAGACAATGGCCGTAATTGTTCTGAGCTTTTTTGCTGTGCCGGAATCAGTAACTTTGTGTTGACACCTCCATGGAATCCCAGGCATCGAAAAGATCCGCTTCAAGCCAGCATACAATCCATACACCGAGCCATCCATGGAAATCTTTTCATGGCACGACGGGCTCAACAAGTGGGTAGAAATCGGAAACTCTGGCATGTTTAGACCTGAACTGTTACGACCGCTTGGGCTACCTGAAGATGTCCGTTGCTTCGGATTTGGATTGTCGCTGGAACGACCCACCATGATCAAATACAAGCTCAACAATATTCGAGATTTGGTTGGACACAAAGTTGATTTGGCAGGTGTCCAGGTTAATCCCATTGCTCGGTACGCAGCTTCATATGCTGTCACGTTTTGTATTATGACTATGGAAGTTTTTTCTGGTTTTCGCTAAATCTTATCTCTTTTCAGGATGGACAAGAACTGAGTTTTGTTTAACATCATAGTATAAAAGTGGCGTTACTTTTGAAAATATCACCCATGCATCTTTGTGTCTTCCAAAAGCCCGGTTTATTTGTTAAGTGGAATGGAGTAGACGCCTTCATTGGTTTCTTGTGATTTCATGGTGGTGGTGCAAATGAGTGCAAACGATTTGTTGTCGAAGACTAAAAGTTCCTGGAGGTAAGCATCTAGGGCCAATAGAACATCAACGTATTACCCCGTTGGAAGCCTAGGCCTCCCTCTCCTCTTCTCTGAAGTAATCGATATGGGGCATCTGGATACAACATCAAAACCTGATTGTGAGTCTTGAAACTGAGAAAAGGGAAGCCAGCACCAACGTCTTACTTAAAATACGCAAATGTTGAAGCAATCAGGACTTCTGGTTTCGGGATGGTTCACGCTGACGCTTCGTTAGCACCCATACCCTAAAACACCACGATTAATGCATCCCACAGTTTGGCATCTGGTGCCCACCAATAGCTGCATTACATCTTTTGTAGTAATGCAAGAGACCTCTGGCTATGAACAACCGCAAAAGTGATTCTGGCCCAGAAGAAGTCATCGGCTACGTCACACAATAGCTTGCAAGTTATGGTACCCGTGGCGATATCGAATATTGTTTCGGCCTAGAGACCAGGATTCAGCTAGGCAACTCCTCAGAGGCACTGTTGCTCCAAAACCCCTTTCGTCTTCAATTTCACAGTAGTCATCTTGTCCACATCAGTAAAATATTGCTGTAGCTACTCACTTTGAGAATACCATACCCCAGACTTCAGGAGGCAGGAGTAGAGCTAATGGTGCTTATTGAATCACGTTGAGGGGCGACGATGTTTTCCTGTTGCTGTTGTTGAGCTTCCATAACTGGATTCATATCCATGCTAGAGTATTCAAATGGTATTAGCATACAGTGGTTTGTTGTGAGAGCTGTGAAAATCAAAATGAAAATGTCGATAATCAGAAAGGGAAGATAGCGAAAGAGTGCCCATGTAATGGAGGCAGACAAGCTCCCAGCATGTTTTACTTGTGCCATACATAGAGTTTAATACTATGGAATGTATTCGTCAGGCCCTTCAGGGAAGATCTCTATCTCACACAATGATTTATTGAAAGTTAGGAAGACAAGAGTCCATCCTGTCGCGTTTGGAATCAAAAAATGGCGATCAGAGACGAGAATCAGGCATGGATGACTATGGCAATTGTGATTTCATGTTTAATACTTACATCTCTACCGATGTTTCGCCTCAAATAGTCGTCTTGCGTGCAATTCCCGATCTTTACTTGGTCGTTTTCTTACATCTGAGACAGCAAATATCAAGCGAACAAGGTTCATAATTCAATTTGACTGTTCAATCACGTTGCTGTCCTAGTACGATACACGATAATGACCAAACACGCCATTGATCCCAGAATTCGTAAAATCCAAGAAAAACAACCCTTGTCGCTTTCAAACACTGTCACAAGCACATAGTGGCCTTACAAAGATTGTGGGTCGAGTATCAGCCACTTTCTCGCTCAGAAATCAGTTCTCTCTGACAGCTTGTGAAGCTTTAACGCCGACACATATTCTCTGTAAGCGAGATTGGGTTGTAGGCAAACAAAGCTCTGAAAAATCGATTTTAATATCTCATGTTGTGGTGAATCTCAGGATCTGGAGCTGGGAATCGAAGGGGAAGTCGCCAAACAGAAACAACATCAATTCTCTGTGAATGAAGGCGCAGCTTTAAACATGGTGCTCAAAACGCAAATGACTCCTCTCATCTCTTCCTTGGAGGGGTTACCAGTCGAATTGCTTTACTTTATCTTACTCTAGTATGTCCGACGCATTGTTATGTCTTTGCTAGGGCAATTTGCAGTAATTTGCTAAACCATTTTCCTCATTGACCAAACAGCTTGGACATTTACACGATCGGAAAGCTTGAAATTGCATCCAAATTCCTTCTGGAAGTCATTGTTGAGCATGATATTCGAACCAAGATTGGACCGTCCGAAATAAAAGGTTGGTGTCGCTGCCTGACCCAAGACGTATTGTTGAATGCTGAAGACACTTCTTTCCGACTAGCATCACCGTTCTTTGAGCTATCTCGAGCCAGGGTTCTAAAGATAGCTATCGGTAGAGCATGTGAAACTTGCAATCGACCGGTTATCGAACCGTGTTGGGCGTTTCGAGCTTGTCTGTGTGATCGTTGTATTGAGAATTGGTAAGACTTGATCACAGAATTCAGGCATGAGCGATAATCCAACCCATTTTCTCAATGTGAATAGCTCGAAACCGATTCATGAGCTCGAAAAGGACCACACCGCAGAAGTCTTGAAAGAAATCGTGATTGGGCTACCTGCAATGAACAGTTGGCTTATAGGGCAGCCAAGTCGACATAAAAGATATCTCAATGCTGACTTAGATGCAGCTATAAAGGCTCGAAACGATTCTCTCAAAGATTGTAGTCATGTCATATGGCTCGCGTAAGTTTTTAAGTTTATCACATTGTGTATATTTAAGTACTAAGTTTATAATCAATTAGACAATGGCGTGAGCGTGGAGTCCTTGCCAAAGCAGAAGTCGACCGACTACTAGATACAGATGAAGCCGTCGCGCTATTCTACCGTCGACTCAACGAGCAACGTCAAAGGCACCGTCGTGAAACCATTCTACGAAAAGCAAAAGTCGGTGGCTGGCCAGAGGAAGTAGTCTCTAAATGTGCAAGCTTTAAATCCGCCGTTACTGCCTCTTATAAACTGACTGAAGAGGTATGGCTGTCTCTTTACGAAAGACTGAAGCCAGAGACTAAGAGTGTCTTGAAAGAAATGTTTGAGAACAACCTAGTTGAATTATACAGCAGGCTCAAACCTGCACCTCCGTCCACATCTCTAGCCTGGAGTGTCTCACGGTTTATGAAACTGCCAGTAGTGCAATCTTGGGTAAACGACCAGGAAATATCGTTTCATAGCATCGGTGTCTCGTCATATAGAGCACGTATTGAAACCATTATCGAGGAAGAAGCACAGATATTATATAGTGCTCGACAAACCATGTTGGATGAGAAACTGGGTAGTGCTGCACCATCAGCAGCGCTGTTTGCATTCGCTTGTGATAGCTGCAAAGGGTATTATGATAGAGTCCCAAAGACACTTAAGGCAGTTACGGAACACGTCCTGAATCAGCACGGACACGACCGCAACCCTTTCGTAAGTTAATGGTTTTTTATGTTCGCTCGTTGCAAGTCTTTGACCAGTTTCCGTCTTTCACAGGAGAAAGTCGATGTGGTCATGCCTCCGCCTTCTCATGTGCCATGGACGCCAATCATACATTCCTCCTTTAAAGACGCTCGTTTGCGTGTTGTAAAGGAACTTTTGCCATCTGTATTCGAGTCTGAGACTACGCAGCAAGCCTTTCTCGCTTATAAAGAGCTATTAGTGACTGTAGGACAACAAATCAAAGTGCCTGATCTCAACGACAAAGATGCTTGGATGGCAGTGATCAAAGATTTGGGACATGCCTTTACCTTCCATAGAGGTGTCGCCGAGGACGAACTCATGGATAAATATACGTTTGAAGAAGGCCAGCTACAAATAGTCGCAATGAAGTGTATCAAATGTAAGTCGCCCCTAGGTAGCGCAGCATCTAAACGTGCAGTTATGATGTGGCCCGAAATGTTTCGGCACCTTGTCGAGCAACACTCTCATGACAATGGATCTGTCGATGTAAGACTAGATGGATTTACTCTATTCTCTTGGAGCGATTACTAACAAGTCCACCCTCTTGTAGGCTACATGTGTACGCATCCCAAAAAGCCAACAAGCTCACGAAACAGTATGTGACGAACGACGTAACTACTTGATCAAAATCGTACACGACCTTACAGGGCCTGACAATATCGAAAGCAAGGCAGTGGAACGTCGTATATCAGAGGCCACCAACCAACGATTGTTGTCTTCTGATGTGATGTTGGCAGAACATTGGGAGCCAATCGTCGACGAAGTTACTTCTATCGCCAAAGATGTACGGCACATCCGTGAACTCCTTGGTATCCCTCACGACACTGTATCTGTACCACGTTGGTCTTGCTCCAAGTGCCAACGCGCATATATAAACAAGACGTATAGTCCTATTGTACATGTCCTGGATACGCATCGGAAAGTCAGGGACAAGTGTCACGAGTATATAGTCTTTGGTGAAATGGTTGTGCGTGAAGTCGAGTGAAAAGACGTTGAAGTATACAAGCCCTGCTGAGGTGACGCGGGAAGCCCCAAATGATGCTGAAGGCAATCTGGAAAATAGTGAAGCTGGTGGAGCAGTAAAGGTAGAAGTGTTTGATATAGATGAATGGGTGAATTTCAACTAGCACGAGAATGAGCGATGTGAGAATGATGAGGGTCTATACGAGGAGCATTAACAATAAGAAATAGTTTGTATTCATATCGCTTTCGATGGTCTGAACTAGGTATCCAAACCAAACTCCCTACGACGCTTGTTACGATTACTTTGTCAGTTCCCGTACGACCATGGCAGAAGAGAAGCTCTTGGCTGGTATGGAAGAGAGTGGCGTTGGTGTACTACGAGCAGCTGTCAAAGTCATGAGGTCTTAAAAGTAAAGTCCCCAGCAAAATTAGAAAAGTGAAGAGTAGTCTTGTACAGAGTCGGTCGCAAAGTCCCATGTAACGAAGTAGCTAGCAGTATAATCAATGAGCAATACCAAAGAATTGAATTTAATATAAGAATGATGCTATATGTCCAACGAAAGGTACTAGTTCACGTTGCAACGCTACATTCATTGCTTGATGTTGGCGACTCCCAGGATCAATAGACGAATTTCTAATCAAGATAGTCATTGAAGACACGTAAACTAACATACAATTAGCAAATCCATCCACTATCTGGCCCTTGTGAACTGAAAATGTGAACGTGATCGATCGTAAATCCAAACTCTGATCCAATCCAAATCAACAGTCCAACAGAAGAAGAGCAGGCCTCAGATGGAGCTGGAGCTTGTCGGAGACATTGGTAGTGCGGCATTGGCCTCGACTTTTGTCAGCGTAAGTCTTGATGGTCTTTTTCTTGCCAAAACTTGATTTTTGGAGCTCTGAATTGATTGTGGAAGTCGTTTATTGAAGCATAGCAAACAAGGACCCTTTCCAATGGTATCGTGTCCTAACGCCATTTCCTTCTTAGCCATTCGTGACGCTGGTTGATCGAGCTGTCATACAATCTGTAAATCGTCATTTTTGGCAGCCGCATCGCATCTGCTTCAGTCTCTTTAGCTGATTCGTTTACGATCGAATTCTAGGCTTCAGGAGCTCAGAAACTCGGTGCTGCCTTGCTTGTTGGAATTAAAGAACTAGCATTCAGACCTTGGGCTGTATATGGGCGACTAGAAACAAGGCTAGTTTGGGTCGTTTATCTGGGTACATATGGTGCTGCGAATACCATATCAACTGTCTCCAAGGTTAGCTGCTGCTATTTGCGATTCGGTCTCTTGGACAAATTCTGTCCAAGCATGTTGTTCCTCTTTTTCGCCTTTGAACGAGCTAACAGACCTTTTTCTTGCAGCGATATGATGTGAAGCCCGGTGCTCCTCAACTCGTCGGAACTACAGTCGCAAATATGACGCTTTCGATATGGAAGGATCAAGTAAAAATCCCAATCTTCCTTCACTCGAAAGTAGGGTGTTGATTTGCTCAACTCGTCTCCTTTCGCTTTAGGCTCTAACGAAAATGTTTGGAACGAGTGCTCCTCGACCATTACCAATGTCCTCTTACGCGTAAGCTTTGATGTCTCATCCGAAACGAACCACATGAACACGAACATGCTCATCTCAACTTCACTTCATTTCAGCTTTTTTGCTGGTCGAGACTTGATGACTATCGGCGCATCCTTCACAATACCACCAGTCGTTTCAGCATACCTGCAACGAGAAGCTGCATTCACCAAGCCCGTTAGCGATGTCACTGCTCAAATTCTATGTCCTATGGGAATACAGGCTTTGACGACACCAGTCCATCTGTGGGCACTTGATCTTTACAATAATCCAGCACGTTCCGTTGCTGAACGAGTGAGGTTTATTGGGACACAGTATGTTCCTGTGGTGTCTGTCAGGGCTATGAGGGTGTTGCCTGCCTTTGGTGAGTGTGAAGAAGAAAAAGTCTATCGAACCAAGTCTACATTTGGTTGTTGTGTTATTCGTATTGTCTCCGAATGTGTTTGGCATGAAAAATATTGGATTTACTTTTTTGTTCAGACGATCTGATAATCGAAATCAAACTAATGTTTTGATTTTGTCTATAGGCATTGGAGGTTTGGCCAATTCAAATTTCCGTCTCATGGCCAAACAGTATTTCGCTTCGAACTAGAAAAGATCCTCATGTTGTATAAAAACAGAATTTCTGACTCCAAAACAAATATAGATGCCTCTAAAGCTTTTGAAATGTGGTATTTGTTTGTTTCTTACAAGGTTTTGAATGACGGTTAGAATCGAACAAAAGCAAAACTACAACCTTTTAAACCACAACTTGAGACCGTTTCCAATACGTAAAGTAGGTGCCTACAATAAAACTGTCAGTTACGATCACATACAACCTATAACGCATCTAAAGTACCTGAATAAGGACTGGCTTGTAATTGTCAATGATTCCAAAGTCAAACGTTCGAATAACCTCAGCGGCTCCCAACCTTGTCTCAAACAACGCCAGCTTCTCACCCAGACACTTTCTTGGTCCGGCACCAAACGGTACGTACGCATACATGTTATAAGTTGGATTGTTTTCGAATCGCTCAGGAATGAATTCGCTGATGGGACGAAGAGTTGGTGATCAATTTTGAGTTTTGGCGAAAACCATGTAGTTGGCGACTTTTACGCGTCACGTACTCTGGATTTTCAAAATTTCGTGGATCCATGTGTGTAGCGTAAGCTGTCGTGTGCCTAAGCGTAGCAGAATGGTCGACTTAAACCGTGTCACGTAAAAGTTGTTTGCAACTTTTACGACGTACATTTCTTGACCCTTAGCAACAAACTGCTGTCTCAAAACTCCCGAATCATCAACCCACTCCAATGTTATATCCCGTCTCGGCGTTCTACCCATATTTGGGGCCGATGGGCGTAATCGCATCACTTCCTTGACACAACACTCGAGGTACGGCAACGTGAGCAATGTCTCGTATGTAAGCTGCTTCTTGCCACCAACGGCCTGGATTTCTTTACGGACACGTGCGAGCTTGTCTGGGTGCATGGCTAAGAATGCTAATGTCCATCCAACCTGAATTTTCAAGAAACAAAGTTTTTTTTTTGATGTTTGTCACCGACACATCGGTTCCGGGAGCGTAAAGCAGCAAGAAACTCACGCTAGATGCTGTAGTATCGTGACCCGCAAAGACCATCGTCATGAAGTGGCGCAAGAAGTTTTCACGGTCCGAAGTTAAATAGGATGGGATAGATTCCTTGTCAGTCTTAAGTTTACGGATGTACTGGGCGAGCAAGTCAACGGCATCTAGACGAAATTAATACGAGTTTGATTAGGCCGATGTAGACGTACACGGCCGAGACTGAAACGATAAAGAAAACAAGAATGTACCTTCAGGAACTCCATTATTCAAATACTCGTCGTATCGATTCATAACCAGACCCTGAAGCAGCTTGATATCCTTCTCGTATTTTAGGACTGCTGGCGTCTTCCACCATTTCCAGTAAAATGTTGACGCGAAGGGTACACGTGTGATGAGATGTCCAAGCCCTTCCTCCCACGCCTTCACATACACGGAATGGCCTCCACTATCGACACTCTTAGGATCAAATCCAAGCAGAATGTTTACGATGATATCGCTACCGAAAAAGAGGAACTTGTCAGCTTCGAAAACTGAGAAATCTCTGAATCAGACTTACAAAGTGAGACCATGTAAAGCAGGCTGAATATCAATTCCAGCGCCATCACGTCGATTTTCAGGATTGTCGAGCTCACTTTCCATGTATTTGATGAGTTTGCTGGTGGAAGACTGCACGATGGGACTGTAATTCTTGATGGATACGACACTGAATGCAGGATCAAAGAACTTGCGGACTTCTCTCCATTCGTCTCCGTTATCCTGCATGATAAGGCCACCAGCGATCTCACCGAACACGTCCACCATGGGTCCTCCTCGTCCAAAGGCTTCCATTTCGGTTTGGTAGATTCGTTTGTTGATCTGGTAAAGGGAAAAGAGGGTTTAGACTGAAATGGGGAAATTGGTTGTCCTAGGCAATCAAGGTGTTTAAATATGTCCAGGATGACATACCTCAGGGTCAGAAATCACAAAGAACTTCTTCCCTGCCAAATTCCAGGTTGAAACACGACCATATTTCCTGGCGAGCTCCTTCTGGTATTCAAACATTCGTTCAATGTTCTTCATATCAAGAAAATTGCCAATGATTGGATAGGCCTTGTCTCCTTTGGCATCATTTGGATGACGGGCTCCAACTAAGGTTTTGAACAATGCGTATCCGAGTACGGTGCCTCCAAGGGCGAGGGCCCATCTAAGAGTATGCGTGATGGAAGTAATTAAAATTCATTTAAGTTGAATGGTGAACGTGGACTGATTCATATTGATCTCAGGCTCCGTGAACGTTTTGATGCCCACATTTTACAACAGAATGAGGCATCATAAAGACGACCCAGCAACTCATGATTTCCAAAGACGTCATCGACAATTCAAGAATCTACAGGATTACTTACGGTGGAAGGGCCTTCATTCTCTCAACAACAACCTCGACAGAGGTTCTGACTTGCTCCATCATACTGCAACGGCTAACTCTATAAAGCAGGGAAACCGGATAAGATCAAGAAAGGGGACAATTTTAAGAAAGGGTCTCGCTGGTCTGAGTAGTCGACTTACTATAATCCTAATGCAGCGAATTGTATCCTTAAGATTACGATGATTAATGTCGCACACGTCGGGCAAAAAAAAAGATTATAAGCGAATACCATATAAGGAGGCCAGGCAGAAGGAAGGCCTATCGCCCAAAGCAATAAAAGCCCTTGCGAAAATAGTTGGTAGAATCCTACATGCTCCAACGCGTCTGATCCGTGAACAAATTGGTCTTTGCGGCAGGCCAGTTGTCGTTTTTGACGTCAGCACGTTGCTGTTTTTGGAGCGGGCCTCAATTTATCAACGAATGAGATTTTAAGTCCAATAATGACTGATTAAACGTCAGTATTTGCATGGTCTCATGGTCTTAAAGAACCGTGTTTGACCAGTACTCTAACAAGACAAATCATCTATTTTTGCAACAGATCTTTGTGGAAAGGGAAGACTAGCAACTATCAAGTATATTTTCGACGTGCTTATGCTTAGGACCATCGACACTTGAAAGATCGGCATCGACACTTGAAAGATCTGCAAATCCAATTTAGGATCTTGAAAATCACGCTACTGAGCGACGCACGAACTTGATGAAGGCTCGTTGGAATCTCGTTTGTGGGATTCCTTGCACTTACATGATACAAGCTGCTAATTGACAATCCTGATGGCAACGTGCATATCATTGGCCTGCGTTTGTGCGTTTTTGTGTTTTTGTCACCATGTTTGCTTCTCCATGTACCTTTGTACGTGCGTGGCATACATCAAGAAAATGACGATACAGACGATACAACACGATACAATTCTATTATGCGAACTCCACGGTTCCTCCGCTTAATTAGACGTGTAAAGATCGGTTTGTGGGGTCGACCAATTGTTTGCCACGTAAACGGCCTACAACACTGCAGGAGGAAGGTACGTCCGATTCAACAAACCCAATCGTACAAGTACCTAGAAGGCCATAAATATGTCCAAAGAAACAAAGAAAGTGTCGCCAAAGGGGCTGGGAGTCATTGGTGCAGGGCTGGGAAGGTACGTCATATACAAATAAAGCCTTGTTTTGCTTATTGGAACAATGAGGGCGACAAACGTCCAAATATGTGCTGGATCTGATTGGTATCGTGTTGATACAAAAGATGTGGTCGTTCTGTCGTCCGCTCGTCCTTCAGAACGACTGAATGGCGATTGGGTGTCCTACATTAAAACTCCAAACATTTCATGCCGTTTCGTGATTTTGTGACTATGCACTGCATGATCTAACATATTCTATTCATCTTTTGTCATTATTTAGAACTGGAACTAGCTCTCTCAAGCTTGCATTGGCCCAAATTGGATTTGGAGAATGGTCAGTGATGGTGAAACCATGTCTGATATCCCCCCACTCAAGAACTGGATAATTTGCTATTTAATTACGAGCATCACCCATTGGTCCTAATCCACATTCAACATGTCTAGTTACCACATGCAAGAAGTATTCAAGCATCCTGCAGATGCAAAGATATTCAACAAGGCCTACAACAAGGAACCCGTAGACTGGCACGCATTCTTTGAAGGACGTGGATTCCATTCAACAGTCGATTACCCAACTTGCCAATACTATGAAGAGTTGATGGCTTGCTATCCTGATGCAAAGGTATGTCAAGTTGCAAAATCGAATCGAAAGCGCAACTTACCCCACTATCATGAGTTAACCAACATCAATTCAAACCAATGTCATGAGTAACCAACTTGATTCTTCCCTATAGGTCTTGTTGTCTGTACGTGACGCTGAGAAATGGCACGACTCTGTGATGGCAACGATCTACCAGGTAGTGCTCGTAAGCGCATCTGAGGCTTTTGGTCGCACAGCAGTCACTTGTAAAAACAGATCTAATTTGGATTTGCCAACATTCTAAACTTTCTATCAGGCCAAGCCCCGAGGTTTCGATGCTGTTCTTCATCGTTGGTTCTCTCCACCTGGTATTGCCACTATGTGGTAAGTGAATCTGAGCACTTTTGCTCAATGTCTCGGGCAATCGCTCATCGACCTTCTCGTTATCAGGGACAACCCAGGGCTCGAAGATTTGGGGGTATGCATGATGAGCGACGCCTTTTTTTTCGCTTGTATTTAAGCTGATATATCTCTTCCAACGCGTCACATTTAGAACTTTATGCAAAGTGGAAAATCTGTGGCGGACAGAGAGAATGCCGTACGTCTATTCAATGAATGGACTGAACGTGTCAAGAAAACTGTTCCCAAAGACAAGCTACTTGTATTCGATGTCAAAGAAGGCAAGCAGTTGACGTCGCAATAAAAGCCATTTGAAAAATACTGCATGTACAACGACGTGTCTAACTCCTTTCCTCTCAGGCTGGGGACCACTCTGCAAATTCCTGAACGTCCCAATTCCTTCAACTCCCTTCCCACACGTGAATGACACCAAGAGTTTCCAGACAATGATATCCAGAATCAGAATCATCCAGAAAGCCATGGCTCTAGTCGTAGCAGCCTCAGTAGCGGGTTCTGTATATGCCGCTGTCAAATACGACGCACTTGGAATGCTTAAACGCTTTTTAGGCTTATAAGATAACTGTGTAACAATGACTGAAATAGTTGGCAAATTTGGTTTATATCACAGTTTCAAGAGGAACACAAAATGGATGTATGTGTAGTTACAGTGTTTGAATCAGATGCGCTGTGTGAGTTCATGATAGAGCCTTTTCTAAGCTTGCAGCTATTTGAAATAAGGCGTTTGCGTTGTCTCGAATGTCCTCGTACTAGCGAATGGCAAAGTGTAAGTGTAAACGCGTCTCTTCGTCCTCTGCGAGAATGACCAAATCTTTCTCTCAACCCACTCCTGCAAACACGAGCTCGTACGAATGTACCTTGATGTTGTCATTCCCAATATCAGCCAGCGCACGCCGTAATGCCTCAAAGAGTTCCTCCATGTAAGCATCAGAGAATTGCACCATACTTATCCCAAACTGTGACATGACTGATTCGACCAGTTCTTGATCTGGCATGTCATGTTGAGGCATCAGGAGACTCCGTATGTGTCCAATAAACCACTTTTCCTTTCTAGGTGAATATAAGTGGTGAGTGAATGATCATCCAAGCGCACGACGAAAGACTTGACCAGTGAGCTTCACCTGGTTGGTGGATGAGCAACCACATCAGCGAGCGATGCTCCAGCACCTGAGAACTCTGTAAAGAGTTTCATGACGTCCACTAGCTAATAACGACAGCAAACTTTAGCTAACCTATGTTAGTTTTGAATGTTGATGTTGATCTGCTCAACACACTGTTTTGGTGGTTTGTTTGTCCATTCTACACGAAATGTCTCGTGTCTTTTCATCCAGTGATATCATTGCTCGTTTCCAGTCTTCTTGGTCTAGTTCATGGTTTAGTATTCGTTGGTGAAGTGATTCCAGTTCGGTTTGGGCATCCGCCATTTGAGAGCGCTACAAGGAAAATGACAGCGTAAGTCAAGGAGAGCATTTACAGGCATTGTAATCAACAATATGACTTACTTTCGGATCTGTAAATATAGCGTACTGTACTTCCCAGATTATTCGCTATCCTCCAAGCTTTGGACAGAGCGATTATCGAAAGCTTCATCAACATTTACCTCGACGTGTCGCTTATTACGTGAAGTCAAAGTCAAGGGAAACTCAATTGCTGAAGGGTCAAAGTCTCTGTTCTTGTTCAGTTTCACGCATCATCCACAATCTTACTCAGTGCTGGTGAATGATGCCCAAACAATCATCATCAAAGGAAGTCGCCCGGAGCTGGAGAATATCATTATGAGGTATTTACATGATTTACATTAAGATCTGGTCGTATTTTGCAGTCAAAGCTCTTTACAACTTCACGACATTTGGCAATAACGCAACCTCGATGGTACCTAACCTTTGTTTCCAACAACCAACAGTTTGAAGAACATGTGGACTATTCGCCAGACGATCCTCGTTGAGGTTAGCCCCGAGTCAGCACTTTCAACTGCAAACTATATAATGCAGTATTTGGTCGCGTCTAACACCCAACGCGTAGGGCTCAATATACTCGCTAAACGACACGCCAATACACGTCGGAGCAACCATCATCGGCAACGCATCACGAGGAATGATAATGGAAGTCGATGCTCGTGATTTCGACCATGTCAAGAACGAACTACATGATATAGCTATACAGTGTGGTGTCACGTCCGAACAATGGAATGATGCGGTTGAACGGGCTTTTGAGGTTGATCTCGGAGCGCCGAACGAGACATTGTCGTTGCCGAGGCAGTATTATCGTATGTTTAGTAGGATACTTGCCACTCGGTGAATCGAAAAGTTGTATAAATTGGATTGTCGGAATGTAATTGTATATTGCCAACCTTAAGGTGTAAATACATGTCGGATGGATTTCACCTTGTCGACATGTTGATATCGTACTACGAGTTACAGGCATGTTGACGTTATATGTGGTTGCAATAAAAAAGATGTTCCTGCATTGGCTACATTCTGTAGCGGTTTGCCTTCATATGCGAATTACCTTGAACAATGCTACATTATGTAGCGGTTTGCCTTCCTGTTCGAATAATCTTGAACAAGCTACTCATCAATCAGTTCATGGAAGTACTACGCATATACACATTGTAACAACTGTGTTGCATCACCTCTTATTTGGTCATCTTTTTACACAACTACACAATTTCCTCCTTTTTTATAACTCTTCATGAAGAATCTCATCATCTTCCAACGCCGGTGGAATCATCTTGGCATTAGGCACACTATCATCGTCGCCTTCTTCATCCTTAGTACTACTACTAGCAGCATCTGTTTCAGCTTCTACTTCAGGTGCAGCTTTCACATCTACATTTGCAGTAGCTTCTAACGAGACACCCAAATTCGTTCGAATGACTCGTTCAACACGAGCTGCAAAGTCATTTGAGTTCTTCAAGTCCCATCCAGATCGAAGAAGTGTGGTTTCATATAATACATGTACCGTTTCGATGAGATGTGATACTTCATCGGGAGACATGGAGTCGATTTTTTCGACTTTGGCGAGTAACGAAGTGATCTGCCGAAAAAAGGAAAGAGATTGCTGGTGAGCTAACGTGCAAATATCATAGGCAATCGCGTAACGTACGATAGGATGTGTGGGATTAATCTCCAAAATCTTTTTTTGCTTGGAGTAGAAATCCTTCATAAAGTCATCACCAGATTGGAAGGCTTGAGCAGCCATAATCTTTTCCATTGTACCAGACATGCCATATTCAGTGGCTACAATCGCTGTGGGCGATTTGGTCAACTTGTTGGATACGACTACTTTTTCAATGAATTCTTCAAGTGCACCGACTAGCCATTTAGTTAATGGCTCGAATGTCGCAGTTTGATCAGATTCTTTGTCCTTGTCAACATCGTCTTCGTCTCCATACTAGTAGTTAGGGTGTTACCGAAATACTGCGGTTGCTGTAGTACATATATCCTTCAATATTTTTTTCGCATACCTTGAGACCAGCCTTCGCTACATTCTGTAGCTTTTTGCCTTCATATTCAAACAGTCCTTGGGCGAGGTACTCATCAATAGGTTCATGGAAGTACTAAAAGCGGTTGTAAGAGATCGCAAAACAAGGAACGTCCTCACCAAGACTCATTCTTACCAAGATTTCATAACCACGGGTTATGGGCTTTTCGATCAGTGGACTACGTTTGATTTCATCCAAAGAGATACCAGTGACAAAGTAGATTTGTTGTTGACCCTTCTTCATTCTCTTTATGTAGCCGTCCAAAGACGTCAAGTCGTCTGAAGCTGAGGATGAGAATCGAAGCAACTTGGTCAGCCGCTTCTTGTGCGTTTGATCTTCTATCGCACCAAGTTTGATTGCTGCGTAAAGGAGTATAAGTCAGGAAAGATATGCGAAATCAGAGAAAAGCAAAAAGGCAGGCAGCAGCAAACAAATTTCATTGCAATGACTCCTAACACATACCAGTTCCAAACTGCTTGAAGAACTCATTATACTTTTCATCATTCTTGGACAACTTTCTAAACATCTCCATAGCCTTGCCAATCAACTTTTTCTTAATGACTTTCAAAGCAGTCGAGTGTTGCAATTGTTCTCGAGAGACATTGAGAGGTATATCATCTGAATCTACCAAACCTTTAAGGAAGGATAAATATCGAGGCAAGAAGTCGACCAACTCGTCGGTAATAAAGACTCGCTTTACAAAGAGCTTAATGTTTCGAATAATTTCATCAGCTGATTGAAGGAATTTGGGAGGAGCTTTTTTAGGGATGTATAATATGGCTCTGAACTCCACTTCTCCTTCTGCTTTGAAGTGATTCCATGCTTGGGGATCTTCAGTATCTCTATAATTGGAGATGAAGGTAAGTTAGGCTGATGCCAAAAAGAAAGACATTCCTTTGATACATACTTTGAGAAAGCCTTGTAGAACTCATTGTACTCTTCATCAGTGATATCGCTAGGATTACGAGTCCAGATTGGCTTGTTTCCATTAGCCATTTCCCAGTCAAATAAGGTCTTTTCGACAGGCTTGGTCTTTGGAATATCGTCATCTGATACTTCAGCGTCAGAAGAAGAAGATTCAGAATCATCTCCTACTTCTTCAGTATCGTCTTTAGATGCCTTCTCTTCTTCCTTCTTCTTGATGAGCTCTTCTCGCTTTTCGGCAATTTCATCGTCCGTTAATGGTACTTCGACACGCTCAGTGCGAGATGTCCATACGTAGATGGGGAAGTTGATGTACAAGGAGTCTATGCAATGATAAAGACATGGGTCACTTTTCACCTTAAAATGATAATGATAACGTACACTTCTTGACTAAATCCTTTAGTTTAGTTTGGTCCAAGTATTCCATAGCTTCAGCCTTGAGATGCAAGATGATCTGAGTTCCACGACCCAAAGTATCACCACGAGGATCTTCAGTAATGGTAAAGTCTAAATGATTGAGGAGACATAATAATAAGATGGAGCGTCTTTGGACTGCCAACTCAGGCCAATGACCACTTTACCACTCTGAGAAGTTGATTCCCAAATATATTGCTTGTCCGAGTTGTGCTTTGATACAACCGTGACACGATCAGCGACTAGGAAGGCAGAGTAAAAGCCCACACCGAATTGGCCAATCAATGACTATCGAGGGGAAAAAAGTGCGTATCGAACCCATTAGTGGAGTACCATTCCAAATCATCAAGCACCATCAACGTGATCTTACCACATCAGCAGTAGCATTACTCTCCAAAGCAGATAGGAACTCTGAAGTACCAGACTTTGCAATAGTTCCTAGATTTTCACGTAAGTCCTTCTTGGTCATTCCAACACCAGTATCAGTGATTGTCAGAGTTCCACGATCCTTGTCAGCGACAATAGTAATCTTTAGATCAGGGTTAGAAGCTAGAGAATTCTTTTCGGTCAGCGACAAGAATCGAATCTTGTCAAGAGCGTCAGAGCCGTTCTATAAAGTGCAAAGGGCAGTCAGTACATCATCACGAGTATTCTCAATATAAAATCCAACCCAAAATTCAGGAAATACAACATAAAATGATACCCAACACTTACAGAGATGAGCTCGCGTAAGAAGATTTCCTTTGCTTTATATAGCGAATGGATTAGAAGGTGCATCAAGCGATTCACTTCCGTCTCAAAGACAAACTTTTCTCCATTTTTAAGAGCTTCGGCTTCTTGGGATTCACTTAAGATCTTGTCTGGATCTGGCATGCTGGCAGCATTGTCGTCTGCGGTTGATGCTCGACATACTGATGCAAACAAGAATATAGCTATGAGCAGCAATATTACAGTCTTCCTAACGGATCGCGCCATATCTGGATGCGACTTGGAATAGTTCCTGCTCGACAGCAGCCTCGTTAAAGTTAGGTGGAAGTGAAAGACGAAACTGTCAAAAAGATGGAATTTGATCGAATTTTTGGGAAACGAGACAACCCCATAATCATTCGCATGAATCACGTCCACTTTGCATTTATTGAATTATAGAACGCGTTCAGAACGAGAATATCAACTTGTAGTCAACTAAAAACAGAACTTGTCCTGGTTGTTGAAGTTCTAGCGACGTTCGCTTTACAACGAGGAGCACCAGGGCCTTTCAAGCCAAAACGCACTGAATGCGAATCCATTCTGAAAAGAGAGCATCGTGGATCATTAGAACTGCTGTGGAACTGGCGTAGAACAACTGTTTAGAGCAAACTCATTCCGTCAAAAGTTAATAGAGTGCGTCGTCTATGGGACCGATTGGCCGCTCTTGGATGCCTACACATGATGTCTGAAAAGGCGGAATTGCCAGAAAGATTGCAATCTGAGTGAAAATACTACGAACGTGACCTCCTCTTACATCCGCAGAACCGTTTTTATTTGACTGCTCCAGACGCACAACGATTTCACTCCAACCAGGTTGGCGAGACTTGCATACAATACAATTCATTGACATCGGTCTTTTCGTGAAGCTCGTGCTTTTCTATGAACTCTTCTTTAACGACATCTCGATGAAAGTTGACGTATTGGCCAAATCTTTGACTACAGCGATCCTACCATCCTTGTCGTTCATAGGCGGTACTTTTGGCTCTAGTGATATGATGACCATCAGTAGCACATAGGACATAAATGCTTGTCGATCCTCTATAGATTTGAAAACATGTCGTAAAACTGCGTCAATGAATCTACTTTGATATTGCTGAGAATCAGCGGCATCTGAGGCAATCGACTAGTATGAGGAGCCACCATCGGAGCAATAAGGTCCTAACAGAAGATAAAGTTAATTGTATGTAGTTTGAATGATGACAATCTGTTGGCTGGCTAACACCCCAACTTACTTATCATTGCCATGGTCATTCAGTACAAACTATTTCGCCGGTGTAGGAAGACATTTACGTGATTTTTTAAGATAACGAGCATATACCATCTGCTCATTCGAATTTCCCTAGAGGTTGGAACCGGTTGGAACCAATAAGAGGAGTCCGAGAGAATGAATTTGAACTACTTTATATTCACTGTGTACAACTTCATCGTAATCATATATACGTTTTACAAAATATCCTTGTTTTCGTCGTCTTCTTCATGATCTTCGTCTTCATCTTCATTATCTTCCTCATCTGCAAGGAAGTCAGGGCTTGAAAAGTCCTTGACGTCCAGCTTGACGGTCGTCTGCACTTCATGAGTTGTGGGAGGAATGCCTTCCTTGGGCGTGCCTGGACCAGAGTCGACATCCTTGAATAGTACATTCTTGTTACCACCGCTGCCAGGTGCAGCAGCATTTCTGAGCAGTCCAGTTTCAAGACTCATGTCATCGGATCTTGACGATGACGATGATTTCCGATTTTGGCGCGTTCTTAACCATGCGAGGAAAGCGCAGTATGCAATTTCGGTGACAGCCATACGGAGGAAGATGGAGAGGAAGAAGTACCCGACATATACAGCATAGACATAAACAGGGATGTCATATCCATCGACCAGAGCGTTGAAGGCAGACGCGAAAGAAATGATGAGCATCAGGAACCATAAGATTGAAAGCATCCAAGAGGGGAGCATCAGACCAGAAGACACGCTGGCCCGAGTGTTTAATGCGTCGGAACTAATAGTTAAATTGGCGGGTCGAGCACCAGGTACACCAAGTGCGGCAGATGGGCTTCCACGTAATGGATCCTCTTCTTCTGATGAGGTGAGAGATGGGTGCTTTACTCTTCGGAAGAGTACACCAAAGGCGAAAGTGATAAATTGGCCGACCACTAGAGCAAACACAGTAGAGCCAAAGCAGTGGCCGTATCCAGGTATACCTCTTTCAAAGAAGTCGAATGAAAGAGATACAATCACTAAAGTAGAGTTTGCAGAATTAGCAAACGTTAAGGTGTCTTGGTAAGAATACTGGACATTACATGCTAGCTGGACGAATAGTGCGGTGAAGATAGCAGACCATCTAGCCAATCGTGAGTAATTTGTTCCTGCAGGAGGGTATGATACAGAGACAGCAGAGTGCTAAAAATACAGGAGCCTGTAAGAAGACGTAGGTAGGCCAGAAAACGGAGCTAAGGGGGAACGTACCTCATCTCTCATGGTATACCAGAATACCGTCCGGAATGACAGCTCTTCAGTTGACTTTTGTGCGACTATTCATTGAAAGGGGAATGAGCATCTTCTGTGTTAGCTCAACGTGCCAACAGCAAACACCTGTAAGATATTGAACATGAGTCTGGGCGTCTGGGCCATCCGAGAACCAATTCGCCCCGTTGAAGGTAGCAAGCATCTTCTTTGATCCGACTTCGGCTACGGTAACTTTGTCGGGTATCCAGGAGACTTGCGATGATACTTCAAGTCGTACTCCAACTAGCTCACCCACCGGAGGAGCAGCTACCAGGAAATCGGCCCACCCATTTCCGAATTTGGGCGCATTCAGACGAATCAAGCCAGAGCTTCCACGACTACCATCAAGCTCGAGAGAAATGCTTGTAGGTGGAAGTCCTGTGGACTTTTTGGATGTTGAGATTCGAACCTACGAGATTTTACAAAGATGTCAGAGGACGTAACAGGCATTTCAACAAATTTCAGTCACTAATTCCTACTTGGAAGAGTGTTGGTGCCAATTTCTGCGTAAATCCACTTGGCTTGTCACGTTTGTTTGCATTGTCTCTCAAATACATTAATGGGAATCCAATGATGTATGAAGCAGCTGTTTTGAAAATGAACAAATAAGGTTGTAATTGCATAGTCACGAAGAAGAAATAAAATCGGGAACAAATCCGACACACGCAATGGTCAACATTTCTTCTTGTTGAAAGCAGTCAACGTACTGATGGCACCAATAACTCCTGCGGCAGCGGCGTCATATCCGTAAAACTCTGGCTGTATCATAAAAGTCATTATAGGCCCGATAATCTCTATCTAATGATAGATTCCACGTGTTTTTATCAATTGTCAGGAAAGGGTGGAGTAAAACAGACTCGAGATGTTCGTGACAGTAGATTGAAAATCCAAAAATTTAGCAGGTGATGATACGAGCGGAAACGGGTGCAAGAGCTGGCACAAACCAATCCTCAATCAGGTTTTGTTACTAACTTGGTGGCCGGAGATTTTGATCATTTTAGCAATTAGCACACTGAGCGAATAGCGTTTGCAAGCAGTTGGTGGTGCCGAGCACGATGCAGCCTCCTAAATATGGGTACTATCGTAAGTTGTGCTTGAGCTCTTACGTCCCATTTTCCAATTTACTGAAATTCTTACAATTTTGGCTTAGCTGGCGATGCACCTACGTCAGAAGCCAATTTGAAGAATAGGCCAGCTGAAGCTGCCAAAGTTAGCATAAATGACATCAAGAGAATCACTGAAAAGCTCTCTGGAACCAGTATCGAGGAGGAATTTAGGAAATCTCAAAAATTGGACGCAAGTTGATGAGGCAATGATTCGATAGCACTATTCTGCTAATTGTTGACACAATATCTCTCATGATTAGCGTGAGAACCAACAAAAGCTCTCTAAGGAACGAGTCAAGTCTTGGGACAACACTGTTGCAGGCAATTACCGCGATAAACACATCGACTCGTTGAAGGACGCTTCTAATTATCAATGTTAATAGGTCAACGCAGGAGAAGACTACAGGCTCGTACTCTGAGAAGGTAGAACGATTATAAATTGAATGGTGAATCTTTCAGCCTTTAACTCTTTGTAATTGTCTAATAGTGAAGCAGAGGAACTTGATCGTCTTCGTCTAGATGAGGAATTCAGGAAGGACGCTCAAGCTCGTCGTACTGCTGTCATCGAGCGAGCTCGACGAATGCAAGAGGGAGAGCGTGATGCTGTTAAACAACTGCACAGCCGATTGCTGTTGTACAATGTCCTCCAGGTATCTTCCAGGATCTCATTTGAGATGGGCGCGAATTCAGAATCTGAGCAAGTGTCCTTGAAATAGGTTCGAGATACTCAATTGGTGTTGAAGAAGGAACGACTTGGCCGCGAGACCCTAATGGATGACAAGTACAAGACTATTGCATCTGCTCGAAATGCTGAAGCTGAAGTCAAAGAAAAGATATCAGCTGAAAATGCGCGTTCTAAAAAGTATGCTCTGGCTGAAGAGCAACGTCGACAACATCAAGAAAAGATTGAAAAGGAAGCAGTCGAAGCTGATGTAAGTTACCCAATTGAGGGGAAATATCGCATTTAACCAAGAGACCGATGTACCAAGCTCTTACCTAGTTCTCTCGTAGGCTCTTATGGAACAAGGATTGGCTATACGTCGAGCAGCTGACGAGTATCGAGCAGAACAGCAAAAGCTTGAAACAGAACACCAAAAGAAACGAATCGTCATTCACCAAGAACTGTCGCAAATGAAGAGTGAAAACAATGCTCGACAAGAAAAGGCCAAGTTGAAGGAAGCAGATCAACAACACCGTAACGAAGCATGGGTTGCTCGAAAGGAACGACAAACTGCCATGAAGAAGGACTTTGAGCAGAAATGGTTCAAGTGAGTCTTTGATGGAAAAAAAGCCGTATCATATTCTCAGTGAATAAACTCTCATTTTTCCTTCCATTTAGTGAGGCCCTACGAGCTCGAGAACTGATGGGAGAACGTCAAGCCAAGGATGCAGGAGATGTTGAAGCCAAGCTGAATGAGCAAATTGCTAGAGCTGTTGCATTAAAGGATGAGATTGCTCGTCGTGATCAGGCAAAACGAGAAGAGATCAAGAAGAAGCAAGGAGAAGAAGTCAAGAAGTACTACTATGATTTCGTAAGTACTTTCCGGCTGGAATTCCATTTTGGGCAGCTTTTGCTCATCAATTTCCCTCGTCCTTGAATAGAAAACACGACGTGCCCAAGAACGCCAAACGACCAAAGAAGAGGATGCGGCCACTCTCCAACTCTTCTTACGACAACGTGACGAGTACTTGGAATCTGAACGACAAAAGAAGGCACATGCGTTAGAAAAGGGCCGTGAATTCCAAAAGATACATCAAGCTCAAATGGTAAGAAAAAAGGACGTCGACTTGTTCTTGTTTGAAATGATCTGATCAACCAAATCCAACTTTAGGAGGAATCACGACGTGTTGTCACGAATGCTAAAATGGAGCGTAAGAACGACAGCTCTGCCCGAGATGTTCAAGAAAGGGAAGCATCAGAGCTACAATCTTACATGAAAGGAATTGCTTCGGAGCCATGGGCCGTAAACAATCATCGCATTCAAGAATACCTCCAGAAAACACTTGCTCAGAAATCACATTCCTAGGCAATGCGGACAGCCACATAGATCGCTTTCGACTATGTTTGGAATGCCACGTAAAAATTGTACTTTTTAAACCTGTGTGCATAGAGTTTGTTGGTAGAATATCATCATTTTATAGTATAAAAATGTTGCCATGCAGTCTTTATCTAGGTTCGTGTCCCTGATCTGTCCGTGATTCACGCCTTGAAATCCAAACTTGCAAAACACAACATACACACAAGCACATCAGATATGATAATATATTGAATAGCAAAACTAGCAATGAGCCTCTTAGCTCGTGCCGTGCATTTCCTGCTCAAGCGAGCTATTGGGCAGTTCCTACTCAAGGAGATTGACTTGTCTGATTTGGACGTTCAGATTGGCAATGGCCATGTCGCACTACGAAACTTGGAGCTCAATGTCGATGTAAGTGTCGCCTGACTCCCATACCATTGTATTCCTCCTCTCTATTGTTTCATTCGGCCTGTTTGCCAGTTGCTCTCCAGCATTGGCAATGCTTTTCACAAGATTTGGTGATCTCGTGATAATAACAACTAAAACCAACGTACAGGTGCTGAATGAACTGGCTTCCAACCTGCCATTTGTTATCACTGAAGGCAGAGTCAGTCTGATATCCGCCACCGTGCCTTGGAATAATCTATGGTCGGGTCACTGCTCTGTTGAACTCGACGGCCTGCATGTCGTAGTCAAACCCACAACCCAGGAGCCTCCTCACCGTATATATCATCTCACCTTTATTCTCTCCATTTCACTGTTTCTAACTCTTGTTTTCACTCTCTAGAAACGGTTCGATCGCCCGTAGATGACTCGCCAGCAATTATGTCGTCTTCGCTTCACTTTGCCGACGACTTTTTGCATCATGAAGTAGTAGACGATGCAGAACTCGATCAGGCATTCAAGCCTCGAAAACAAACCAGTTCCGACGTACGATCTGCTGCACCTCCTCCACGTGTTGGAAGTGTGACCAGCACAGTTGAATCAGATTCTTCAGATGGGTTGCATGCAGTCGCAGGATTTATGGATGCCATACTGTCTCGAGTCGTAGTCACGGTCAAAAACGCCATGATCCGAGTCGTATTTAGGTCTTCTTCAAGTCTAGCACCCCCATCCACGTCGGCGACAAATGATTACCATTTGGATGTATGCTTGACTCAAGCCTCCTATGGAGGAGCTAGAGCTGATGATACCGTGACTGGTGTATTAGACAAGGTAGTTAGATTAGGACAGGCATCTATAAGTCTAAATCAACTACAGGAGCCCGCAATCACCAAGCGACAGTCACCGACTGAATCCGAGGATGTATTCGATATGGAAGGAGTCAATAACAGTCCATCTGCACCATCCGATAATACTGTATATAGTTATCAAAGCGTCATTATGATGATCGGATCTGATGTGAATTCGACAAGCACTTGGATGCACTTTGCCTCGAAAAGTCCAAACGATTCTGGTGCAAGCTTATATGCTAGTGCTAGTGAACATGCACCAGCTAAATCATCCATATCAAGCACACACCCAAAATATGACTTGGCTTGCTACATTCCAGGAGTCTGCTCATTGCTTTTTCCATGCCATTTTCCAGTCATAACGGAATTGGCCAGTGTAATTATAGATAGTACTCGACAATCTGCTTTGAATGGAGACTCTCAGAATGCCAGTAATGCTGCATCTCCTTCGCCATCATCGCCACCCGACACTACAAGTCGATATAGAAGTAGTGGACCATCCTCATACTCGTCTCCTCGTGATCGAGTTGTACCTCCAGGAGCATGGACATCACATCGTAGCTCGTATGATGATGTTTGGGGTGACGATCCAGCTCCCAATTTATTGGATGGTAGTTATCTCACTGGACATGGTGGTGATGGCATGTACACACCTGTATATGATGCACTCGTTCGAGTCGGACTGTATATACGTAAAGTCGGAATATTTATTGTCTTGAATACTGATAGCTTTAGTGAAGCAGATGTAAAATCCTTTTACAAGTCATTTGCTGAATCATGTGGTACCTTGAAACCTGATGTGGATTTGACCACTTTGGATCTTACATCCTTGACTGGTTTGTCTGGTGAAAAGTACTTTGCAGACAAGGGCATATCGCCAGATGCTGTTGGAGCGAGTCTCAAAGCCGGTCATCTCAAACTGGAAATATCGAGTGTGCTTGTACAGGGCCAACAAGAGACGGATGCATTCTTTAGCTCTAGATATCAGGAAACAGCACGTAGACTTATATTAGAGCTTGCAGTAGACACAGGAGCTGTCTGTGAATGGATTACAGATCGAAATATTGGTACGTCCGAGCTAGCAAGTCCTATTTTTGGTCTGTGACTAAATTAGGCACCATGATTCTAGATTCTGAATCACAAAGAAGTGTAGCTACTCCAGCATTCGATGCTTATAATGATATTGTCAGCTTTGATTTATACTCTGATCCAAGTCGTATTCCAACAATGCTGGCCCAACTCAATCACAAATATCAACCTGGCGCTACAGAATTCGCTCGATGGCCTAGTAGACATCGATTATCACAGCCAACTCATTCGCTTCGAAGTTTAAAAGATACTTCTCGCCCACAACGAGCCATATTTGCATCGTTTGAACAATCAATACCGCTTCCTGAAACACCAAATAGTGGTAGAAGACGCAGACATACACCGCCACAAATGTCCATGGCATCTCCGGTAATGTCAAATCATCTCTTGAATCAAGATTTGAAGATTGAATTGGGTGTTGTACATCTCAACTTGGATTTGAGACTACTGGATCGTGTATCTCCACTCTTGAAGAAGCTCAAGATACCGAAAAAACCTGTAGTCTCACCTTCTCAGCCATTGTCGCGTGCTCAGAATCAGTTCCAGTCTGATTTTATGTGAGTGATAATGTCTACGCGGCAATGATTCTGTATCATCTAACTGTCGCTTTTTCGCGCTCAGGCAACGAGATACCGTGGGATCAATTATACAAGATTTAGAACAACGGGACGTAAAAGATGTGAGTTGTGAGTTCTAGCGAAACTGTCATTCTATGCTCCTCAATATCTTTTGTTGGTCACTTAGGGTTCAAACGTGGTCAAGACAAACTTCACGCTCAAGATGCCTTTGGTGAGAATATGGTTGGCATCTCCTGATATGAGACATGTATATAAGCCTGCTTTGAGAGCTCGTGCAGATAGGTGAGCATGCAAGACTGGGATCATTTTTCCCTCTCAACATACATACCTTAAAATTACTCCTTCGTAGAGAATGTCATATACGACCACACATGCTGGTCTTGGATCTCATTGACTTGCATGCGTCAACATCAATGAGCACCAGAAAGTCGACGGGAGATGGTGCACGTCTCAACTCTGACCGTCGTCAATCTGAAATTGGACGTGAAGCTAGCACTGATGCTAAAGCTCAACTCTGGGAGTTAAAACTACGTGAAATTGGGTTGTCTTTGGCCAAGAATGCTGCAGCGAGGTTGCCAGGAGACTCGAAATGTGAGATCCATTTTGGCCGACATTGTTTTTTTGCCAGTGCCAACCTTCAATTTCTTCCTTTAGATTCTTTTGAACGTGTAGTCTCTGTAAAGCCTATTCTTCATATTGGTAGCAACTTGCAAGCTCGTACCACTGAACCAAGTCAGATGGACTCTTCACAGAATGTGCTTGTCAAACTCTATGTTCAGGATGTATCCCTATCTTCAGCATTTGAGCAACATAGTGTCTCATCTGCTATCGGCGAAGGCTTTCCACGTGTCAATGAAGAGACTGAAGAAGATTCTGGATGGGGTTTGAGAAGCTGGTATGATTTGGGCTCGAGTCGAAAGGCTCAGCAACCTGATGCCTCATTATATGGTCATCGAGATATGGATGATGAGCTGATGTGGTTTAAGCAGAGAGCTATTCGTGAATCGGTGGGTGATTCCAGCGTGACAGGTGTTATGAGTGCGTTATGTCTAACTCTTTTTGTTCTCCACAGAGAGTGTTTTTAAATTGTCAGCTACCTCCATTAGCCATAACCTTACCCAAAGCTGATTTCGATATAATCCAACTATTGGCTAACGAATTAACATTATGGCAACCACAAACAATCCAATCTTTTGAATTCAATATTCCATCAGATGATGATGATACATCTACCAATCAGCAAAGTGAAACCACGTATGCAACCGCTGATGATGATTTCTCAAATCCTGGTAAATTTTCGTATGCAAAGAGACCTACTGATTTTACTGCTGAAGTGATGTTTGAATCAAGTGAGTTGAATTTGGTGATCGGACAACGCATATTTTTTGCGAGTGCTCACCATTTGCATTGTTGTTAGTCACTGTCACCATACATCCAGAACGAGTTGCTCTCGATAGACCAGAGTGTTGTGCATATGAGCTGTATTTGCAATCCTTATCTGCATTTATTGTTCAAGGATATGATGGGAAGGTAAATTTTAGCTTTCTGCTTGACTGATTGATCTCCCCCATTAATCGAGTTTTTTAGCCAACAACTCATGGATGGTTGGACGTGGATGAGGTATCAATGACGTGTATAGACCCATTTGATGATGTACCCACTCGCAAAGTCTTGTTTCGTCGAACCTTACCTCCTACAGTAAAGGTAAAAGTCGAGTTTGAAAAGTGCCGAAGAAACGAAAAATGACCAAAGCCCCTTGCGTCGAATAGCTACATCAGACTTCATCCATGCTGGTCTCATCATTTGTGATTCACTCCGACAAGGACTTGAATCATAAGGACATGTCTGCGAATATTGAGATATCCAGGTTTACAGCATGGGCTCCACTTGACCCTTCAGTCGCACTCGATATTATGGCATTTGTTAAAGAAGCGCCTGAGGTGAGTATTGATAGCTGGACTAGCAGATTTTTTTTTGTCTCTGATCTAAACTCAAACGTGATAGTTGATTTTCGTGGACATTCCTACTCGATCTACAGCTCTATCTCTAGTCCTTGGGGACTTTTGCATTACTCACGATACACTAGATGCTCCACATAAAGTAGTCAGTGTCACAGACAATCTCAAAATCTCAACCAAGCTCATGCCACCAGGATTTCCTACCCAAACCATCAAAGTCGTCATGCACAATTCCTCAGTATATCTTTTATACGATGACTCGACTTCTGCTGCTGAATCAGCGGAGTATTTGTTGGCAAAAGCCGTTGATGCTGCTTCATTGGGTGGATATACTAATATTCGCAAGTATTGGACTACTTTGGGATATGTGGATGTGGCTGCTATTGATTTTTTGGATGTTTTGGTGCGAAAGAATGAGCAGGATATGCTTCCTAAAGTTGAGGTAACGGGCGAAGGTTGCAAAAAATCAAGTGTTTCGTGGATAGTCTAATCATTATTCTCCTTGATTGTTGACTGTCGTAGGTGGAAGTCACTGATCATCAAGTCACTATTGATTTGTGTGCTGATTCAGTTTCAACGCTTGTTGAACTGTTTCAGATCATTGGAGAAAAACTAGCATCTCACAAGTATGTGCATTTGTGTAATCGATGCTCCCTTTGTGCGCTAACACGATTTTCAATAGGCAAGTGCAACCTGAAACTCCGGAAGAGCCTCAAGAAGATGTTCCTGATAACGATACGATGGGTAAGTGAATTGGCTGTCTGAATGCAATCTTGGTAGGTCCTCATATCTTTGTCTTTTTCCCTCCTATAGCCAATGTCGACCAAGATGCATTCAGGCAGACTCAACCTCGAACATCAGATTACGATAATGTCATTGTCATGGATGACTTTTTCGGAGATGATTTACTAGAAGAGGACGATGAAGATATTGTCTCACCAGTACATAATCCACGAACAAACACTGCTAGTAGAGCTCGACCTGGAGTTAGTGGTGCTGGATCAGAAGATATCATCAGATGTTTGGATGAGCCAGAGTCCTTCAAGTTTATTGAGAATCACTTTGATATGATGATGTCACTTCGAGATCAGGAAACGCAGACTAAGAAGCAGTAAGTTTTGAATTCCGAATTTTCAATATTCTTAATGTGCTTAACGATTTTTTTGCAGGGTGGATCCAATACAAACACGAATCGTAGTCAGTGACTTTGATATCTGTCTACGAATTCATGATGGATTTGACTGGCCAGTAGTACGAGCCTATGTAGCTGAACAAGAAGAAATCGAAAAGAAACGACGTCGAGAATGGCGAAAGGGTAAATCACGTAGTAGTACTCGACCACCTGAAGGCGGTCAATCAACTGAGTCATTGGAGTCTGCTACAGATATGGACGATGATAATCATACTGCACCATCTGAATACAATCCCCCACCGTCGTCTCGAAGCACATCACGACCTAAATCAGCTGGAACGTATACTCCAATGGGTGATTCTATGTTTGATGATTCCGATAGTGTACATTCCGGTACAACATCCGGTCGACAGCATGCCCACTCTGCAAATGCAGCAGGACATGCAGCATCCTCATCAGCAGCAGGAAATGATGCCAACAGAAGCACTCGAATACAATCACTCGCTCGATCTGAATCAAGACTTGATTGTCGACTTGTGTCTGTACGTTTCGAGTATGATACGTACCCAGAGACACTGCAAAAGAGTTTCCGTGGCGTCTTGACGATTCGAGATTTCGAGATTATTGATAATGTACGAACGAGTCGATGGCGAAAATTCCTTAGTCGATTACGTGGTGAAGGAGCCGATCAATGGAGCTCTAGTGTGAATATGTTGAGAGTTGATGTGATGGGTGTGCGATCTGGTGGTAAAAAGTCGGAGGAGTTTAGGTTGAGGGTAAGCTGTCTGTTTCCTTGATGGCTGAGTATCATTCTTCGTGTTCGGCTTACCGGTTTGTTTTGGCATGTAGGTTCGAGTACTCCCAATGAGATTATTTGTGGATCAAGATGCTCTTACATGTTTGATACGGTTTGCTACATTTGCAAGTCCAATCAAACGTCCGAGCAATGGTGCTTCGAAGCCTGATACTACCTTCTTCCGTAAGCAAACGTAAAAAGACTTTGATCATCGGAATCACATGCTTACTGAACTTCGGTTTTTATTAGAACTGGTCGATATACAACCCATATCATTCAAAATCGATTACAAGCCCAAACATCTGGACTATTCCAACATTATCCGAGATGGGAAAGTTATCGAGTTTATGAACTTGTTCCATTTCGATAGTGCTGATATCACCTTACGGGCTGTTCGACTTACAGGGGTATATGAACTTCTTGCAGACCCTTTTTTGCACAGGTGCGAACATCTCGGCTCATATCATTTCAATTTCAATGTTAGATTCGTGGAGCAGAACGACTAGTAGAACGACTCATTAGTGAATGGCTTCCTCATGTACGAAATACGCAAGTCCCACGAATGATGTCTGGCCTGTCGACAGTTCGACCTATAGTCAATTTGGGTAATGGTATTGCAGACCTAGTTTTGTTGCCTATTGAGCAATTCAGAAAGGATGGGAGAATCATTCGAGGTAATGAATTGACGTAGAATTTCTTTTTTTTTCGCGTCTTGAAACTTCTCTCCCTGCCGATAGGACTTCAAAGAGGTGCCAAATCATTCGCCAAAGCAGCAACTTTAGAATCCATCAACTTGGGTGCCCGCCTAGCAGTCGGTACACAAGTACTACTAGAAGCAGCAGATGATGTCCTCTCATTTGAAGCAACTGGTGAAGAAGGAGAAGAAGGAGACATACTCTATTCATTCGATGATGATGGTGGATCAAGTACTTCAATTGGTACCAGTGGTAGTAGTAATTCTGTGTCGGGAGCATCAGCAACTCCATCCAAATTCTCCGATCAACCACGCAATGTACGAGAAGGAGTCGAGTCTGCTTATCGCTCTCTGCGACGCAATTTCGGAGATGCTGCACGAACTATATTGGCTATTCCGACTGAGATTCAAGAGAATCCTGGTGCTCAAGTGAGTGGTGACACCATGTCCAATGTCCTCTTTTAGCCTCCTGCAAATACTTACGCATTGCCTTCGTTTTTATAGGGAACAGCTGCAGCAGTTATACGTGCAGTACCAGTTCTAGTCTTAAAACCGATGATTGGTACTACGGAAGCTGTTTCCAAGACTCTACTCGGGTTGCGTAATCAAATTGATCCAAGTAAACATCAAGAAAGTGAATCAAAGTACAAGAATTAGTAGTAGTGGACTATCGTTTTGCACAGACATACATTTGCAAGAACATCTTAGCATACGACAAAAATCTTCAAAAAACACCTCATGCAGTGAAAATTGTTTTACTTCCTTTGTATTATATAAATCTTAAACATTTTAAACAAATGTGATTCACTTTCTTCTGCGTTTAATGCTGCTGCGATGGATAGATCTGAAAATGAAAAGAAAAACGAGTGAGTGCGGAATGAAGACGAGAAGACCACTTTTAAACTGTGTTCAAAATTTAGAAATTTGGTCCATTTAAAAGGAGAGAAAAAAACTGTGAGATCCAGAAACAATGGACTGACGTTGTTCCAAACACATCATCACCTTCGAACACATAACTCCTCTGAAGCAAAAATCACTTTAGAAACTCATCCTGAGCCAAGGCACATAAACAACCAGTTTGTGAACTGGAGGCTGGACTCAAAGGAGCTACATTCACCAGAGATTTGCCATCATACAAGAAGCTTCTCTTTAAATTCACGCCAACACCAGCCGAACTTCTGGATTGGTTTAAGCAAACAATGTCGCCTTTGCCCTTGAATCCATAACAGTGAAAGCAAAGAATTCACCATTAGGTGTCCATCAAACAGATTGTAGAAAACGGGTACTTTCCGAAGCAGCAACGGTACCACCAATTGTGGACGATTCTTGTCTTTTTCCGCCCTCACCAACGGCAAACCCCCGTTTACTTTCATAATCCCAGTATAAAACATACCCGACCACCAAGCACTCTAGCTTCAGTTTGGAGAACGTTCTGATCCTTCATGGTATCGTTATTTCCAACATTTCCAGATACATCTAAACACACAGGTTAGTTCAAAAGAAGTCAAGACAGTCAAACACGTCTATTTTCAAAGACTATATTTTTCAATCACAAAGACATACCAGTACTGGCGATTTCAAATCCAATTTGGCGAGATGCGCAGACATAACAAATTTGCAAAACAAATCGAAAAAGACCACACCTCATACGTCACGAATCAAGTCAAACATCTTATCTTTTTCATTTCAGTTTGTTTCGTTGTATCATATAAACTAAAACAAGCTTCCGTCTAAACAAAGCGTAGTACTCCCTGACTTTGGTCAATAATGTTTCAAGGACCAGGTCTGTGTAGTAAGATGATGGGAGGGTGTAAGTGTTGAAAGACTACATGGATAGATCCGAAAGAACTCTTTTTGCGTTACCTTGATCATAGCATCTTGACCAGCTGAAGCAATAGTATTGTTATCCAACCATACAACGCCATTCACAGACTCCGTATGTGCGCCTTTTAAGAAAAAATCGAAAAATGTCAATGTCGTTATTCAACGTAAAAGAAACAGCCCGAGCTGAGCGTAGGATCATCACCTTTGATGGAAATATGCTTCATGGGATTGTCTACACTCCATACTTCAACATTAGTATCCAAAGATCCCGAAGCGGCATGTAAACCATCAGGAGACCATGAAATACAATTGACTTTGGCATTGTGGAAGACCCATTCGTTGAGTTTCAGCTAGAGGCGGGATGACATGTGAGATCAAAGAAGAGAAAAAAAGGGCAAACCATCATGGACAAAATATCATGGACTCGACTTGCGACAAGACACTTCTCAACCCAACATACCGATTTGGATTTCACATCATACACCAGCACCTTTCGATCTGAATCACCAGCAGCCAACATGCTTCCATCAGGAGAGTAAGCCAAAGCTGTTATGGCACCTCGATTTGAATCCAAAACATGTTTTTGAGTGAGGGTACCACTTGAATTGTGGTAGACATACACTTTGCAGTCCTACAACCACGGCAAAAAAGTTCAGAAATCATCTGCGAAAGGTATATGTTGGTACTTACATCACCTCCAACAGAGACTTCACTACCATCAGGTGAAATCGCCACAGAGCCTGGCGTATAATTGGTTGTAAGAGACGACACTTTGGTGCCAGATTTCGTCACAATAACATCCTTGACGGTAGCGACAACAGCGTAATCGCCATGTGCAGCTACGTCTTTTGGTACAGATCCAGTAGCCAAAACGGCTCCACTGTTGCAAGACAATCAAGGATGTTGGAAACATCGAAAGAGTAAAAACCAAACTAGTGGTTTGACAATAGGTCTTACTCGAAACTCTTGCCCGACACGTCAATGCTTCTCACAGAATCATCCATTCCAACAGAGATAATCTTTCCACCATCTGCTGACATGGCGGATACTTGATTCGAATGTCCTGATCCAGATAAGGATGTACCACTGCCAGCACCCTCAACCCATGAATACACACGACCATCATAACTTCCACTGTATAGAGTCTTGTCGGATGCGACTTCTAATGCAGTGATGCCCTTTTGATGACCCTAGAAAGATGAATATGAGACATTAGTGTTAGACATGTGGTCATGTAGGAGGCTGATGTTTTGGCCCCACTAGGACAAAAAAAGTGGCTCATAGCCCAAAAGAGTGGCTCATCGCCCGCAAACGGCGAGTTTTACCTTGACGACTCTCAATGGCTTGGAAGAGCTCTTATCCAAATAATTGAGATCACCAGACAAAGACAAACTTATCATATGTTCTCCTTGCCACAAATTGCCCACTTGTTGATCATCTACACCTGATCCTGAGAATGCATATGTGCTAGACGCAAGAAACAGAGAAAACTAATGAGCGAAAACAATCTTCCTCTGTGCATTTTGCACGCCTAGCACGTACTTGACAACACTCTTACTACCAACATCCCAAAGCTTAGCAGTCATATCAGCAGACGACGTCAAGACATGTTTGCTATCTGGACTCCACGATAGGGCAAATATGCCACCAGTGTGAGAATTGGCAGCTGAACTCAATTCAGCTATCTTGTCTCCGGTTTTGCCATCATACAAGAATACCTAGAACGTGTAGGTTGAGAGAGTTGCAACATGCTGTAAAAATCATCACACAACGAGAGAGAAAAAACAAGATGCGGAATACGTATTTGTAGACAAACAATGAGGTTTTACCTTTGAATCCATACCAGCAGAAGCAAAGAATTCACCATTAGGTGAAAATCGAACCGCTTGTACGAAACGGGTATGGTCTGTTATGGATTTACCAAACTTGTATGGTACACCATTATAGAAGTTGACAGTCAGATCGTCTGAAGCAGTGACGGCCTTCATCGGTCGATCTTGTCGAATGGATACTGAATTGATTGCTTTGCTGTGTCCACTGATCTCTCCAACTGATGATGCGGTGTCGAATGCGAATGCGTGGCCGAATCTAGATTCATTCGATGATAAGAAGCGACGCCATTTTGGTCATTGTGTAGAGAGCGAGAGGAGGAGCGAGAAAAAAAGTTCCCAAAGAGTCGAGTAAGAATGAACTGCCAGTCTAGTTCTCCCACCCCCGACAACAGCCTCCTAACGACATCACTTACTTGTCTTTACCCTCTCCAACAGCAATAATACGTTTGCTCTCATGATCCCAGCACAAATCATTGACTCGACCACCAAATACCCTTGTTTCAGTTTTGAGAATGTTTTCAGCGTTTATGGTATCCCAGATTCGCACGTTTCCCGATATATCTACGTATATTCCGTATAGTTTAGATCAGTATTTGATATGTTAAAAGGTGTAAAGCCCGTGTAAGAGATATCAACAAATCGACACACACCAGCACTGGCGATATAAAATCCACTTGGAGAGTATCTGGCGACAGTAGTTTGGGTAGAGTGTCCTGTGTATTCAGTAGCGATAGCCGGATTCTATAGAGCAATGAATGGTGTCAATCTCATGTGTTGCGACATTTGGACTTGAACAAATCTCCAATTCTGGTAAGTCCTCTATTTTTTGCCCAAAGGGGACACGATGCAGGTATTTACGTACAGCTAGGTTCCTAATGATGACAGATCTGCCACATGTGTATATGAAGTTGACGCCCTTGGGATCTCCCGATAATTGCACTGCCTGTCCTCTTGATGTTGCGGGAGCTGGAGCATACGTTGCCTCTGAAATGACAATAGCAAAGCATTAGAAGTACCGTTTAAAATATGGAGATTGATGTAGCAGTTACTTACTTCTAGTGAATGACATCTTCTTTCTCAGTATCCGACTTGCGATTTGTTTGGATGAGCGAACGCCACTAAACGGTGATGTTGACTGAACGTGTTTTACGATAGATAATTAGGTGAGTAGATCACTCAAAACTATTCAATACCTATAGAACAGCGGGATCTATCATGAAATCGCGTAAATACAGGCAGAGTGCAACATCAGCATCAACAAAAAAAGGACTAGGACAGAGGATCTCATGATGATACTAATAAGTTTTATTTGTTCTATTTAGGACTAGTGGGAGGTACCATCCTCTTTCGTATCTCATATTTTAGCAGCTGGCATCATCCACGTAACTCCAAACTGTTCACTGGAAGCAACCAACTTCTTATTCGAATCCCATACTTGCACAACTGTTCTACCCCTTCCTCCACTAGTACTCAACAATTCTCTAAACACCAACAGGTCCTTGTTTGGCCCAGAGGGTTTTGAGTGAAAGTATACACTCATTGCGCATGATCCACTTCTAAACTTTCGTGACGAGTCCCACCCATTCTTTTGAGACTGGGCTTCTATATAGTTCCCTTCATCAATACCCAAATAAGAGTCACAGAATAGAGCTACAGACATCAAGTCGTGCGGCCTCTTGTCAGTGAAGCCCTGTAAAATGACGTGTCAGCGCTCTGTGACATTTGACCAATGCGGCCTCGTGTATTTTTGCTAACGTACAGTCCAAAATGGATGTTCGGTAGCTCTCATTCCTGAGATTTCCGCTGGATAGACACGTAATGCCTCCTCATGAGCTGCAAATCCTTTAGGTGAAATCAGCTTGACTCGAGCAGCTTCCACTGGTGCAAGTACAAACAAGGCGTTCGTTCTGGGATCCCTTCGATATAGATCAGACAATTCCATACACTGCTCTGGATTTGGTATAGCAGGACATCTATGCAAATACAATAGGTGTTTTAACAGATATACGACATAAAACCAACGCACTTCTGCACTTCTGCTACAAGAAAATGGAGCATGCGTACTTACGGATCAATCCTATAATCCACAGGCATAGCATTCCTCTCAAAGTCACCCAACGTAGCAGTCAGACTCAAAATAGGTGCTTGACTGGCGGCATCAACAACCATAGCAGTAGTAAACGCCAAGTTCCGTCCCTGCTTGATAACATTGACTAGTATCCTTATACGTTGATTTGCTTTTGAACTACTTATAAATTGACAGTGTGTTGCGAATGGATCAGGATGGCCTGACACGGATTTGATGCAAGCGGTCAGAGCTAGACACAAGATGTAGCCTCCAAAAGCAGATCCTCCACCACCGACACTTTCACCTATCGAAAATAAACGTGGAAGAGTGCATCATTTTACTCTAAAGTTCTCTAGTTTGGAAGTGGTCAAACTGCATTCCAGCATCAAGGTTGATGACACCACGATTTCAGACGTTGCAACACGCCATGCAGGGATTCAAAGGCAATGTGGCAATCAAATACTGTCTTAGCATATAGAATCTCTACTCCTTTTACCATCAGCGATGGCAAGAACACTAAACGACATTGCATGGAACTTACCCCCATATTCGCCATTGAAGAACTGTGGATGTAGAGTAGCCTCATACTCGTTCTTCTGAATAAACTTCAATTCTAATGCCTTGTCCAACAAGTAAGATGCCATGATACCAGTCGCCTTGGTCGAATGTCTAGTACTTGGTTCAATAAGTGAGTGTGACCATTCACGCAAACAGGAATGGTACGCGGTTTTTATGGTAAGAAACGCCAGATCTTCTAATCATATACTTATAAAATGCCAAATTCACGTTATTCACTACCTCTTACGTCTTACTTGAAGGATGCCAAATTTGCAAAACACGAAACTTTTGACATTGAAAATCCCACCGGTCGCTCTAGGAAACCAACCACCACGAGGTGAACAGAGACAGGGATGCATTATTATACCACATGATTACCAATCCTAACTAGTTTCAACCAACTTGTACTTAGTGTGACACCTCCGCATTTTACAAAACAGTTCCAATCATGGGAGCTCCTCCAAGTCCAAGTAACAGCAGCAAGAGTCTCGACAGACTCAAATCCCTCGCAATCCTCCCTCTTCTAATTCTCGTAATACGGAGATTCGATGTCGGGAAACTCGTACTCGGCATACTCGCATTAGGACTTGCGACAATTGGTTCCACTGGTTGTGGAATTCTAATGGCTCCCTACATATTCGCCACTGGAAACAAGAGACAGTTTACTGCATGGACTTGTAAAATATTCACATGGTTTGCTCCGCTCTGTGGTGTCAAAGTCACTGTCGAAAACAAGCACATACTCGATAATGCTACTTTGCCATGTGTGATTATGCTGAATCACCAGAGCAGCTTGGATTTGTTGACTTTGTAAGTGTCATGTTTTGTGATCTGGGGTCGCTTTTTTGGTTGGTGTGCGTGTTTTGATCTGAAATTTGCTTACTGTTCACGTGTTCCTGCTAGATCCCACGTTATGAGAGAAGGGAGTACTGTATTGGGTAAAAAGGATTTGTTCTATGTTCCTGTGCTGGGACCGTGGAGTGAGTACATGTTTATGAGAACACGTCGAACACATTAATGTCGGGACCAACACTCTTTTTTCGTATAGTGTGGTTATCAGACCAGGTATTCATCGATCGAAAAAATCACGACTCGGCCATGGTTACCATGAACAAAGTCGCCGATGTCTTGATCAAGAAGAAGGTAAAACATAAAATCGAAGCCCTTCATCTTTACCATGAACTAACTATCATCAATCTCCAGCAATGCTTGTACATATTCCCAGAAGGAACTCGCTCCTCACAAGAAGCCAACGAGCTCTTGCCCTTCAAGAAGGGTGGATTTCATGTCGCCCTCGCTGGCCAAATGCCCATTATACCAATAGTCATTTCAACATACGGAGACATTTATTCGTTACGGAAGAAAGTCTGGAAGGGTGGTGATATCCGTATAAGAGGTATCTTCAAAATCTCTATATTCTTTGTTGCGGCCAATCTCAATTTTTGTCTCTTACCCAACAGTATTGGATCCAATCGAAACAAAGGGCTATACCTCAAAAGACCTTAACGAATTAATGGACAAGACGCGTAATGTCATGCTAAGCACCTTGCACGAAATAAGTCCGCCTCCATTACCTGATGCTAAAAAGTTACCGACTCCTCGCAAGAGGCGGGCTGATGACGACGATGCGGATACGCATCATGTTACTACTAGTAAAGCTGTCGAACCTGATGCTGATACTGCTGCTGTTAGTATGAGTCTGAGAGGGAAGAATGACTCGTTGCCTAAACTATAGTGGATTGAACGAATCTGGAACGTTTTTGGTTGATATTTTTTGGGTGTGGATTAACGACTCTTATGTAAGCTATGATCTGATATGCTGTAGTAATGATGTGTGGTATTTTGTCAAAACTGTGAACAAACAATAAATAATTTTTGGGGTTTGAAGGACGAAACTGTCGTGTTTGTGGAAAAATGAGAGAGGAAGCGCAACAAAGCACGTCCAATGTCTACGCGTGACCGGATTTTGATTGAGAACTCGAAATCACAACTCGATAATACCGATGCCGGCAATGTCTTTGAAAATCTGGGTCATATGCAAACGAATCCTTCTTCCAAGCTTTCGACAGGTGCTCCACAACTAAAAAGGAATTGTATGTACTCTCGGCAATGAGGGCTGGATATCACAGTATGAAAATACTGATGTAAACAATGTATCTGAAAGCCTGGGTGTATCATATGCAAACGCAGCGTTCTTGCAAACTTCCAGTAGGTGCTCCAACTCAAGACTATGAGTGCAAACAATGTATTCCATCTCCAAGAAACAAAGATCAAATGTTTATGCAAAGGAAGCCTTCTTCCCGACTTCAACGGGAGCTCCACGTCCAGAAACGAATTCATCGTACACTCGATTTAATTTGGCTTGCTCTTCTCGAGCAAGAGATGGACGAGTAGATGATAGTGAAGATACCAAGTGTTTGTGCTTGATGACCGTTAGATGCTATTGGACAATACAACGTGAGAAATCAGGTTTTTTTGCGTTGCAACAGAAGAATGAGGCACGTACTACAACTGTATCCAATGACTTGTCTTTGGCCGATTTCGAGGCATCTGACGTGGTTGGGTATAGAACTTCAAGTTTATCTGAATAGTCTTTATGTATTGACTCGATCTAGAACGTGAAGCGTCAGAGAGTTGAGTTCATTAAGTGGGCTTGATATACATCTTTTTTTGCCCACAACGAAAGACCCAAACACAGCCTTACCCGTTGAGCCAACAAGCCCCTCTCAGCAGCAGTCATTCTCACAACACTACTAGCGTCCTTCCTATCAGCAATAACAAACTCAACAGCCGGTCCATCAGCAGCATTATTATGTTTAGCAACAACCCCATTCTGCTGACTACCATTAACATCATCTCTATGATGTCCAGCCATAGCTTCATCTCTCTCCCGATCCTGCTCATCAATCATCTCATGAACAGCTTCTAAGTGAGCATTATACATCATGGCTTGTAAATCAGCTCCACTGAATCCATCACTTTTGACTGCCAATTCCTGGTAATCGACTGTTGGATCCACATTAAGTTTTCTAGCTACAGCCTTCAAGATATCTTCTCGTTCAGATACGTCAGGCATACCACACAAAAGTGACTTGTCTAGACGACCAGGTCTTAATAATGCTGGATCTATTATATCGGGTCGTGATGTTGCTCCAAGCACGTAAACACCCTCGAGTCCTTCAGCACCGTCCATTTGCGTCAACATTTGATTGACGACTCGATCAGTGACGCCTGTATTATCGTGTCCTCGTCTTGGAGCTATAGCGTCAAATTCATCAAAGAATAAGACACATGGCCGAGCGGCTTGTGCTCGTGTAAACAAGTCTCGACATGCTTGTTCGGAAGCACCAATATACTTGTTCAATAGTTCTGGACCTTTCACGGAGATGAAGTTTAAGCCACATTCTTTGGCTACTGCTGATGCTAGCAGTGTCTTTCCACAGCCCGGGAAGCCGTAAAGTAAGAGACCTGACCGTAAACGAAGTGGTGAGGTGGCAAATATCGGAGCGTATTTGGTAGGCCATTCTAAGGTCTCTAATAAGACCTTTTTGGTCTCATACAGGCCTATGAATGGTGATGAAATAGAAATATGTGAGTGATGGCCTCATTTTATGTCGGGATGTGGGGTCAGGCTGGCCAGTTTTGTTTGGAGTCTCATCCGTAAAAATGGTGAATAAAAGACAAGATGTACGAAACGATTGAAGAGCCTACCTCCAATATCACTCCACGAGACGTCCGAAGTCTGCAACTTAACTCCTCGTAACGAACTCGGCACATATCCATCCTGAGCCTTTGTAAAATCAATCTGCAACAACCCTTCCTCATTACTACTTCCACTGGCACCATTCATACCATCAACCAACTCATTCAGTCCATTCGGCTTCGTTAACGAATTGATCAATGCCGTCGTGGCTTCAACGCTCCTCATAGCACTTTGGTATACAGCTCGTTCAACCAATACTTTTAAGTCAGCAGGCAAGTATCCTTCGGTAGATCCGGCAACGACCGCTACGTCTACATTTTTGGATTCTACAGCTGTACGGGTCATGTCTCCTGATGCTTGCATGAGTGCTTCGAGGATGAGTTTACGACCTGCTCGGGAAGGTGGTGGAACTTGTAGTGTTTCGGCGAGTGTGTGTGAGGAGAGGAGCGTTGGATGTAGAGCAGTAGCAGCTGTTGATGTACAGATCACACATATGCTGTGTCGGGTACGATAATATTGGCAAATGTCGAGAAAGAATTCGGAAAGTTGCTTTGTCTTGTCGTTAGAATCTCCTTGCTAATGTACTTATGTGCTTAGCAAAAAAATTATAAAATGTTTGACGAAAACCAACAGAGTCACCTCTTGCTCAACGGGTATCATTCTCTCTAAATCCTCGAACACGAGTATAGATGGAGCTCTCCAAGCAGCCAAATCAAATGCATTCCGAATCGCTTCTCGTATTTTGGGCACTGTTTCCGTACTCAATTCTGAACACTGCACCATGTGTGTATCTACAGCAAAAAATCTTGAATGGAACGGCTTGAATTATAAAACTAGAATACAGCTAACTCACGAGCTAAAGTATCAGGACTTCTGCTCAGCTCATAAGATACGGCATCAATTAAACTAGTTCGTCCAGACCCATGAGCTCCATGAATTAACAGGCCTCCAAGTGCTAACAGAATAAGACACAAATCAGGAGTGCGAAAATAGATATCGACTCCCCGACTGGATTGGGCATCACATACCAGGAGCACTCAGTTTCTTTCGAAGGGTTCTTCGACTTAAACTTGACTTGACGTACTGAGTAATGTTCTTTAATAAATCATCAACACCTCCTAAGATAGGCAGATGATCTTCTAGGTCCCTACTCGAGAGCAGGAAAAAAGGGACGTTAGACAGGACCTGGGATTCACACACGATTCAGTACTAACCAATCAGTATCGACAGGCCCTATTTCAGTCTCTTTACCCTCATCAACAACTACGGACTGTGCCGTTCTATCATTGTCTACAATCACATAGTTTTCTCCCACTCCTGAAGCAAGAGCAACGTCTTCCTTCATTCCAGATGGGATGAGACGAATGAAAAGAGTCAGGTATCGTTCTGATTGGGGTTGACTTGGTAATAGAGGGAATCGTAGCACACATCCATCTGTGATGATGAGTGGATATTGTTGTGCTCGTGTTGTCAACCAAGCTAAAAAGAGGGCGAAGACTAAGTTTGATTTATGAACCACGAAGGCTGTTGAAGCTTACATTTGACTGTCTCGATAACAATGGCCTTTTCCGAATTCTTTTGACTATGGGCGAAAGAAAACTCAACAATTATATTGATAGAATATGACGGCGATGTTCTTACTTGAGGACAACAGTTGTCGGACCAACACTCTTAACCACTCTTTGTACCAGTACCTTACATCCCTTCAGCGCATCTTTAGAAGCAGTTTCAATCTTGACTCTTGAAAATGGAGGCAACTTGAGCACCTCGACAGCATCCTTCCCAACACCCAAATGACCAGCAGGTATAAAAGTCGAGTGTTTCACAGTAGCGAATACACTTCGTAATAGACCTGTAGGAGGAGATCCCTTTTCATCCTTTTCATCCTTCATTTCTTCACCTGGCTTCTTCAATTCACGGCGAGTGACTTTTACTATGGAGCCATCTGTGAATTCTCCGTTGGCGTTTAGTGGATTTATATGCACGACTGATTCATCTGTTGTTGATTCGTCGAGCTCGGTTAGATGGGATTTGGGTAATAAGCGTAATAGTGTGGTGGCCTTCTTCTTTGATGGTGACGATGGAGTGATTTGTTGAGCTGGTGCATCAATGGGTATTAGATGTGATTTACGTTGTTTAGGTGCTACTATGACTTCTGCATCAATGTCTAGACGGACGCATTTGGCTGACGGAGTTGTCGACACTACAATTTGACCGGATTAAGTGGTGTTTTTTTGCGACTGTTTTGGGAAGCAAATGTACAAACTTACAGACTCGCAACCGTATACATGTCCTCTGATGAATCCAAACAGCAATGATCTGGTTTGTATAAACGACTCGTACTTGATTCAGCATCTGATCCTCCAAATATCCAGCATGTAGTTCCTATGCAATGGGTTCAAGATCTGGTCAAGCAGACCATCAAAATGACACTTGTCTATCACATTCATACCAATATTTCCCAATCATCTTCAGTAAGAGGCTCGACATCAACAGACTTGCCAGTCTCGACAGTCTTGACAAACTCGACATTAACTCGTTGCCCAGCAATTAGACCTAAGCCTTGACCAAACACAGTTTCCATCTCGATGGCATCAGTAGCAGACGATGCGTTTCCCGTGGCAGCTGACTGAGCACCGGGAAACTTGTTTGCATCCCTGTTTGAATTAGATGACGATCCTCCAGCCCAACCAACAAAGACGGAACGTTTGCGAGGACCTTGCTCTGTCTTTTCAGTCCATGAGAGCTCTAGAACTACACCTCCAGCTCGTAGTGCCTAAGTATAATATAGTGTTAAGACAGGGATGAACTTCAGTGACATCACTCAGCAACGAACTTGCCTTTGGTTGGTCTGTAAGAGCAGTAACCCATGACGGAGGTAAATTCACAAAGCATGACTTGACGTTGCCGAATGCTACAGTGAGTGTCGTGGCCGGTTTATTGCTCATCGCTTCGTTCGTTGTGTTTTGCTGACTTCAAATGTTAATGTTGGAGTAAGCTTGCACAAGCATAAAGAAACTGATGCAAATAGAAGTGAGTCTTGCATCAAAACTATTTATTAAGAGGTTTAGGATGTGATCATGAAGTTTTAATCCTCGCTATTGTCACGGCTTTAAATTTCAATGTTGTTTCTCGTTCTGCCGAATCGTTCCGACATCAAATATCAACGTTTACGCCTTTATACGGTATTTTACGCGTACGTATGCGTGATTTATCTTTTTAAAACTGTCGTTGGAAGGTTGGTACAACATTGTCACTTTCACGTTTCGAAAACTCCAAACATCAACCAAAAGTCATCGACACTTAATAATGCTGCAAACAGGCCGATTGTTAAAAGTAGTCAAGCCCGCTAGGATAAAGGGCCCTTTTCAGAGAGTATGCTCACTCCTTTCATCTTATAGTCGTGTTTCTGAAAATTTCGCACATTTCTGACACATACACAACATAGTTTGCCACTACAGATGCAACCAATGCCAAAAAGAAGGGCTTCCCTATAATCCGATATACATTTACTCTTACTCTATTGGCCGCTGGTGCTTACGGTGGAGCTGGCTACTATGCACTACATGCAAACGACAATGGCTCATTCCAAAAGCAGTTTGTCGATAATGTTCCCGGTGCATCCCTCGCTATCGACGCTGTCAAAAAGCTAGAAACTACTTCTATCGACGAAATCAAGGATACTACTGGTAAAGCTGTCGAAAATGTAGAAAAAGCTGTCCGTGATGTACGAGAAGGTAGTGGTAAAGCTATCGAGACGGTCACCAAAACATATGAAAATGCTGCCAAATCGGTCGGTGAAATGTCGGAATCTGCTGGAAAGACTATAGAGAGTGTCACGAGATCTGCTCAATCTGCCAAGGACAATGTGGTCAAACAAGTCACGTCCATTCAGCATACTGTCGAAGGGTGGACTGAAACTGTACAAGATCAATACGAGACTGCTAAAGCCATGGTCACTGGTCAGCCTAAGCCTGTAAAGGTCGAAAAGACAGTTCCTGTTACAACCACTACCGATAAAGATGGTGATTCTTGGAAGCCTGGTTCTGCTCCCAAACCACGAGATCCTATACCAGCTACAGCTGTAGCACCAGTAGTTAAGCCTGTCGAAAAGAAGGATGCTGTAGAGAAACCATCTGTAGAACAAGCCATTCCTGCTGTTGTCAAAGCTGTCGGAGAGGCTGCTACTCAAGTTAAGGAAGATGTAGAAAAGGTAGTTGCTCCTATAGTGAAAAAGGAGACAAAATCGTCTACCATTACGGAATCCTCGGTAGTGGTAGCAAAGAAGGACGAGGTGAAGCCTGTCAAACCTGTGAAGGTTGACGATATACCAGTAAAAGTAGAGGCAGCCACTAAAGAGCCTTCGAAAGTGCTTCTTGATGTAGTAGATACAGTGCCTGCTGTAGTTAATGCTGCTATACCTGTAGTGGAAGCCATCAAGGAAGATGTCAAAGACGTCGTAAAGGAAGCTGTCACTGTTGCCAAAGAAGTCATACCATCAGTAGTCACACCTCCTGGTCCAAATCTACCTCCTGTAGTAGATGAAACAATCAAAAAGGTAGAAGAAACTGTCACGAAGGTAGAAGAGTCTGCAAAGAAGGTAGTAGCTGCTCCGAAACCATCAAGTGATGGCTTCCTATCAACTGAAGAACTGAAGGCTCTTAAATCTGGAAAGACGCCGTCCGACGAAAAGGAAGAGTCCAAGAAGAAGGAAGTTGTCGAAAAACCATCAGCCCCAGCAATACCCGCAACGCCAACACCAAAACCAGTACCAGCAACAGCACCTTCAAACCCTCCCTCTACCACCCCAAAGAGCTTCAAGGATATTGAGGATGCCTTAAAGACCATTCCAGAGCAACCCATTGTTAAAAGCCTCACTCGTGTTGTAAACATATTGTCATCCTCCCTAAATTCTTCACCAACGGTCGTAAACGATGTCCGTGATGAACTGCATGCCATTGCTGAATATGTAAAGTCTCTAAGCATAGCAGAAGCAGCCAAGCTCAAACATCAACTAGAAGAACATGCTGATAAATACTCGGAAATATTAAGTGAACATGTTGTTGCTGCTGAAACAGCTCTCATCGAACAAGCTGCCTCATTCAAACAAGCTACTGATGAGAAAGTCAAGGAGGCACTGTCTCGTATAGAACTTGAACATGCCGAAAAACTACAACGTGCTTTGAGTGCCCAGAATGCTGAATTCAAGGCCACTATGGTGAAAGAATTAGCAGCACAAGCCGAAGATTTAGAACGATATTATAGTCAGGAAGTCAAGACACGAGTAGATAAAGAACGAGCTGGTCGATTAGCTAGACTTGATCATCTAGCACTCAAACTACACCATCTAGAACGGATTGCTTTGAATGCCGGTGAAGGACTAGAACGACAATATAATGCAACAGCCTTCCGAGCAGCCGTAGATGTATTACGCGATACCGCATTAGGTGCAGCCATCCGAACTGGATTTGCAACTGAAGCAGCAGCCATTCAGAATCTAGGTCGCGGACGAGCCTTTGTCGAAACACTACTAGAATCCATTCCAAACGATATATGTAAAACAGGTGTTGCCACACTTCCATACTTGGAAGATCGATTCTATCACGTCAAGGATGCTGTACGACGAGTGCAACTAGTACCTGATGATGCAGGACCGATATCGTACATGCTGTCTGTTGGATTATCCTACTTTATACTTGCTAAAGAGGGTCTAGTGCCCGGTAATGATGTTGAAGCTATCGTGGCAAGAGCTGAACATTGGATGCGGGAAGGTGATTTGGACTCGGCTACAAGAGAGCTTAATTCGTTGAGAGGATGGCCTAAACGACTTGCTAAGGATTGGTTGAAGGAGGCTAGACAACGACTGGAAGTTGAGCAGGTTGTTGATGTGAGTACTGATCATCCTCTGTTGATAGGCTCATGTTTTTGGCGTTGGTTGGATGTGTGGGTTGAACGATGTGGGTCTAACCTTTGTATTTGTTGTTTAGATACTTGACGCTCATACGAGGCTGCAAGGACTTGGACAATTATAAAGTCATTATGATAGTTTTGATATTGTCCCTATTGTAAGAGCGTCATTATAGTATTTGCTCAAAGAGTCACAATAAGCATTGAGTGCATGAGGTATCGCGTTTCTTGATCGCCAATCACATATTCCAACGCTTCGGCATGAAGAATCGTGTCTCTTTGCTGCTCATCAGCACTTGCTCCCTTGTTGGGGTTTCGACGAACTCTCTTTTTTCTGGACAAGGTGTCGAGCTTGAGATTGGGAGAAACTGAGTGTACGAAGACCTCGCGCATCTAGAAAGACTATTAGATTGCATGTGATGTCAGCTTCAGGTACATCGTCATCAGGTAAGGATCAAAATCTTAAGTCCTAAACTCATGTTTTCGGAATCATCGAAAGCTTCAAGAGCTATGACCTATTGGTGATGATTGTTGATCATCAGTGCATTCATTTGTTGATTTTTGATCAATGCGATGATGATCATCATTGATCTTCAATGATTGATGTTCAACATCAACATTGTCATCAACATCAGAAATTTACAAATTCTATGAAGCACACTACACATTGTGAGACAAAAATGATCACTGACTCGTTCTGTCACATCCTTAGCTGTGGGATCTCCACATCGAAAAAGGAAAAATGGTATGTGCCAATACCTTTGCGTTTGCCACATCACCACATCACTCACACAGTATCCATATCCTCAAATCCTTCAGAATCTGGCAAGATGAGTCTCACGGATGCTAAGGTCACTGTTCCTCCATCAATTATAGAAAGTAAGTATGGTTTACAAACCTCTTTACTTTTCAAAAAGAAAGCAATCTCTCACACCCTCGTCACCCGTTTATCCACTGTAGAGGGACTATCTGCAGCTGAAGATATACATCGTACCATGAATTCTTGTTACTGGAACGCCTGGGAACGTAATATTCCGACATACGCAGTGTTCAAAAGCCACGTGAGAGATGACCAACCCAAGTACACTTTTGCCCACACAACGAATTTTTTCCGCCTGCTTGATCCGGGCTCTTTGTACGACGAGTTTCAAATCGAAATATACAAGGGCTTCATTGAGGATAGACTTGCCCACGACATTGAAATCGAAACAAACAAAGCCAACAAAGAAAAGAAGCAACAGCAGCAACAAAAGCAGCAGCAGCAGCAACCAAACGCTGCAGACGGAACACCCATGTCAATTGACGGGGTCTGTCAAAGGCACTATAATAATAGCAATGATAATAATAATGGCAAATAAGGAAGGAATATAGGAATATAGCACGTGATGCCGGTGGTGTAGACAATAAACAGATATAGAATGGATGTCAAATAATCATAATGTTCATTTTTGACTTCGATTCGAGGGTGTCCACCAAATTCAGCAAAGTTACTCGAAAACACTAAGAAAAGACTTCACTAGCATCTGCCAAGGCCCAGTTGCTTACAGGGATCTCGATACCGAGGCCATCATTTGCTGATTTGACGACGAATGTTGCATCTGTTTCACGTTTGGAAGGAAGAGGTTCTACCAGTGATAACGGAATATCTCTATGGGTAGTATTGACCTTTACAGCAAAAATTGGAGAAAGGGAAAGGTTGTAGCATCATCGTATTCAACATGTTTGGCCAAAGTTTTCTGTCCCAACTCAAACGATCTTATATTTTATGCAATGTGGTCACTGAGATGCATAGTTGGGGGAGTTCTCGTGTTTTTCCTACGAATTCTGTTGAGATGACCTATGTAGACGATATTGGCAACACTTCTCAGATCAAGCTTCATAACTCAGACACCGTGCTCCTCTGTGTTTTGTATACCAGGCTTGGAACTGGCTATGGCCACATTAGCACGGTGGTGACCACATGCTCCTCATAGTTAGAGCTCTTGATTTCAAGTGTCGAGAAAGGCAAAGCCCTAAGACAGTAGGACGAGAGACTTAGAATCTCAAAACTAACCATGTCAACCAATAAACATGTTACACTATACCTTCTCAACGTCCGTAAGTAGCAGTACCCCTGTCCCAGACTAACCATAAAGGATCGAAGGGCCACTTCAAACGCCACATCTCACAAGGAGCTGCTTTGTTGAGGCAACCAATTTCGCAGGTGCCCATTACTTTCCCGCCGACGTGGTTTTTCGCAGGTAATCCTGTCGTCGAATCTTTTACTTGGGCTCGTCACTCACAACAAGATTCATCCAGTGACGGATGGTTGCTCGTGCCAACCACCATGAATGGTGGATGTATGCAAAGGTCTAGCCGACAGCTTGCAGCAAGGGCTTGCAAGCTGAGAGACCTTGAGGGTTCACTCTCACAATACCGTTGCCATCTACAGGGACAAAAAAAACGTAAAACCGCTCTTTGTAAAAAAAACGTCAAATGTCGAAAACCAAGGCCCACCGAGGAGTGCTGGAAGAGGGAGGAACACGTCCATACACGATAGTATCATCCCGCATCGTATCTAGATGGTTGAAATATGTTGAAGGGTAAGAATATGTGTGTTGACCGCAAGATGACAACTACAGGGAAACTCAATGGAAAATGAAGCGTTTCAGGTACTTGTCAGGGAAATATCTGCCGTACCTGATGGATGGTAGCTTCTAGGAGACACTCATAGTGCTCTTCCTCCTTCCAGCAGTGGTTTCGACAAATTCCTTGTGTTGTCGAAATGTGAAGAAGGCGTAGAGCATGTACACGGTCTCGTTTTGCAAAGTCAATGTAGGTATAGAAACGAATGGAAAAACTCGATTCCAGCATTTTATGCTGCTCTAGATAACGATGTGCACTGGGGAACTGAATAAAGCAGGTGGAAATTTAAAGGTGTTTGGAATTTCGTATGAATACATTCAGATTGCCTCATTGCCTCAGATACTGGCCAAAGGGGGAATTTAGCAAGAATATAGTGCTTACGCGTACCGCGTACCGGTGTGCACTTCCTGTCCAATTAATGATGCTATTTGTCCTGCCCGATTTACATATGGCTTTTCGTCATGTATTGTACAGTTTGCTATATATCTTTGTTGTGCAATCATTGGCCAGACGCTCAATTCGTTTTTATTTGAGTCCCCTTTGTATCTCGCGTCGCGTATTCTCTTCAATGGCTCTTCTCCTTCGAATCGTAGCAGGAGCAGGAGAATCCCATAGGTTCGCCAAGCACAACGTACTAGGCTCTGGTTGGTATAGAATTCGTCGTAAACAGACTTACAATGTGTGTCTCGATCAATATGAATATCAGGCTGGATTTCAAACTGACCCTTATTCATCAAACTGCAGCAAACTTGGAAAATGAGAGCCAACGTCATTCGAGATAAAGTGCAACAGTGGCCTGACATCCTCGAAGACGATAATGATACAATGATACAGTTACTATTCGTTTAGCATGGTCGTGGTCTTGGGAAGTGGACATGGACTACACAAAGGCTCTAATCGAACATGTAAACTCTGGTTCAAGCTGTAGTCATTATCCTAGAATTGCATTCACGCCAGTCGAAGGGATGACTAAAACATCGATTCCTGGTGTTGCCATTGCTGCCATATTTAAGTGTATTACTGTGTTGGTCGAACTGGCTGTAAAGGTCAACGTTACAGCTTCTTTGAAATTCTGCAATGTTGACGTTGATGGATTTGTGAAAAGAGAATGAGGCGACGAAAGGATATTCAACTTGTTCCACGACGGATTTTCGACAAATCCGCTGCAAAACAATCCCAAACTCTTTGGGATCTCCCCCAAACGAGGCTTCCAGCTTGCGATACAAATTGTATTTAAAAGGTCAACCGAGAAACCCGATACTCGTCTTCAATGGTACCCATTCAATGCCAAGCTTACGGATGCAACCTTGGTCGTCAACTCTGATAATGATAATAAACAGATTGACATTCCCGTAAGCAAATGGTATTGGCCAGGAGCAAATGGTATTGAGCTTGAACACCCAGAAACACCCTCAATTGCTATTGGGCCTACAAGATGAAATCTAGAAACGAGAAATGGACTGTAACTTCTATTAAAGATACGGAAAACCGATTGTGCTAAGTCTAACATGGTCTGGGACTTTCATTTGACGAAAGAAGCTTACATATATGAATCCCATTACGTAACAACATCCCTATTCAAGGGAACCACGGTCTGCTCCCAACTCAGATCAAGGATCAGTATGAGTCTTGATAGAAGTCGTGGAGATGACTCCCTCACTTCTGAGAGACTGCCTCCTTCATCGTTGAATGTATCCACTGTTGAGTTCGCCGGCTTGAAGGCGTGTCCTGCCGAGAAAGTCAAAGCCGTTAGCTGGAGAGCAACACAGCCAATTACTATTGCTCAGCTGGCGAATTGGTATGTATACGACTGTCAACCAACTGAGACAACTCGTGTAGTTGTCTCCATAATAATCATACTGAATAAGACACAATCCAATATTCCACTTCCGGTAATGGACGCTAATATGACTGCCAGTCACTCTCGCCGCATCGTGTTGAACTCAAAGTTGTCTGATGCCACATTCATCATACAATCAGCCAGCAACTCTACACCAGTTAAGATTCCTGTATATTAAATTGTATGATCATCTGTCAGTTATGTCTTTCACAAGATGTATACTGGTGAATTTGCCGAATCTGGTGTACATCACGCATTGAAATCAAAGACGCTGACGAACTAAGCAGTGAGAGCCATAATTGAGTCGTTCATACCAATGGAATCACTGCGAAACTACCAGGAATGGATCTTTGATGTCAACTGTATAGTTTAAGTGATCGCTACGAGATCCCAGCATTGTCAATATTCGCGTTTGACTGGATCTTGAAGGACTTGAATGACGATACAGTATTCAAGTTACGGGACTTCTCAAAAAAGTAAGCACTAGATAGAAGAGTGCATCGATACCATTTACTCAGCAATCTACCGTAGGTATCCCAATCAAACTCTCTATGATCATTGCTGCAACTATTTACACCCAGCTCGGAAGACTTGGCTGAAGACAAGTTATTGAAGGAGTTGGATGAAGGTGTAGATGGTGTTCGACGAGCTCACCTTCAACTCTTGAGGTCTTAAAAGTGAAATCCAGAATGTCAAAGCAAACAAGAGTAAAAGTAGAGAGTGAAAGTGAAGAATACCTTGTATCAATAGTGTAGAGCCTCTGCAAAGAAATGGTACTAGCACCAATCAGTGAAGCAACTAACAAAATGATATTGACAAGTTGCGAGTTTGGTTGCAGTCGATATTGGACGAGCTTTCCGTTGAGCGCTTAGGCATCACAAGTCAGAGATTGCCGAATACATGATGAGCATTAGAAATCGAACGAGACAGTCCGTCTGATAATTCTGTGGAATTTCTAGATTTGAGAAACACGAGAATGTTTGCAGATTTAATTTCGTAAGGATTGGACGCAATTTGAAGCTCACAACGAAAGGACATGAGAAGACTTGCAATCTTTTTAGGGATAGATACGATTTGAAATACCGCTGAATGCTGACCATTCATGTTTAAGAACGACAATTAGGCTCCAAACATCTAAATCTGCAAACCACCAGAAGTTTCAAAGTTGGTTCAGGCTTCTTGCTTCTTCCAGAAGCATGCAATAAGAAATCTTTAGAGACTAAAAACCCCATTCAGTACTGCATAAATGTACAGTTTTGGTTTGCATGTGCTCCCAGGTGTTGCTGAGAACTACTTCGCTTGAGGTCACAAGAAAGGCTGGTGAAAATAAACCTTACAAAAAGGGTGTTTTAGAAGAGGTTCGAGAGCCCGGGGGTCTTTCAGGCTTCTCAAGGGGCATTGAGGCACCCCACTGTCTGGCTGTTGGTTAGCATGAGGCTTCTCATGCCGAAACGTTGTCAGCTGAGTCAGCTTTACTTTTTACAAGATAGGGAGGAGAGCAATGGATCGTCAAGGTCAAGATGTTACATGATTTGATTCGGTCTAGACGGAAACCAAAGCAAAGAAATATGTGTACTTTAGAGATTTGTGTTGCTTGGCAAAGCAGCACTACTATAGGAAATCAATACCATCTGAAGAATGACACCTATCAAATAGTCTCACCTCAATGACTGACAGCTGGCTGTCAAACTGACAGTTGCAGAACTTGGTTTCCACGAAGCAACGTGCTATGGTTTGAACATTCAGTCGTTCTCAGTTGGCAGCAACGACGCGCTGTAATTGTTGTCCACACTTGATACGCGTAGGTCACCTGCTCAGCTCAGGTCTGGGAGATAGCAGCTTGTTTTGGCACCTTTGAAGAGGTCTTCATTTTTTGTTGCCTAGCTGCCGTTTTCTGTCGCAATATCGAAGATGGACGAAACGGATACTACCAAAGTTTTGATTGTCAGAGCCTAACTGATGAGCGAGTCAAAAAAACATCCGGATCTTAAGAGTTGTTCAAAAGCCAGTGGATTGGACGCAAAAGCAGTTTTCAAGTAAACCAGCCCCATTAGGATAAGAAAGATGATAGAAATGATTTAAGCTCAGACTTAATATCGCTACTGTTGAGTTTTTTTTTTGCCTTCGTATGTCATTGGATGTTTTTGGTGCTGAAACTGAGTATCTTGCGCTATTCAAAATCAGCCCGAAATTTTGTGATTTTTTTTCAGACATATACAAGGAACAAAGCAGTGCTGATCATTACCTATCACAAATTTATGTTTATTTCGTGACTGATTCCTTGTTTCGGACCGGCAGCAAAGAAAATAAAGCAATAATCGGATTCAAGTAAGTACCAAATTAAGAAACTTGCAATGTGGAGCTCGCCAGCTCGTTTCCTCGTTTTATTGAATAACCTGATCTACGCACTCCCTACTTCATTGTTGATTGCATTTTTGACCTTGCAGATAGATCTCGCTAGCCTCGACACTATACGACTTTATATTTCAATTGTCATAAAATTGTGACTCCAGGGAATATCGACTCCTGTCTTCACATCGACTTGTCGGAGAAAATGTAACATCGCTAACTGTGACGAACTACGCTTTGAGGCTTCGTCATTCACAGGTCTTATTTTCATTAGTCTCGCCAGAATGAATTGCGGATACCAAAAATGGACTTTCAATTCACTTAAAGAAACCGCAACATCGATGGCGCTCAACATCTCTTGGTCTTAAGATGTCGACTTGGTTGTGTAATGTCGACTTGTGGATTCAGTCCCGCAGAGGAGATCCATTTCGTGTACACGGGAACTATGTAATTGGAATGCCCAAATATTCATCAAGGTGCACTTCCTTCGAGCTTCCAGGTTCGGCACTCACATTGAAGTCAGCCTCGATTTTGAGATCTTGCGACTGGCCCCATTGACGTCCTCTAAAGGGTCTCTGTTGCCGCTATACGATCTCTGTTGCAGCAACTTCCACTACGTTCGAAAGACCATGCCAGAAGAGAAGTTTTTGGAAGGATTGAGGAAGATCCTTATGGTGTATAGAGAGCTATTCTTCAGGTGTTGAGGTCGTGGAGAAAAATTCGGAGGCTTGGCAGGAATAGATTCAGAGCAAGAATAGTCTTTGATCGACCATGTATACTATGTAAAGTGATTATAAGGAAATATGCGGCAAATATAGGCAGATGAGAAGCGTTTTGGAAATGCTTGTCGGTGCGAGTTTTTGTTGACAATCAGATTCCGTGGGACGCAATTCAACGCAGCTCTCGCCGACGTCACGTCAAAGCAGTCTTCAGATCTTGAACGGAAGTTATTTGCGTGCTAGATCAGTCCAGAACTATTACATTCATGCTCCAGAACGACAAGCATACTCCAAACATCCAAATCTTGAAACCGCGGAAGTACTTGCGAAGAAAGACACAAACCGTGGACAGTTTCGCAACAAGCTTGCAGCAAGAAGGTTTCTGAAATTCAGATATGGATTTTAAAGTTAAAAAAATAGTTTTGGTTTGGGTTGGTTAAGATCTGGTGGAGCTTCGCAAACAAAAGCATGAGGACTGTCACAACCACCACAAACATCTTCAAAAACGCCCTGAGAACGTGAAAACTTGAAGGGGGTTTATTTCAAGGGTCATTCAAGTCCGATAACTAAGTTCTTTGCCTGCTTAGCACCAGTATGAGCCTCATATCGCAGACCATTTTCGATCGGCTCAGTTCCTTCAAAAAACGACAACTGCTCTCAACAACGACAGAGAAAAGTGGACCTACAACCGTGATGTCCAGAGGAATCACACTCGAGATCTTGCCTCTGGAATCCAATTCCAACAGCTACGTTCAAGGCCATCCAGGTCTTACTACATCTAAAATCCTGGGCAAAGTACGAATTCACGGTTTTCGAAATGCTGAGACACAGATAAGGATCTCGTTTACTGGGATCTCTGAGGCGTAAGTACATAACATTTATCATGATTGTGACCTCTGTCGGCAGTCCTTCGTGGTGCTCAGCAGCACCACCACCACCACCGGTGTCGTGACTTTGTGACTTGTGTCAGCTTGATGTCACATCAATCCACTAACGTCTAAAAATTGTTCCTTTAGGACAATTTCTTCTAAAGGACGTGCAATTGTGGATTTATCTTCTTCTAAACCCAAGTCTACCACCAGTAACGTCTTGATCTCCCTCGCCGAAACTCTATATGTTCCTGCTTCTACCACAACTAGCAAAAGCTTCGTGGATGTTCCCTTTGAATTCGAATTACCAGGTCAGTCTCGCTTTGCACCAAGGCCTATATCTTCGTAGCTGGCAATGAACGGCGGGATCGTCGTTATAGTGTACTACACGATTGTATTGTATACCCGAACACATTTTGTCGTCTCAGATCTCCAAGAAGATGAAATTTACGCCTTTTACCTTAACCAGATGATCCGTCGTCGCCTATGAATGATCGGTGGGTCCTACCGCCGTCACAGAGCTACAAGACAGCGGCTTATGGGTTTCAAGTCCACTATGAACTCGAGGCACACGTCGCTCAGAATAGGCCAATGAGCTTGACGAATCGGCTATCACGGAAAGAATCTACTAATTCATTAATATTTCTAATATCTTTAAACTACATCTCGGGGAAGAGCTCGTCGAGTACATCAACTTCAACAACAGTGCCTGTTACTCTCAAGTTTTATTCGAAAGCCAGTCTATTGGCGTTACTGGACTTTGATGATGATCCGTATATATTTGGGCATACGTGGCAGTACTTGGACGTAGTGGTAATCAGCAGTTGTATGGCAGGAGGGCGTATGGAACCTGTCGATATCTCAGTCACGGCAAATCCACATAAAAAGATACAAATCACCAAAGCTAATGGTACCCTCGAGTCATTTTTAAAAATGCGGCTTTTGATGGTCTTCTCATCATTAACACTCTTGCACCTTTTCGTTTAGTTTCCTTACTAGAGAAGCATACTGTATCAGCAGGATCATCTCTAGTCGAGCAAACCAGGGTTCTAGAAAGTGCGATGCTAATGAAGCTGGACTCGTCGTTGACCGACGCGACTCAGGAGTTGCACGCAAGATTATACGTCATTGCCGATAGTTTACCGTCTGAGGATCTACCATTTGCTCCGATTAGTCTCGAGGTTGACTCAACACCTTCACCAACAAGCTCAGCATCTTCTCCGGACTCTATATTCTCATCAATGATGCTGAGCCCGGAAGCTGCATATAATTCCCTGCTTCGTCGAAACAATAGCTTTACGGACTCATCATTGCAACGTAGTAGGTCTACCGACTCTTTGAATAATATGATTACTACTACTACAATCGCATCACATTCCCATGCAATGACACGTGGAACTGTACGCCATACCAATGGAGCCTCTTCTAGTTCAACTCTACCGATACTAGGCATGACGAGCAACGTATGCTTTGACGTGCAGCATGAGATCCAAGTATCATTCACGGTGGGAGTCGATGGCAAGTATACAAACCTCTCGTGTGTCTTCCCCTTCAGGGTAACTAGTATCAGGTCATCGGACGCATTGGATCTGCTTCAAGAGCAGCCAGATCTTATACCGCCGTCGTAAGTTCTTTGAGTGGTTGCTTGTTGTAGCAAACGTTGTTCATTTGAGTGGTTGCTGGCTGTCACAAACGGTTGCTCATTGTGTCTTCATGGGTTATAGGACGTATGAAAAGGCTATAGGCCTTCGCAGGAATCTGGACCATCATCCGGCTTGGCGTACGAAACGATGAACTTCACTCGGAAGCGTGTCTTATTGTACAAATTATATACCAGTGGTTGGCAGTGTCTGCTACCACACCCAGTAGTTTTTAGTGTTTCGATAGTCGTTTAAAATAAATTGACAAAAGCTTGCCTTACGTGTATCGGAGCGTGAAATTGTGAATTGTATGTGATTTTAGAGATGTTGTTACGTAATGATCTTCAACATTTAAAAAATCACGACGGGTATGGTGCATGTGTGTATAATCAAGAAGAGTAAGCAAAGAAGGCTCGATTTATGTAATTTATCACTTACAAAACACACATCTATAGGCTGTCCTAGCTCGAAGCTTTCACTGGTCTATCTACCGCATCCTAAAACAGGTAGATGTTGCGACGATTTGCTCAAGATCTACTAGAATTCCAACCAGATCGAAAATAGGAATATCTACGGCTTTTGGAATAGATGAAGCTGATGGACACGTCAACTTGCTAGAATTGCAACGTGTAGACTCGGAAAGCACTCGGTCATGGTTTTGTGGAAATTCAGTCATTCAAGGTGCTATCTGTTGAAACTGACGTTTCTCGTTCTTGGTCTGATTCAATATCCTGTGATTTAGATGGAAGCTTTTTCATGGTCTCGCCATTTGATCCTCTCTTCTTGCTGCTTCCAATTTTGACCAAACTTCGCAAGAAGGTGCTACATTGTTTTCGACGACCTCTGATCGAACTGGTTGCTTTTATGCTAAATGTACATTAACCAGACGTTCGTCTTGTAGACTGAAGAATCGGAGGGTGTCTTTTTATCACTGGATGATATCTTGCACCATGACGAATTTCCAAAGTTGACCATGTTGTCTGGAATCACTGTTTTGGATGCCATTTGTGACACGAAAGGTGATCAAAGACAATCAAAGGCTGAATTTACATGTGATTGAACATCTTGATACTTAGTCGCTGGTGCTGACTTTCTGTTTTATCGACTGAATGATGACAAAACACTGTCATGGCTTATGACAAAGGTCTATAAACGTTGTAGATTAATGAAGTCGCGGATCACTGCTTGCTGACGTACACTTGGTTAGGTCAAAACTCTACAAGAAAAGACTCATGATTCGCCAGTTTTCGAGTCAGCAAGGAGAGAAGAACATGGGATGTCACCAGAGGAAGCCAAAGGTCAGGCATCGGCATCTGAAAATTCATCTTCAACGTATGAGACACTGAAAATACGTCTGTTTATTAGAAAAGAGAACAAAATTGACTCTGCGAATACTTTCAAGTTGCTTACCAAAGGAATGGGAAGATCGACTTGTTGCTTCGTACACGTGAGTTACGCTACAAGATTCTATGTGAGGCTCATTACTTACTGGAGCATGGGTATATCTAGATTCTCTGATCAACCCAAAGGAGGAGAATCAGAAGAGTACCATTATTATGATGCAACCAAAGGCCCATCTTCCATTCGACCTCCAGAAACATTTGGCAGCGGTGATGGCAAGAAGCGGGGTGCTCTTCCCATGTCGGCATCTCAAGAAGCCAAGGTAAATCTATCGTGTTAGGGATTGAGTGTCATGTCTTGGCCACGCCAGCTAACCTCCCACCTACTTTCAGAAAAAGAAGGCCAAGTCCACTTCGATGGGCGTCAAGGCTCTTTCCAAAGTCAATACGAGTAAAATGAACAAGCTAGACTCGTTTTTTACGCGTAAATGATGACTTTTGCGTTATATGTCGTTGGACTGAACGCGTTCAAAGTTGGACATGTCAGCTCTTGTAGAATTTTGTAAGCAAAATATTGTAAAATCCTTGAAATATTGCAGGTATAGCATGGAGTATGTTCTCTAGGTTTATTGAAGTTTCGCTATACCCTCTTGCACAGAATCCAAACGTTGGACTTTTCACATCCACTAACAAGCCCAGAGATGGAAGAAGGAGAAGTGAGACCAGAAGAGTCAGATCCTGACGACATACATCTTGAACCGGTACCTCGCTCCAATGAAGAGCAGGCTGCAAATGGCAAGAAACGTAAAAAAGTAAGTTTTTGTGTGGGATTGGTATTTATTGACCAGAGCTGCCAAAACTAATATATAAAACGGTGAAATTAGAAGGTCGACGAAGATGAGGAAGGTGAAGATACCATGCGACCATCCAAGTCTAATCCAGGGGTAAGGTTGCCTCTGGTTTTTGCAAACATGACATTTTGTGCGTCGCCAGCTTTTTCGTGACTTGGATCTAACGCAGACTTCTTTTTAGATATATTCTGATGACGATGAAGGTATATTGTGCTTGCAAATCGAATCATCGTATTGATTGCTTATTGACACTTTGCATTTAAACCAGATGAGGACGAGGAGCAACAAGAAGGAGATGAAGAACTAGGCAGTTTTATTGCTGACGACGATGAAGAGGTCGCTGATGGGCAGGAAAGGCGACGTAAAAAGAGACGTAAAAAGGTTCGAACCATCGAAGACGAACTGGATGAAGAAGATATGGATCTAGTTCGTGAGAATATGGGTGAAGGAGAGGTAACAGATTCAGAAACACTGCAGTTCTGTTATGAAAACGTTTATTGAATCACGTCTACGTTTCTTTCTAGTTTAAACGTCTCCGTCGTGTCGTTGATGAAGAAAAGGGCGACGACGACATGCATCGCATGTTTGATGACGATGAAGCTGGTGAAGGCGAAGGGGATCGTCAAGCCATGGATATTGATATGGATGAAGATTCCGATGATGGATTTGTCGTCAATGACGAAGGTGACGATGAGAATGAACGTCCTCGACCTAAAGCAGTCAAGAGAGCTCGAGGCATGCCATCTGGAATATCAAACGAGTAAGTTTCAAATGCAGCATTAAAGGGATTCAGTTTTTGTTGCTGTCTTTTCTGACTGTTTTCGTGTGTTTTAGGAAATATGATGATTTAATGGATATCTTTGGCGATTACTCAGATTATGATTATCACTTCACCCAGGTACGAAATGCGATGACAGGGCTCCTGTACGTTTTTGTGAATACTCAAATATAGACTCTTCAATAGGGTGAAGAAGAAGCAGAGAAGGAGCAAGAAGAAGTCTTGGACGAATATGGTGAACCCGTTCCAGACAAGAGCAAGAAAGAAAAGAAGCTCGCATCTGTAAGACATGCACCTCGAAACAGAAAGACTCGTAGTTTTTAAACTTTCGCGCCTGTATAGGTATTCGAACCAGCTGCTCTGTCTCGTCTCATGTTGACAGATCGTGACACTGAGATTGAGAGAACGGACTTGCCTGAACGATTCCAGCTTCTTGAACAGAGGATGGATCTTGGTCCATGGGCAGCAGAAAGTCGAGATGAGATGACGGATGAAGCTGAATGGATTGCACGCAAAATATATGCCCAACGACCTCAAAATGTTGTTGCATCTGTTGATGAACATCGAATGGATCCAAATCTTATAGACGCTGTACATTATACCGTCAAATCACTTCGAGACAAGGACGATGGTGGTTATGAAGTACCACATATAGCTCGATATGGAAAAGATCCTATAGCTCACGCATGGACGTTGACTGACGGCAGCGCAAAAGGTCTTCGATTATCGGACTTGTGGAGGATCTTCGATTTGGATCGAGAGTATAGAGTCTTTTCTGCTCGCCGAAGAAAGCTCAAGACGCTTTTGGAAGGTGTACAGCATGGTCTTCCGGAAGATGAATTGGCTGTTATAAATCAATATCTAGAAAATGCTCAGACAAGTGAATTGCTTGCTGACTTGCATCGTCGAATCACTCTCGTGTATCCAGCAGTGGTGCAGGAAGTGATGGGTGTAGATAGCAGTAGGACATCAAAGGTGCAACAATTGGACAAGTGGACTAAAGGTGGCATTACCACGTTCTCAAAGGTAAGGCTGGAGAGAATCTATTCAAGAATTTTATCGTAGATATGCTCACTGTTTTGGTCTTTGCAGAGCTACGATATTGATTTGGGAACCTTTGTACGTGAACTCCAATTCGCTGTAAAGTATCATGAGCCATCAGATCCAGACAAGTTTCCCGAAGACGTTGCTTCAGAGTATATAACAGCTTCTGTTTATAACAACGCACCCATCATTATGGCTGGTACGTCGAATTGGCGTGCTGATTCTGTTGAGAACATTAGTGACAATGATTTGACATTTTCTTTGCAGAGGCCGAAAACTATCTGGTACTCCTTATGTCCACCGATCCTTCTTTGAGATCTTGGGCTCGCGCCAAGTTTGAAAGTAAAGCTGCATTATCTTTCAAGCCATCAGTGAAAGGAAAAGATACCATTGATCCTGATCATCCGTTCTGGGTAAGTTCTAACTTGACGTTTCTAAATCAACTACGAGCTGACTTATTCCCCTCTCGAAAACAGCAATTCAAATATCTCCAACGTAAACCTCTCCGACAAGTGGTGTCAGAGGAAGATTACAACATGGTGATTCTGATGTTCGCAGCAGAGCAACAAGGGTTGGGTCAGATCATTGTTGAATCTGAGGACACCAGATTCCTTGAGACTGTCGAAGCAGCCATTTGTAATGAATCTTACAAGGAAGTTTCTGGCAAATGGAACGAACGACGTCGCATAGTTGCCAGACGAGCTTTTCAGGATGTCATGTTACCTGAATTCGCTAGTCATCTCAAGTCCACTTTGCTGAAGGACGCTAGAGAGTCTTTGGCAAAAACGATCGAGAAAATCATGAGCGAGGTATAGGCACGATTCTGCAGGTATTCTTTTTTCTCTGCCATGTAACTGATACTCAAAAATTTGACAATAGAAAGTCGGAATGGCTGGTTACATGCCATATAGATCAGATGACGAAGACCTTAGAAACACCTTTGAAGACGATCCACCACGTGTATTGGCCTTGACGTTGGTTGGTGAATTCAATCCATCACTCAAAGGTGTCGTTATTGATGAAGACGGCCTTCTCAAAGAACATTGGTCGATACCAAACGTTTTGACACGTGAAGAAGCTAACGGATATAGTCATCTCGTCATGCTAAGGCATGGTACACCGGCCAATAGCGAGTTTGCCAGAAAACTTGCATCTATAAATCCAGAGTTCATTGCTATTGCTGGATCTAGTCCACAACTTCCCCGTCTCTTTGACGTGCTTGAAAAAATTCTCCAAGGCTTGAAGGATTCTAACGATGCCGAGGTGTATATTCGAAAAACACCACAGTATCAATTCGTAGAGGATGATGCTGCTCGTATATACCGTAATTCTCCTCGATCCCGCTCTGAGTTTCCATCTCTGGACGATGACGGACGATATCTCGTTTCTTTGGCTCGTAAAGTCCAAGATCCTACTATGGAGTATGCTGGTTTGATGAACACTGAGACTGAATACAGGTCTTTGAGGCTACATCGTCTCCAACAATATGTGAGTGAAAGTGGATTTAAACGCTCCTATCGTCATGATTACATATCTGACAAAGAGTGTATTTTAGCTCCCGGATGATCAGATGCAGGACTGTTTGGAACGTGCCTTCGTCAATGCAGTCAACCTTTGGTACGTAGCTGGCATTTTTATTTGAAATCCCACTGTTTTGCTGTTTAACAGGTGTTTTGTGACATAGTGGCTGTGATATCAACGATGCAGTAATTCATCCTCATCGAGCATATACCCTTCAATTCGTAGCTGGTTTTGGTCCTCGTAAAGCACGCAAAACATTGGAACGAATTCGTAATAAGGTGATTTTTGGGTTTTTGTCTTTTTGACATTTTACTAATCATCTAACATCGTTCTTCCTTTGCAGAGAACTTGCGTGTATAGTCGAAATGAATTGCTGACAGAGCAATATATGGGAGGTGGACGTCATGCCAAGACCATCTTCAACAATTGCTCTGGCTCGATTCGTATCAGACGTCGTCACTGGGAGGATTCTTCAAAGACACCCGCAGAAGATGTCATCTTGGACATCCTCGACGATACTCGAATACATCCTAGAAATTATCAATGGGCACGTAAAATAGCTGCAGCTGCATTGGAAGTAGAAGAACAGGAAGATCATCTCAATCCATCTGGTGCAGTAGAAGACTTGATGGAGATTATGAAGGGCCAAGATGGTACCACGCCATTGGATGACTTGGATTTAGAATCGTATTCTCAAACTACTGCAGAATTATCACGCTTACTTCTCGTCTTGTATGATATTCGATCAGAATTAAAGCACCCTTTTGCTGAACTCCGTTCGCACTGGGAAGGTGCTACTAAAACGCAAGTCTTCAACATGATAACAAAAGAAATTGTCGGTACCACAGTGAAGGAGAACATGGTGGTAGAGGGTACCGTATATCGTACCTCTGGCCCCTATGTACGAGCTCGCATTGGAGGTGGTGATCTTGTAGGAATAGCCGCCAAGGACGATTACCCAGATTTGAAGGATGCTCAAATTGGCGAGACCTTGAACTTTAAGATTGACAAGATTGATGATGCGTGTTTGAACGCTTTCTGTTTGAACTTGCAACTCATGTCGCATACTGATATGCAAAAGCATCGAAGTGGGGATGATACTAGACCAGAGGTATTTTGGGATAGGCTGGTTGAGATTGATGATATTGAACATCGAGAGAAAGGTAATGTCACATTGTCTCGACTCATATATGGCGAGGTGATTTATTGGATTCTTTCTAGCTCAAATGACCAGGAAACGGAAATTCATTCCTCGATCCATCAAACATGCTGACTTCCAAAACGTCGAGTCTGCAGATGCCATCAACTACCTTGCTCCACAGTTACGTGGTAACTTTGTATTTAGACCTTCGAGTAAAGGTCCCAAGTATTTAATTCTGACTTGGAAGGTTGATGATGGTATCTATGGTCATATTGGTAAGCCATTGCTTTGCAACGTAGAGTATGAGATTTATTTTCTAAATGTTTTCCACATCAATTGAACACAGAAGTTGAAGAAGGCGACAAGCAGCCTACAAACTTCTTGGCTCTTGGCAAGACACTGAAGATTGGAACGAGTTCATTCACAGAGTTGGATGAAATCGTTTCCACGTATTTGAATCCATTGATTCATATGACGAATGAGATATTGGACTCGAAGAAGTTCCAGAGGATAACCTACGATGAAGCAGGTATGTAGCGTTTACAAATCGTTTTCTGCTCTCCTCGCCAAGCCAGATGTCACTCAACGGTATCATTTTTCTTCCCGTAGAATCGTTCTTGGAACTAGAATGTGTCAAGAACTCGAGATCCAACTATGTTCTGATTCCTGCTGATCGTAAACCAGGAGCATTCTACTTTGTTTATAAACACCCCAGCAATCGAGTACATCGGGACGCGGTCCTAGTATTCCCAACCCACTTTGAATTCCGCAATAAGCAAATCAAACCACCGCTTGTACGTCTCTTTGATGAATGGAAGCTTCAAGAAATGACCCGAATGGAGGCTGACAAGACTGCTGCTAGAGCCAAAGCTAAAGAGGCTGCAGCTCAACAAGTACCAATACCACCAGTAAACAATAATCCATTATTCGGAGGCGGTGGCCGTCCAGCTCCCGCTCGTAACCCCAATTACGGACAACAACCAAGTTATCAGCAACAACAACAACAACAACAACAACCTTACGTTCCCGTTGCTGTAGCAGCTGGTCACTGGGGTAACTCAGACTGGAGTGGTCAACCAGATTATAATAATCAAGCATCGTATCCTGCAGCTGGTGGTGGGTTTGCTGACCGATATGATCAACGACAGAATCAACCACCACCACCACCACCACGATACAACCAACGTAATCAGCAACAACAGCAACAGTATGGTGGTCAAGGAGGAGGACGTTGGAATAATAGCAACAATAGTACTGGGCCTTCTGGTGGTTACGGAGCAGGATATGGCCCATCTGGTGCTGCATCAGGATATGGAGCTGCCCCAAATAATCAGAATGGACGAGATAATTACCGTGAAACGATGAGTAGTGCTGGTGGATTTGCAACAGTAACACCACAGCAGCAGTACGGTGCTCAATATGGTCAGATGTCGGGCGGCTGGGGAGCACCGCAACAACAGCAACAAACTTATGGTAATATACCACCACAACAGCAGGGATATGGTCCATCAGATTGGGGCAGTACGGCAACTACACAACTTCAGCAACAAGGAGAGTGGGGAGGTGCAGCTGCTCAACAACTGCCTCAACAAGCCGAATGGGGAAGTACAGCAGCTTCTCAACAACAGCAACCAACTGGAGCATGGGGTGCATCTTAAGCTCAAAATCAGCAGACGCCAGTTGAATGGGGTACTGGTCAATGGGGTTCATAGTTTTCATAGAATTATAGCATAAAGACATTGCATGTAAAAATTATAAAGCTTTCTTGATAGGAATATTCGTGTTTGGGCCGCGGTTTCAAAGCGAGAACAGCGTGGCGAAATGACCAACTGAGCGAATAAATTGTGAAGCTGTCTGACCAACACCTGACAACAGGTGGTTTCCTTTGATCTGGCATTTGATTTTTTGATGTGAGCGAGGAACTATACTTCAATATCCCAACCCCCAGTTCTGCAGAGGCTGACATTCTTTCAAGTAGAGGAACTACGGATCAAGCATGTCAGCAGTGAATTCTACTGCAGAACTAAGTACAAAAGATCTATGGACATTGGCCAAACATGCGGCAAACAGTGATGCAAAAAAGACAACTACTCAACTACAAGGTAAAAACATTGCTTTGGAGGTAAGGAAACAAGACAAAAGAGTGTAGATCTGACATTTATACAATATTTCTAGGCATTGAGAACACCATGATTGTGGTGGGAAGCAAAGGATCAGGCAAAACAACAATCATTTTGAGACAAACCGATCGAGGTAATTCACGACACACGACAACATAATTAGTCTTACAACCGGTCACCGTGATGGCTTTAATGCTTACTTTTGTTGTAGATGAGGCACCGAGTCCTACGAGTGCTCTAGAATACACGCAAGTTGAACACTTTCACACACATGTGAACAATTGCCAATACCTCTTTCAAAACATCTATAGATTTGCAAGACGAACAAGAGGAATGACGGGCGTCAAAGATGTAGTCCACATGTGGGAAGTCGCTGGTGGAGTTCGCCTTTCGGATCTAGTCAAGATTCCGATTGTTGAAGCACAAGTGCATACCATTACTTGTGTTATTGTGGTAGATTTATCTCAGGTAAGAAAGAAAATTTGTTCTGGGGACTGCAAATCCAGTATACTGACATTGCTGATGATTTTTCTTAGCCGGACTCGATCACATCCACACTGGATCACTTTATTACCCTGTTTGCTGAACGTGTGGAATCGCTACTATCTGGATTGGAGAAGAGAGGCTCTAAGCGGCCTGCTGCGTTGAGGAAGCAAGCGTGGAAAAAGTATGGTGTTGATCATCCTGACCAGTAAGTGAGGACTAGAGATGAGTTCAATAGGAGTGCAAAAAAAGTCCACTATTTATACAAGATGCGCAACCTTAGGTCTGAACTTAAACCTAGCTTGGTACCACTAGTAATTATTGGATCCAAATATGACGTCTTTAGAGATTTTGAATCGTGAGTCCCTACATTTGAGATTCGATCTAGTTTCTGGAAGATCCAGTCACTCAAATGTCTATTATCTCTATTAGAGAGACGAGGAAGCTTGTGTGCAAGACACTGAGATATGCAGCTCATGTGTTTGGTGCTTCATTAATATTCACGTCTGCCAAAGATGAGACGTCGATGGAGCGTGTATGGATTCTATGCGCAATAGGCTACTTTTGCAAAATGTTGATTCCTAGTCTATCTTTTCGTACATAGTGTCGGCAACTGTTGAGTCATCATGGATTCAAGTCTAATCCTCCAAAGGGACATATTATAGATCACAACAAGGCTATGATGGTGTTGGCGGGTGAGTTAGATTGTTCGAGTTGTTCTATGACTCATTGCTCAAATCTTGTTTTACTTCACAGGAGCGGATACTCTGTCTCAAATTGGACATCCTACCAAGTCCGATAAGGAATCTATTGGACGCGTGAAAGGATTGGATTGGAATATGTGGAAGACTGTTTATAGTCAGAGTTTGCCACCTCGAAATGGTATGTGTTGCAATGTGCGTCAAAGTATAGATGATGCGACTCTCGTCAACATTGGTTTTTTTAGTGCAAGATGATTCCCTCAAAGACATTGTAGATTTGGCAAAGTATCGAGAGCCTGCTATTGATAATGTGTATGGGCAAAAGGAGTAAGAACTTACCATTGTGGCACTTCCTATAAGTTTGTCTTTTTTTTTTGTTCTAACACGCAATTTCCGAACAGGGCTGAATTTATGCAAAGAATGGAGAGACAATCACAACCACAAAGATAGCGTATACTTATGTACTAGGTTTATAATAATCATCACGTTGCATCAATAAAACTATCATTTATGCTGGCTTTCCAAAGTGATCTTTGGCGAATTCGTAAACGTCCTTTGGTTGATGATGCACCACTTGTACCAGGAAATCAGATAGTATCTGCCTTATCTCTGGATTTGCTTCCATGTATTGTTCTTGTTGTGCAGTAATCAAGGCCTGGATTAACGATTTAATGTCAAGAATGTCGAGCGTGGGGAGAGAAGTAAAAAGAAGAAGAGGATATGGTACCTTTCTTTGGATATGCTCAGATTCTAATTCAATCGTCTTTTCAATCACCATTGGGGGCGCTGTGGTTGTCTACAAGAAAAATTGTTGGAGGATTTGATTTTGATCCTGAGTAGATCTCGATATAGTTATAGTGCCACTTACTTGTTCTTCCATTTTAGAATATATCTATGGATTGGTCTTCTCTGATCCTTACGCTGCTTGGCCTACGAGGATTTGGTTGAAAAGAGGACGAACATCAGTGTTGGGTTGTTGGATGAGGACATGTTGAAATTAATGGAGAACCCAGGTGGAGAACAGACTAGGTCATCAAGTATTTAGCCAGTTTCTCGTATCAGGAACGGTCGGCCAGCTCATTCGCTGCCAGATTATCAGTCCAAACTCAGTCACTTCTTATGGGCTGTATTGCTAGGTCCTTCCTCACAAATCGCTTTCTCAACATCTATGCTTTTGATACATGTTGGCTACACTATGCTACTGATACATGATGGAGTTCGTTCCACCAACTTCCGCATTTGAATACTACTTTTATGCCCTCAAGAGTCTTACGCTTTGCACTGCGTGAAGGGATTCTCCCCGTTTCTCCCTCGTAATTGTTATAGGGAAACGTAGACGGTCTCCGTCTTCACCGACCTAATTACCTAGAATGTAGTTTCCGATGTGAGGGCCTAACCGGAAGATGCCGCTGATTGTGTATTGGGACTTTATCTGCTGACTTTGGTCCTAGACTTACAACCTCAATGCTTTTCACTTTCAATGATGTGCAGGGCAGGATCTCGAATTCAAGCGTTGCCCAAAATTTATTGAATGTTCCTCTGACTAGCACTCGAGCATCCACACTACGAGTTCACCAGTGATAGTGGCGTCTGCAACGTTGCGGTCGAACTGAAGCCACAGTTTGTCTTTGACCAAGTCGATTTCCCAAGACCACAAGACGTTGAACACCGCCATTTCTTCATGCTCTACGATAGACTGGACAATCCATTTCTGGTTTCTGGACACCATTATTGAGGACTACGAGTAGATTTCTCTGTCAGCAATGAAGCCTAGCCAGAAAGAAGCTCGATGGCGATGAGTCTCATAAGGCTCGTGTATACGCACCGGAGTAGAGCTGACTGGATGCTCAGCTCTATGCCTATAGCTACTATGCTCTTATAAACTTGTGAAGGTCTCGCTGGACGTCGCCCACAAGAAGCACAGCTTTGTGTTTTATCAAAAGCGTAATAAACGTGATTTTGACGTGAAATCTACGATGAGAATTGTTTGCAATATTATCAAATTGCTGTTGTCCCTTATTCGAATGTTGTGGTACTATCATAGCAGCTTTCGCCCTTGAAACAAAATACGATTGTGATTGAATTCAATTTAGAATTCTCAGTACTGTAAGCTTTATTGTTCTGTAAGCTTTTAGGTCTTGGATACGGGAATCTCGACGGCAATATTGTCCTTCTTGGACTTTACGGTCAAGACGGCATCGGATAGCTTTGAGTCAAACAAGGTTGATTCATCCAACTTGGGTGCCAAGACAACTTTCAACGGTAGTGCTTGTGGTCGAAGGGATTCTTGCACCTTCTCCAGGGTATATATATATTGGGAGGTGCATACGATATTTGTCGAAACGATCCGTCGGTTTGTATTCCTATTTGGATGATACCGGTGTAATATAAAACTTTGGACTTGGGGCTGCTCCAGCTGCAGTTGCGATACCAGCAAGCTTACATTTCTTATCTTCAACGAAGTGGAAAGCCTGATTTCAAAATGAGGCAGAAGGGATGAGGATGACTTCTCAAAAAGTTGATTTTGATCAAACATCGAGCGTCAACATGGCGAAAATTCACCACAGAGACTGAAAATTGGGTATGTTTGTCAGGGTTTACCAAATGTTGGTCAGTGTTCTTTCAAGTCGACAACCCAAGACCGCGAGAGGCTAAATACAACTGTTGCTCCGTTGTCTTCGAGAGATTCGACAGTCCATTTCTGGTGTGTGGAATGTATTTCATGGGACTATTGATCGAAGGGCACTGTGAGTGACGAAGCTCCAGAAAGCATGCGTTGGATGTTAATGTGTCTCATACGTACGGTCTGACTAGGATTGCTGAGACTCGCTGGATTGACGATCTTCTAGATATTAAGAATATCTTCTTTTGGCACGGACGCTGGCAAGATACACCTGCAGTTGTAAATACAATGTAAATACAAATACAATACAATACACAGGTCAGATAGCTCAACAACTACAATGAAGCAAGCGAGCCAGCAACCTGGCGAGCGCCGATAGAAGATATCTCCACACTTTGGATACGTACTTGAATGCGGCAACTTCTCCAAAGTTCGCTGTCGTTCCAATATAACTCGTTAACTGGGTTGTGATGTTTTGCATTTTACGGAAGGAATCACAAACAGAGAAGCAGAAACTCACGTAAAACATGAATCAAAACTGTGTTTTGTCCGAATTTTGTGTCAAATGCCAACTGTCTGGTTGATTCTAACGCATGGGATGCGGTAACAACGTAATTTTCTTGTCAAACAACTGAGTAAGATCGTACGTCTTTCTTTATAGATTCTACCTCTACAAATGACGCAGTCTCTCTGAATCCTGTGCCAGTCGAGCTGGGACTGCACAAAGAGGTTCGACAGCAGTTTCACTAACGGTCTTCAACATCCCTTCAGATGAGCACAATCGTGCAACGACATAAAACGGCAACAGAGACCAAGAAACGTCATTAAAAAGCCGACTAAATGTCATTCGTGTCTACTTGTCTTGCTCTCATCGTGGTGGCTTATTCGAAAACAGCTTTTGCGTCCAACAGCGTTTGGTTGTTGACCTCTCAAGACTTGTAATACATCCACACAAGTCAAATCAGCTAACCCTTTACAAGCACGAAAATATTCTCATCAACGCCTGCCGTGGTTCATAAATTAAAACGGCTGCCCCCAGCGTTAAACACCCTCTTTGAAGGAGGCAAAAAAGCTCATATCTCCCAGACCTGAGTTGAACAGGTGACCTACGCGTGTCGAGGTTACATGATCCATTACAGCGCGTCGCTTCTGCCTACTGAGCTACTGAGAGCATTTGTTTCGATTCAAGGAAAGTTCTTGCAAAAGTGTCATTGAACGCCAGTTACTTAGTTCTGGAATGTAAGTGTCCGCTTCGCGTGAATTCAAATGATATCATTATATTTGGTCTGCTGGAAGGGTGTTTTTTAAATCCAAAAAAATTATGTAATTGCATTGTTTAATGGTGAATTTGATGAAGTGGCTTTGGAATAAACGTAGAATTTGTTACCCGTATGATTTAACATCTAAAATGAATGCTAAGACGCGAAAGTTCACCTTCTGTGAAATATGTTGAGTGTTTTTGATTTCTTCACAATTCAAAGGCACATTCAAAACATAAGTAAACGACCTTGAAAGTGGGCATAATACGATGAAAATCAGCGAATTCAATGATAACGCCGACGCAAGTTCCACCAATTTACTAGTTTGGTTTGATCATTTATTTCCTTTGACTCATCATGTTTTGACGCGAAATTCATTCCCCAAAGAATTCAGCCCACTTAAACTGCTTCCTCCCCCATTGTTCATTTGGACAATGCAGAGTTCCGTATCTACTGTATCGAACTAGCAGCCAACCCTCGATACTGCTTTGACATCACACTGCCAACGTTGATAATGGAACAGCCCTCAGCCGTGGCGGGACGAATCAGGAATACAAATTGACAGATGACGGACATATCATACGTGTTGGCACGAACAAGGCGCTGGATCTTCGAGAAAACAAAAGTCCATCAAAACGGTCCGAGATTGGAATGCAGAGATAGCCGCTTCGATTGTTATACTCTAATATGGCGACGAGTTTCTTGGATTTCGAGGTTGAGAAGAGGCTGGCGAGGGAAATGCGACTTCAATTTTGAAAACTCTGTTGAAACTTTAGACTGTGACTTGGTTAGTTCTTTGTAAGTGATTTGTGAGCAAGGTTTTAGGCTCATGAAACGAACTCATCACCCACCTCAATGACCAAAGTCCTTCAACTACAGAACTTGATGAGTTAGAGGATGTCAATAATCATCCATTGTAGTCGACTATGTCCGTATTGTATCAGCAGTTTCAGAGCAGCGAAAAATTCTGGCCATCGCTGACCTGTCAGAACTCTTGTACGCCTTTTGTGTCAAATAGCAGCCTAAAAGTACAGTAACAGTATTTTAATCCTGTTTTGGATGCGTCATTCCATCCAAAATCCATTCTTGTAGCTCAACCACACGTCTAGAGTATGGTCCTCTTTGAGGCAGAATTTCTTCTCCAAGCGTGTACCGATCGCCTCCTGTGGCAGTCTCACAGTGATGCGCAATATAATTTCACGATGTTTTAGCTATTCTATGGCGGCAGAAAGGATCAGGAACGCTTGTTCACTTGTAAAGCCAAAACAGTTGCACAACACGATTGCTCGTTTCGAAGCAAGAGGGATACACATTCTGCCGAATTCTCAGTTTGAGTTCACTTTAAAATCGGAATTCTACATGATTTGCAATTTTACTCTGTGATATGTTTTTATGGTGTTTAAGAATCCTGCTTTGAGGTTGATCAGTCAGATCAGTCTGCTTTACATTGTCTTTCTGTGCGCAAGACTTTAAAGAGGACACGTCTTACTCCAGTACCACCGTCATTCAGACTTTCAGGTAGTTTCTCGTCCGGCATTGTCTCCCGAGCGTTCAAAAAGTAGTCGCAACAATGATTGTAGAGAGCTTGATTTGGAAAATGGGCAGAAGCCAATTCCAGCTTTCCACGAGTAAATATATCTACCCTGTGAAGAACAGCATAAATTTAGCATAAAAACAGCATCAAGCAAGTCAGACAGCTCTTGCAGTTGAAATATTGGAGCCAAGAGCTCTACAGGAAGAGTCTCTGCGTTTGCCTTCTTCTTGCCCTTACGAGGCTTCTTTGGCGACGGTTTGGTAGCTACTTCTTCTTCGTCGTCATCAGCAGCATAATCTTCCTCGGTAGCCTTGACTTTAATGGCAGCCGGCTGCTTTCCTTTATCCTTTTTTGTTGATGTTTGGATGACTGGTGATGAATTTCGAGTGGAGGAGCTTCGCTGTTTATAGGAGGAGCGTCATCCTTTTCAAAATCATTCTGATTCTCTACGGCTGGAGGAGGAGCAGCAGCAGCAGCTCTACGAGGTGCAATTCTTGAGCTCGTTCTTTTGGCCATCTCATGACAAAGGTCACTAGAACCTTATTGGAGAGGTACCTATAAAGCTACAAGCCTTTATGATTGCAATACTGAATACTTGTTCGATGCGGGCTTTAGCTGATCTGGTGTAGACTGATGAGCTTTTTGTGTGTTCATTTTTAACAACTTGAATTCGAATTGGGCAATCAACGACATATAACACAAAGCACTTCAGCAAAGTTCCGCTGCAAGTCGATTCTTAAGTCATAATCACACTCTGAAACCGCTTCAAATCCACCTAAACGACGCGTTGGGCCCCCAAATCGTCAATCATTGGTACCTTATCAAATTTACAAAATAGACGCACACCGGTCTTGATGATTTGTTGTGGAGACTAATATCAGGTTGAGTGTTGAAACCCAATTCTAAGCATCAGAAATACTCATAATAGCAGTCATGGATGACGACAGTGTAGATTTCATGTCGACTGAAGCTGATGAAAAACTGAATTCGGACTGGTGGGAGAAGACACCTTTATTGTAGGTGTAGTCTCCGTTCATTTACACTAATTTATATCTATTGCAATCGTTTGCTGATTTGCATTTACCCATTTATATCTAGGAATGGCCATTCATCGTCAACATCAAATCACCCAAACACCCCATTTGCAAGGACATTCAAAAGACCTTCAATCCAAACTCAGATTACTAGAACCTGGCCACTAAGAGAGCCAGGAGTCCAATTCGCTACTCCACGGCCAACAAGTCTATATCTTCCTTCACCATGGGCTGATCAAAGCAGTGTTGGAGGACCTCCTCAACGTAGACGAGGAATCAAGAAATTGTCTCGAAAGAGTGTTCATTATGATGATGCTACAGATGGTGAAGCCTTGGAATCTACTGGAATGAGGATTTGGTACTCTGATTACAGGTGTGCCATCAGCTTATTTTACTCTTTTTTTTGGCTTCGTCTCGTTTAGTAATATCTCATAGAATTTCGTCATACGAAAATCCTCCAATCTCATTGATTTCAAACACCATTAGTACTATTGACTGGATGCATGACTTGGTCAAAGAACATGTACGTCTCCGCCAGCTCAGAAGCATGAAAGGATTGCGAGGGTTCCTAGCAGGTATCTGGGATGCCTCTCAAGGTGAATTCATCATTTGATCGACAAGCATCATTATACCTCTCAACGTTGCCATATATTCTTTCAGCATGGATCCTCGTCCTCCTAATCGGAATCGCAGCTGGCTGCGTCGCATCGCTCATCGACGTAATCCAAGACTTACTCACAGACTTGAAGAGTGGATACTGCTCTTCAAATATCTTGTCAAGTCAGAGTCGCTGTTGTGCAGGCAGTCAAGATGCTGTCTGTACCTCATGGATTGAATGGACGAGCACCGCCAACTCACCATTCGAAAAATCGCAATCATATTTATGGTCGTATCTTTGGTATATCGGACTGGGTGTTTTGTTCGCGACTGTATCTGCTGGCCTAGTGCAATTCACCGCACATATTCGATCAGACTCTAATGTTGAATCATCAACATCACCAAATGCATCAACACCACACAAGATTGTGTATCATGCGGCTGGATCTGGAATTCCTGAAGTCAAAACCATACTATCAGGTTTTGTCATTCGTGGATTCTTGGGATTCAGAACACTGGTTATCAAGAGCTTTGGATTGATTCTTGCTGTTGCTTCTGGGTTGACTATTGGAAAGGAAGGACCCATAGTACATATCGCTTGCTGCATAGGCAATGTATTGTCCCGGATCTTTGGAAAGTATGCTCGTAATGAGGGTAAACGTCGAGAGATGTTGAGGTGAGTGGCATGACACTAGTCATTTTAATCTTTTTTTTTGCTGAAATTTCAATATTAGTGCCGCTGCTGCAGCAGGAGTGTCTGTAGCTTTTGGTGCTCCTATTGGAGGCGTCTTGTTTTCCTTGGAGGAAGTCTCGTACTATTTCCCTTCCAAGACTATGTGGAGGTCCTTGTTTTGTGCTCTTATTGCCAGTTTGACAGTCAAGGTGAGCGAAAAAACCGAATGATCCACTTACGCCACAAGCCAACGAATGCTTTCGTCGTTACTGTAATCACATTTTGTAAGGATTCTCTCCTCCCTTTACTCAACCGTCATTCAGTTCCTAAATCCATTAGGAACAGGCCAAGTAGTCATGTTCCAAGTCTCATATACATCATCATTCGCATTTTTTGAGCTACTTTTCTTTGCTCTTCTTGGTGTCATTGGAGGGCTGTATGGTGCCCTCTTCATCAAAGCAAACATGTGGTATCAAAAGCTTCGTGGCAAATCATTCCTTCGTAATCATCCAATCAAGGAAGTGATGATGCTGGCATTAGTCACCTCAGCATTGAATTATCTTAATGTGTTTTCGAGAGATGGAATGGCTGGATTTGTGGGTAAATTGTTTGCACAGTGTAAGGAGGGAGAGGATGGACTCGGGGATATGTGCAAGTGAGCCATTAGTCTATGATCATAGTCCGTGTTTTTTCTCGCTCCGAGTTCTCAGAAGGAAAACCTGACTTTAGGTTTTCAGAAATGGGATCTGTTGCATACCTGCTAGTCCAATTCATGCTTCTCAAGGCAGTTCTTGTGGTAATTACTTTTGGATCCAAGATACCTGCTGGAATATTCATTCCTTCGATGGCTATTGGAGGTAAACAAAACCTGTTATTTGAGTGGAAGACCGCCTTCAGCCACTAATTCATTCTACTCTTTCTCGTCACTAGGAAGCGTTGGTCGCTTACTTGGAATGCTACTACTCCATCTTCATACCACATACCCAAACATGTCTCTCTTCCAAGAATGCCATGATTCAAATTGCATAGTACCTGGCGTTTACGCTATGGTCGCATCTGCTGCAGCTTTGAGCGGTGTGACTCGAATGACGAGTGAGAAACATGCATCCTTGTCTTGAAAGTTTTCCAATTTTTAGCTCACCTTTTAACAATTCATCCTTTCTACATAGTCTCACTAACAGTAATCCTAATCGAAGTAACAGGCCAACTCACACACGCAGTACCCATCATGATTGCAATCCTAACTGCCAAATGGGTAGCAGATGGATTTGGGCGTGACTCGATATACGACAAGATTATCGACTTGAATAATCTTCCGTATTTGGAAACCAAGCAAGATTATCTTGTCGGTAATATCACGATTGCTCAGGTCATGGAGGGTGCAGAGACTATTAAGGCTGGGAGGAAGTATACGATTGAAGAGTTGGTGGATAAGCTTTCCAGATTGTGTAAGTGGTAGTGGTTATGAGATTTTGTCATTGATCATCCAGCGATGAATTCTTTCATTTTTTCTCTGCTTGTAGATCAATCTGCATGGAGTTCAGATGGTGGTTTCCCTCTTGTACAATCAAACATCCTTGTCGGATGGATTGGCTACGCTGAACTTGAGCACGCCTTGGGTAATTACATTCCCTTTGGATTCTTGTTTTTCGCCGGTCTAGATCTCATCATTCTCCACCTTTTACAAAACACAGGCGAAGCACAATCCGCAAACTGTGACATCCCATGCTACTTCAAACGTCCCATCCATCAATCTCCTCATCGTCCAGCCACTCCACACCCATCATTCACACCCCAATCCATCGCAACAGAAGGCGATGGTCACGATTTTAGCATTTGGGTAAACTGGGCGCCATTGACGATCTCAGTTGCATCGTCAATGGATATTGCGACTGAATTGTTTGTCAAAATGGGTGCCAAAGTGATTCTGGTTGTTGAGGATGGTGGGTTTGTTGGGCTGATTCATAAAAAGAGGTTGATTTCTTACCTCAAGAATAAGAATTCCTCATAATACGGCGTGTAGTACGTCTTTGTGTAAAAACAGCAAAGATGCGAAATGATCGACCGCTATTTTTTTGCCGATGCTCTCAAGAAGTTCCGTGTGTAGGAACAGTTCATGCTGGAACAAGACTTGACCAGACCACACTTTCGAACCTGATTCTATGCTTTATATTTTATATTGCATTTACATTAATAAAATATGGTTTCTACGTTTTACTTGCCAACACCCAATGCTTCCCCCTCTCCTCAAAATAGCATTGCCCTCCCACCATTACTCTTCATATTCCTCGAATCAATGACAATATCGTCTACAGTAGGACGACGAGATTCATACTTTGCAAAATGACTGACAAACGATTCAAGTTTGATATCAGTACGATAGCACCTTGTACAGCCCAAATCGCACGTATCTTGCCACTAATAGTGACGCGGGCTCTTGTCAGGATGGGTTCAAAGTCGTTCTGTTTGTTGAAGATGGCTTGTTGGGGTCTGATTGAAACGACGCCGACTTTTTACATCCAGAATAAGGACTCCTCTTCTTGTACATCTTGTGTCCTTTTCCTCGTATAAATACAATTCCTTCCACTTTCTCCATGTTTTTTGTTTGCTGATGCGTGACTCTATTACGAAATCCAAGCTATACACCCCCTAAGAAACTACGAAACAAGTCTAATCCTCGCATTCCCCACCGGCCTCCTCCCACCACCATCACTAACCGCACTACTCCTCTCCACCTCCACACCACCACCAGTTTCCTTAGGATACACACCCAACGCCTCTGCATCTCCACTCATCTCCGTAAACACCACATCCCAATCCCAATGCACATCAGCCTCCATAAGCGATTCAATTGGCATCAATGCGAGATTCGTTAGTAGACTTAGGTCTACGCCTTGTAGTGTTGATTGCTATGGCGAAAGAAACACGAATGAGATATGTTATCATATTTGCAAACTTTTGCAACATGAGCGGCGATAATACGTACAGTAGAAACAAGTCCCTTCATTTCAGTAGCGACTTCTAAATCCAATTCACGGATGGTTTTCACGCGATCTGCTTTCCGGACTGCGGGGACGGCCGAGACTGTGAATTCAATGTCGGTTGTTTCGTGGTCGGTGTCCAAGTCTGGGATTATGTCGATTCCTGTATGTATAAATGCGGTTTTGAATGTTAGACATGGGTTGAATTGAGTTAGATCCTGCGTAAAAAAAGATCGTATACACAGGCCGAATACCTCGAGTAGGAATAGGAGCATTCACACCAACTTGCCTCCTATTATTACATAATAACAAATAAATAATTCATTCAAATAGCATAAAATCCATCAGATCCTGCATACCTCATGTTCGTAGTCTGAACACCACCACTATCGCCATTCTCACCATCATCTTCACCCTTACTCTTCTCAACACGCTCACCACCACCGCCATCACTCCATCCATTCCTCGCCACACTACTAGGCCTCGCATCATTACTAGGTTCAGGTGAATTAACATCCCCCCTCACAGCAGCAACATTACTTCCAGCAGCTCGTCTCCCCATTCGACGTGGCGGCGGAGCACCTGATGTTGGTGGTTGTGGTGTAATATTACTATTAATATTACTGTCTGTATTTATGGCATCGTTGCTGTTGAGTAGTAACTGAGAAACGTTTTCGGTTGTTGGTGCTGGTTTCATGCTTGTTCCGGGACGAGTGGAGCGTTTGGGAGGTTGGGGAGGGAGGTATGTGCGTTCGTCGGTGGCATCTGCTTGATCGCCGTAGTCGTAGTCGTCTCCGCGCGACATTCTTCTGCTGTTTTGCATTTGTTGGACTCTTTTTGGTTGGGCTGAAGTAGCGATTAGCAAGTGACGAGCGATGTGAAAAAAATAAGAATGCTCCCATGGCCAATGCAATACATGCTATTATTCACCAACAACCAACTACATATCAACATATCTTGTAACTATCTACACGTGATTTTACGCGACAACACCGACAACACCACTAGCATCAACAAAGTTTACATTATGAACAATAATCCTTCAATCATAAGCATTTACAACATCATGGGAAGTCCTGTAATCTACCAACGAAAATGACGTAAGCAAAAAAAAAAGACCGACGTCCCCTGAGCATGCAGTTCGCAAATCACCACACAATCAAAACACAGTACTCACCTCCGCAAACTGACTCATAACCCTCAACCTCCACTCATCAACATCAACACCCTTCGGCACCAAACTCTCAACCTTCCTGGTATACACCTCCTCCACAAAACTCTTGATCTTACGCTGCGGCAAACTGGTCGTATCCACCACGTCCCGGCCATACAAATCCATCTCTTCATCACGTCGTCCATCACATACCCGCACGAAAACACTGCTGCCCTTCGTATATGTGATACTGCGTGTCGCAACATGCTCGGCGAGCACATCTTCAACGGTTTTATCGTTGGGACGTCGTTGGAGGTCTAGGATGAGTGATTCAGGTGGTTCGCCTTCGTAGAGGGGGAGCTGTTCGTTGGCGAGACGGACGTATTTCTCGTTGGATGAAGTTGTCGTGTTTGTGGTTGGTTTGAAGATTTGCACAATTGTCCAGCCTTGGGCTTCGAGGCGGTAATCGGAGCCGTCTGATACCATGCAGCGGATGTCGATTATGGCGACTAGCTTTGGGTCGTATGGTCTTCGTCGATACCTATTGGGGAGATGGTTAACGTTCGTTAAGAGGGAGAGAATATGGAGGCAAAGTTCATATTTGAAGATACCACTATACATTTTGTTGTTGGTAAGTGTTAGCGATCTAATCCCGGCAAAACAAGCCTAGCTCAAAGCATGCAACGAATGTCCTACTTGAAATCCATCCTTCCACATTGGTGACCGCAAAGAAGAATCCAAATCCGTCTTTTTCGTATACGTAATATCATCAAACTTTTCCACACTAGCAAGTCCCCCATCCAAGTAGAAGAATCCAGGTGGATTCAAACTTATAATAGCAACCGCAAATCCTTTACTACATCGTAGATTTTGTGCTGCGTCACAAGATATCTAACACGTAAATTATGTAGACAAGTGTGAGTATACAATCAACATAAAGTTGAATCATTACAAGCTTCTAGTAAGTTTTTTTGCCTCAACATATGCCTACCTTAAACCCAAACGAAGCATCATACTTGCACACATACGACACGTCCAACGCAGGCACTTTGCCCACCTTATCAGGCTTGGTCAAGAATTTAGACACGAAATGCAGCAACGCATCATCAGACTGCACACGTATCAAATCCTTCATTTCCAGTAACGCGTCACGAACAGTCACAGATGGCCGTTCAGTTGCCACGAATGGGTAAAGTTTCAGCTCGTAGGGTGTTGGTTTGGATGGTGACGAGTCGTATATCGAGTCAGAGTATTTCGGGGCCGGTGCTGGTGTTGCTAATAGGGGAGAAAGGTGATGAGCGAGTGAAAGCATCGCACAGTAAACCTATACTCGTTTCTTGGGGTTGCTATTACCTAAATCACCAGGTTTGATATGCACTAGCCTGACCAGCAATGTTGTACATGGAGATCTAAACGGGACGTGTAATATGAAAACAAGGTTGTTAGAAAACATGCATCCATTATTACGTACTAGGATCTCCTTTTTTTGCAAATACCTCGGAAATCCATCCAGTGAGGTCCCAGACAAGAACGCATGCACATCCGGCGTCCCCCTTGAAACACTAATCTGATGCGCCCCCTCATTCAAAATCAAATGATCCGGATTCCCCACAAACAAATTCAGCACACTCGTCCCGACCATCCTCAACTGCTTGGTAACTTTACACAGCGTATACAGTTTGAAAAGCACAACACCGGTCTTGTCTGGTAACTGTGATGTCGGGAACCGGTATTCACAACGAGTGTTGTATGATGGTGAATGCACGAGGGAGTCCAAGTCTACTTTTGATGATATGATTCCGTCGCCTGTGTTGTCTCTATCTCTTTTGCCGGTACCAGGTACGGTGGATCCATAGTTCAATACTTCGAATGTCGAATTAAATATCCTGGCTGTTACTCTGCTGACAGTTGCATTTGCAGGGAGGTATCGAGCTCCGTCTATATACAGGTCGAATCCATCACCAGATGAAAAGAAATTGGCCGTATTTGTTGAATCTAGTTTGTTTTCTACTGGTAGCCATGCTCCTCTCGGCATTGCAGGGATCATGGTTTTAGCTTCGAATGTTTTTGTTGGTGGTGGTCCTTGTTCTGGTTTGTATATTCGGAGGGCAATGTTTGCACCTGCGAAATCCTTTGCATGATGAGATAGCTCTATACGTGAGAAGATTGAGTTGAGTACAAGACGTGATTTCTGGACTGCCAAAAAACCTTGACAGACGCAGAACATAGGACTCAAAACGCCATTACCTGCTGCTCTATACAACTTTAGTCGATGAAACCCCTCATTAATACTCAACCCCTTCCTCCGACTCCCACTAAACAACTGCACATCCGTCCTGGCAGCAACAAGCGCCCCTTCAAAAACCTCAATCAACCCTCTCTTATTAGGCGACGCAACCAAATCCTTAAACACATGATTCATGACCAGTCCACTCCATCCAAACGACTTGTCTTCAACGCCCAAATCAGCCAATTCAGTGACAAAAGTTGATGATGCGTCGACGAGATGTGTTGGGTCCGAGTCATCGAGAATGCAGAGGCGAACACGGACTTGGGTGCCAGGGAATTTGCGGATTTCTTCGAATTGGACGCCGATGGAGGTTACGAATTCTTCGGATGCGGGATTTGGAGTTGGGGTGACTGTTGTTGCGGGTGCTGTAGGTGGATTTGCTGGTGTTGGGTCTGCATTCAGTTCGGTTCCTCCTTCGATGGTTGCTATTCTGTCGTTCGGTTTAGAGGCAGCAGCAGGCTGACGTATCACATCCGGTGGTCGTTGTTTCTGCTGTTGCTGCTGCTGTTGTAATTGTAAGGCCTGCTGTTGCTGCTGTTGCTGTAATTGTTGTTGCTGTTGTTGCTGTATGAGGTTTAATTGATCAATAGAAGCCTGGTTATAAGTTGGTGTAGATGATTCCTGTTCTATTTGATACATAGATCGAACTCTTGTGCGTCCTTCCGTGTCCCTATACGTGAGATTGAGAGTGATTAGAAGAGATGCATCCCGCAAAAAATCGGAAAGTATAATCAACAGATAACTCACAATTTCAGTTTCTCAAACTCGGCCTCCTGCAACATCCTCTCCTTTTCAAACTGCATTTTCAGCAAATATTTCTTATGTTCAATACGCAATGCTCTCATTTCTTCATCTTCTCCCTCTATAGGATCTGGTTGCTGGATATTGGCATTGTTAGTATTGGTATTACCACCACCATTGTTGACGTTATTTGGTCGATCAAACACATCCTGTCTATTCACCCCATTGTTATACCCAGTATCTATATAATGTCGATTCATAGTATGTGGATAGACAACACGTTTCGGACCCAGTACAGGCTGTGTCTGAAACCCAGTCCGTAATTGTTGCTCGATTTGAATCGCGTCGACTTCCAAAGCGTTCATCTTTGTGAGGATCCGCGGATCATTTCCGCCACTACGTAGATATTCACTTCTTAGGAGCAGTAACTCGGACACGACAGATCCATCGGTGGAACGGATGAGATCAGATAGTGGTGGTTCGGTAGGAGGACTAGTTGATGTTGGGATTTGTTTTGGTTTGGCGGATGCATGCTGCTGGATTTATAGTTAGATCACATTCTGGCACAGAAATATAGTGATATTCGATGCACAGTGACTACCTTTGAACTTCTTTTTGCCTTTAGTTTGCGTCTGTGATCTTCGTCCAGCTGCCTTTCCTGTTCAATAAGTCTAGAACGAATAGATCAATAAATGGCTCGTTCGTGATAGAACATATACGCGTATCTAGACTTACTGTGTCGCCTCTAGTTTCAATTTCTGCACAAAGCTGTAATCCATCACCCTCGTCACATCAAAAGCAATCGACAAACGAGTATGTCACGTAAGGCCGTATTCGAGGATGTGCCTCTGCCGCCACAGATCGAGGGCTTTTATAGTCGGTCTGTGCGTAAAATGAATGAGAATCCCTTCATCCTGCCAGGTACATAGTGATGTATTGTTTCAATCAACGTGAATCCAACTAACACATACCGTTTATACTAATAGGAGTGGTGGCAGTGTGCTATTCTCTCTATAAAATGTTTATATCGCTGCATAGAGGCGACAAGGTTGGCTTCCAGCATAGTCAGAGAATGAGGGTTGGTAAGCTTCAACATTTGGGTTTGCACCCAGGCAGGCTGGACGAATACTGAACCAACCTCTATTGTAGGAGCTCAATTATTCGCGGTGGGAGCATTTACAGCGGGAATAGCGTGGGAGAATTACTGGAAGGGCGACAAGAAAGCTCAACCAACACCTGAACGACAGTATTGAATTGAATGTCACCTATCCATGATCGCATAACTTCACATTGCCACATCGCATTTGTAAACCATCATAAATTCGTTTCTTCTCTCTTTATAAAACAAGTTGCATAGTCTATACGTGTCGTCGTCTTTCGCAGCTCCAAATCACACATAAGCAAATCATGATTTCAGCACAAGAGAACGAAGGAACTTCATTGCGGACAGAGTTCTCACGCGGGAAGGCTGCTTATAAGGAAGTAGAAGACTCGCCTCTGGCCAGCATAGATCCCAAATACCAAGTAATGTTGATTTGCAATGTCTGAATTGTTGGCTTGATTTACATGGAACTAATCTCAACCACATATAGACCATAGTATCAGACTGCCTCCTAAACTTTACCAAGTGTGCCTTCCTCGTCCGCCAACTGTCCCTCTTCAGCGACAACGAGATCTTGGACGACATTGTTACTACTGACCTGAGGTTGCTACAATCTATACAAGTTATACAACACAGCAATCTATATACTGATACCTATTGCACTAGGTATATACTAGTAGACTACTTCCTCGGCGAAACAACCCTCAAACAAGTATCGCCCAAACTCGAGCGAATGCAAGTCATCAATGTCGCTGAAATGTATCTGTCGCGCTACCTGACTATATGCGATGACTATGCCATACTCGATTCCGATGATGCAAAGAGATGGCATGCCATGACGAGAAAGAATGAGGATGGGGATCTAGTGGATAGCAATACGACAGAACGACCACCCACTCGTGACGAAAAGATTGCGAGGTACAAGAGGGAAAAAGAGACAAAGAAGCGATTAGAGGTATGTATTGTACATGTGAATGGTTGGAAGAGAATGTGTTGCAAAGGGGAAGAAGGACGATACATGTTTCTATCATAAGGGCTTACCTCCCTACTTTTTTTTTGCTACAGGACTTGCTAAGCAGACGCAAAGACCAGGAAATCGATGAAGACATTGAACGAGACATCATTTTAACTAGTGGCAGACTATACGCTCAAACCGCACTCGAATCCATACGACTCATTCGTGATGAACGTGTCATACTCTTGGAAATGGAACAGATAAAGAGAGACAAGAGTCATGAATTGTCTAGTCAGCTTGAGAACAATAGTGACACTAGAGTGGCGCTAAAGGATAGGACTGGTCCGTTGATGAATCCACAAGGAAGGGTATGTGTGAGAGGTGAAAAAAGGGTGTTGTGTATACTATGAATCTGGATGTGAACCAGTTGCAGTTCTCCCGCATGATGTCTACTGATACTCTTATCTCGATATTAGATCATGCGTCCATTCGTGATTACCAGCAAGAGAGAAGAAGTACGACGTGGTGTATTCAGACCAGGCTGGAATCTACCAACAATGACCATTGAAGAATACTTGGATTTGGAAATGGAACGTGGGAACATGTTATCTGGTGGAACAGGGTAAATAGCTTTTGAAAGCGTGAACCTTTTTTTTTTTGCTCACCATCTAACAGCCCTTTATCCTCAACCATAGAGAGGAAACAAACACAAAGGTCGTCGAAGATTCCGACTATGATGCTCAAGATCAGGCAACGCTCAAAGCTAGAGAGTGGGATGATTTCACTGATGATAATCCTAAAGGGTGGGGTAATCGTGGTGCAAACCGTGGATGATGACGAGAATGTCGCATCGTATGTCACGGCTATATCTTCGTCCCTTTTTGTGCAATGTTCTATAGCTTACCAAGCAGTATGTACAGAAAAGAAATGTATTTGCAAGAAACATTGCATCTCTTCTCATATCTTCAACGTTCGCTTCTTCTTCTTCTTCTTTTGAGTCTCGACTTTCCGATTTCCGGGAGCGTCGTGATTGTTTTTCTAACTGGCAAAAAAAGGACGCAAATATAATTTGGGATAGGTTGATGCGAACAATTGTACCTCCTTGGCACTTGCAGCAGAAGCAGCAGAAGCTGCACGTCTTCCAGGTCTTTAACTTTCACAGATCCATTTATTCCCGTTCTTCGATACATCGTCGTTTAATAATGACTTTTCGAATGTCAGCCTCACAATTAAGTTATACCATCAGCAGCTCCGTCTAGTACTTGATGACCATTGAAGGCACATTAGTAAATTATGAAGCTATAACAAGCGTTCATTTGCTTGGTGAGTTCCAAGTACAGCCAATAAAACAGTTGAGGAAGTAAGATAATCAACACATCCTTGTGGAGTGACAGTTCCCTCTGGTTAAATAATCCTCTCCACACAATTCAGGTCGTTCTCCTCACATGGACACGGAAGACTTTGATTACTTCTTGTTTATGAGCACTTTTGAGACTCTAGCTTGCGAGAAGTGTGAAAGGTGCAGTGGCAAATCAACATCCAGCCTTGGTCGTAAACGTTTTATTGTTGTTATTCATGCACACAAAAATCTGTTGCGTTGAGATGCATAACATCTGAAAACTTGGCTGTACCAATGCTTCTGGTGCCTCAATGGGTACAGGCCGATCCTGAGCAACATTGGAACACACCTTCACACAGAATCGCTGCATAGGTGGCTGATGCTTGATGAGTGGGATCTGATCCCATATTGGCCATTTTGTGTACAAATCCTTGTATATCGAGCAACGTTGCTCAGCACCGCTTTCAGATAACAAAGTTTTTCCTTTTTCAAATGAAATGTTAATATTTTAGCATGCCATATGTACAAGTAAAAAGACTAGCTACTAGTATCTACAAAGCCGATTGCATCGCCCTTCTTCTTCTTCTACATTCGTCGTTTCTCCTTCTTCTGAGTCCGTTTCTTTTCTTTTTCTTTATCAGCTTTCTGCTTTTCAAGAGCTTCCTTATTCCTATTGTTGAGTTGTGTGAGTTCGTGGCCAAAAATAGAGTAAATCGGCCCCACGAAGATCCACTTTCATTCAAATCGCGCTTTCATTCTACCTTTGTACTTCCTTGGCATGTGAAGCAGAAGCAGCAGCTCTCTGAGCTTGCTCCTTAAGTTTCACAGCTAGAGCATTCTCATTCCTCGATATATCATCATTTGACGATGTCTTTTCCGAAGCAGCTTTGTATACAAGTTCACCATCAGCACCTTCGGTGACTTGATCTACATCGAATGCGTACTATCAAAGTAGGATAGAGTGTTAGATGTGTTGACAGAACAAACAAAGAAGAGTCATTATAGATCGCTGTATGAGCATTACCTTGTTAAGCAAGGCCTCCCTCTTCTTCTGATCTTCCCTAGACAATTCAGGCCTATCTCGTACGCGTATCGCCTCTTTAAGCACCTCAGTTTCTTTGAGACGTCCAGCAACTATGTCGTGCTGTTTCTGTTGTGCGTCTTTTTGATTGTTTTCTTCCCGTTGTTTTGAAGACCATGTTATGCATTCTTTGATGAATGAGTCGATTGATGATGATTGTTTGCCGTCCTATATGGTGTAAGTGTAAGGACAGCGAAGAAAACGATCGAACATAGACAGATGTTGGATGTTCTCGTCCAAACGCCAGATGCTCACAGATGCTTCCAATAAGAATGATTCCAAAGCTTCTCGGAGCTCTTCTTCATCGTCACCAGAATCAGCCTGTATTATAGATTCACAGTATGATGTTATGGTCTATCCTAGTTTTGTTAGATAATTCTTTTTTTCCCCCACATAAAAACAGTCAAAGCTTCATAACGGAAAACCAGCAAGGACCTCTGATCTAGCTGACCTCATCGTGCAGCCCAATAGCTGCCAGTTTGGCCGAAATCCAATCTGTAAGTTCCTCGTGATCTGCCATTCTGTCGTTTTGTGAATTCAAAGGGAGCGTTACGGCGGACAAATGAGACAAGTTCCACAAAGGAGACAAGAAACTGCTGATTGCATTTCCGTGTATATTTACGCTATTTTCTATTTTACAGCTATTTTTCTTTCTACGAACAATCGTACAGTATTCTTAGCTCTGACAAGCATATTAGCAGCGCATTCGGTTTACATCCAAAAGCTTGCCGCTAGAGGAGGAAGAAGGAAGGAGGCCAATATGGACCATCAGCCCGTGATTATAACTACTAAGCTAGAGGGTGAAAACTTTGGATGCCGTATGGAAGTCAGCCCAACAATGACTTTTCAGCAATTGGTCGACAGTGTGATGCATAAATTGAAGCCTGTTTTGCTACCGAATCAACATGTGGAATTCAAATATCAGTTGCCAGAAGACGAGAATGTCATAAATATCGACCTAGACTGGCTCTATGTCGCTGATGATGAGGGGGTTAGGATTTTCTTTGCTGACATCCAGGAACGACCAGCCGCATCACGGAAGCTAATAGCATCTATAGCAACGAATCCAGTTACAAAGATATCTCGTATACAGCCTGTCATCACTCCTGTTACCACGAGGAAACGTAAAGAAGAGAGCCGTGATGTTATTGTAATCGAGGATGACGAAGATGACGACTGTAGCAGTGGCGTAAGTAGCACTAACCAGAATGAGGTCGAAAAGATTTCTGAAATACCACGACGAAAGAAACGGGTCCATCGTACAAGCGACGAGGATGATGAGATTGACGAGATAGAAGAGCCCAGGCCAAAGAAGCGGTCGGTTCGTCGAAAGAGTACCGAAAGTGATCAGACGGAATTGCCACGACCAAAGAAACGTCTTAGTCAGGCTAATTCGCCTGTCAGGGAGAAGATTGAACATCTTCTAACAGGTAACGTTTCTGGATATTGAACTCTTGTGCAGAGCCTTACCCAGTGAACTCTTTTGCAGAACTGTGCTCTAAGCTTACTACTAATCTCCGACCAAATCTAGACTCAAAGGTGTTTAATTTATCACGAGATGATGTGCATGAGATAATTTTTGGAGTGGGCTGCTACAAGTGTGGATTGGCCAAAGTACGAAAAGCTTGTTGGGCCTTTCGGATGAGGATTTGTGAGGACTGTTTCGAAAAGCAGTAAGTTTCTTAGAACGTCAAGAAGGTTACCTTGGCCCGTTCTAATGTTGCAATCTCTCCTACTAGTTCAGTGAGCAAGGCAGTTCTGTTGGAAGAACAAAAACTCTCTCCTGAAATTTTGCTTGGATTGCCTTGGACTAGCGGGAGCTTTTGGCCAAAGTATCATAATGCAAGAATCGAACGCTTCTTTTATCTCAGATCTGATATCAAAAATGCTCTACGAGAACGCAAGCTTGCGATACAGGACGGCACTCATCCTCAATGGCTTGCGTGAGTATGGAAACCATGGTTCAGAGGTGGACGAGTCTCGCTGACATTGCACTCTCGTCTATAGCGAACGAACGAAACGAGAAGAATTGGTAGAGGAAGAAGTGACTCGTTTAGCATATACCAATTTCCGAATTTTGCAACAATTGGAATATGCTGGTGAAGATAACAAGAAGGCCAGAAGACTTGGAATTATCAAGCAGGCTATTGTGCGTGGCTGGAACGAGGCCACGCTTCGCAAATGTCCCTCTTATCTCTCTTGTATAGAGAAGACAACTCCATACACTCCACGTGTTTGGAAAATACTTGAAACAAAACTAAATTATGAAGTTGGACGACGGCGCTGAATGGGCTTGCAAAGTAGGCTTTTTATATTCATTGTGTCAATCATAAGGAGGGGAATGTGTAAAAGAAACATTTGTAAGAAGAATGCCGAGAGCCCATCCCAATCAGTGCAATAAATCCTAGTAAAGAGAGTATTTGCAAGATCTGTTCGTCTTGTGTACCCGAGATTCGTTAAGATACTGCTACTTTTATTGAGGTATGTTTACAACTACTTGCTCTATGAAAGATACTGCTACTTTTATTGATGTAAGTTTACAACTACTTGCTCTATGAGATTATGACAAATGCAATTCAACAGCCCTCTTATACTCTCATGATAAATGATGCTCTCTAGTCTAGCAACTTATCAAAGCACATTTCGCGGCACCAATGCTGTAAAGAAGAGCTCATCACTTATAGTTGGACGACCTCCATGCTTCCCAGCAAAGCGAGTCACGAATGTGCTCATTGCTATCCCACTTTTACTGTACCTTGCTCCATTTCATGTACAAGAAACTTGACGAGTGCTATACGATAAGTCAGCTCGTAACGGGACTTCTTGATATAATCCTAGTGATGACTATTTGCAGCATCACTTCGGCTTCCATGTGCGTTTGATTCTTCTCCAGAGTCTATTAGATCTGAGTGTTAGAAAATGCGATTAATTGTGGGACGGCCTACGTAGATCTGGCCATCTAAGAGATCGCAGACTTACCAACAACACTTGACTAATGACTGACCATGAATGAGATCGCTTCCAAGTCCCTCTTTCTCTCCCCTCTTCTTGCTACTAATAGGCGATTGTGGAAATAAGACTTTTCAGCTTGCTTCGAATTACGCGACAGGATACACCATCTGCACTTAGAACTCTCCTGCTTTCAGCATACTCCTGAGCTCTCAGTATCTCGCTCTTTTCACGCGCAGTTTCACTATAATCTTCTCTTGACAACACTTGCACCCAAAAAACCCAAAAAACTACGCAAGCTGCAACCAGACCATAGGACGAGATGCTGACGACGAGGACACTAGTCCCATCTCATGTAGGAGCAGGGCCGGTAGCGCGCAAGCAGGGATATGCCTATAAAAGAGGCTCATCAATTCTTTCTGGATGGAAGCTGAAATTCCTCATTTTGCGAGACAGCTTGACGGCCGATGCTCGTCCCGTCTTGTTGGTCTTTGATCGTCGAGATCCATCGGCTCCAGTCAAGCATGAAGTCGATCTACGAGGTGCTCGTGTTAGTCTGGAAGAATCAGGAAGTGCTGGATGTGGATTCAGCGTCGAAGCAAGAGACAGAAAGGTATTTGAGTTAGGTCGATGAATGGGAAAATGAGATCATTATGAATCTAATATAATACATTCTCTTTCTCTAGTATCTGTTTTATGCTCAAACAAAGTCAGATCGTGACGAATGGGTCAATATTATTTCGGACGCCACTCAACCTGCCTCATCATACACCAAATCACAGCCGATCGCTGATACATACAATTCTCAACCATGGAGAAACTCGGCACCTACATATCAACGACCACCATCACGTATGCAGTCCACGAATAAAGCAGCTCGACCAACATCCTTTCCAGTTCAAAATACGCTACAACAGCAACCACAGCCTCTAACTCACGGCGTTCAACGTAATCAGTCAAGGCCGCCTATACCCACCTTCTCTCGGGCCACTGGTCCACGTGACGATGATGACGCGACAAGCAACTGGAGTGATGAAGGAAGTGTCGTATCTTCTGTCGCTGGCGGACTTGATTGCGGAGATAGTGTGGGTACCGGTATTGAGACTCTGGTAAGACTCCTCAAAAGTCCTGTGTTGATCTTGATCACCGCTTTTTGTCGGTAACTAATGAACCGTCCTCTAGTCATTTTGCAACGAGCCTGTTCTCACGCCTCAAGAATTGGTGTCATTGGGTCGAACGAAAAACGGTGGTGAAGCTGCCAAGCATGGAACGACACGCCGGCGGAAAGGTAGGAGCTATTTCGTTCAGCAACAAAAAAATCCCCCACAAAGGAGTATCATATGCTAACGTCCTTTTTAGCAATCGACATCACATCACCTTCAGCCTCCGCATCTCCAACACCCCACTGGAATGAAAAGTATCAGCGTATGCTAGCTATGCCCATAACGAATGAAGATGCAGCACTACGAAAAGACGTGGCACTCTGCACTCTCATTGGTACTTTTACCGAGATAGCTACAGCATGGGCCAAACGAATTGTGGATAACTATCATATTCAGCACCGTGTTGCATTACGACCAATGACACCTGGTGGTGGTGATTGGGCAAATAATGGAAGTGCTTCAGAAGTCTTTCATCAGCAAACTTCTCCGCCAGTTCAGAATGCTGCTGGACCACCATCATGGCTAGAAGGAGAAATGTTCTTTCATTTTGTCGCTGATTATGAAGGTAAGAGGTGAACCTGCCAAAAAACGTATGTCTCACTCATTATTCCTTGCTTGCAGCCGATGGCGATGACGAAATCTTATTGGCGCACAAGCGAGCATCTCAGGAACTTTTGGGCATTGATGCTATGAATAAGACATGTGACGGACTGTTTGGTACTCCATTGATGTGTCTTATAGATTACAAGGGCTTTAGAATCGTTGCGTTTGCGACAATGCCTTTAGAAGACGCAGTAAGTCATTCTTCAGTTCATCGTTCGTTTTGGTCAGATTCAGAAACATTTTGCCCACGCCGCCTTTATTAGAATGCGAGGGTTCTGGACTTGACAGCTGAAATACCCCGCACAGATGATGGCGTTTTACAACGGCTGTCAAGAGTCGCAGCTCGACTCAACCTCAAACCTCATTTGGCTGTAGTTGGAGGTCGAGAAGTAGTACGAGTACCAACATCCGTGTCTATGGAAGTTCACTATCACCCACAATCCCAGATCTACTATTCGCTCAACATTGCTGACCTCTTCCCACATGATATTGGAAATGGCGCATCCAACGAAAACACCAACAGCAACACCTCACAGATAAAACCCAAACCATTCAACAAGTTCCGTCCTGAATTTGTTGAAAAGTATGTCAATGCATTATCAGCTGATGCTCTGGTACCATATGAAGCACCACAAGAACCAGAACGAATGGGCAATGAATCCGATGCCATAGCAGCCAGCAAGTATTTGCAAGAAGTGTGGATTCCTTCAGCCGTAAAGAAGCTAGACTCGATGCAAGAGAAATCCATCCTGGCTGATTCTAGAGCATGGAAGGAATGGTTGAGTTCTAATGGCATCAATGTGAGATATACTGGGTTGATGGCTAAATTGTCAACTTTGCCATATATTCGACAGCTGTGTGCTGTGGATATGGTTGCCAGAAGCTGCAAAGCCCTCTTTAGACGACGTATGAGAAGAGAGATTTTACGATTCAAGTCTACTGGTGCTACTGTTGTAGATGAGCCCTTCCGAGATGAAGTTGTTGGACTTTTCAACACTGTCCTTGGCTCTAGTATGGCTGCCCGAAAGGTACGTTGTGAGAGCCCAAGAAAAAACCGATAGAAATGGATATGTATTTACATTTGATTCCACTAGTTCTGGGAGGAAACTCTGAAGGGTGTCGTATATGGCAAATTTGGATTCTTCATGGACTGGGAATCATTTGATGGGATACATCGATCGGCTCTATTCCTGGCATTACAGCATCACGTAAGTTCGAATGCAGCAATTTGCATATAATGCAGTTCCTCTTTCAGCATCATTTTGCTAACCAAAACTTCAAACCAATAACAATAGTGTGGAGTGCAATTCACAGAAGGAAATATCTATGACTTTAGTGGCCCCCAACCTTTATCTCGTCAACATTTGATATGTTTTACAGCCAACCTCCATCGTCCTTCTTCCATCAACGCCCCCCCGTCCGATACCACACCAACTGAATCTCAACTAGCATATTCTCTCACAAGGCATCTCAAACTCCTCGGTCCTCAATCTCGACTATGGAGAAACGAAAAGACACGAGATATATTAAATCGTGTCAGTGCCTTTTACGCAGCAATACGTAAAGGAGATCAAGCAAAAACGTATGCAGTATCATCGCTCCAAGTCGGAGATCAATACGCGTCAGCATCCGCTTCCTTATCCTTGACTCGACTCATGGAGTCATCGTGTCTCATATCGAATGCCATAGTACCAGAAACTCTACAACACTACAAGGCCTGTATCGCCGCCATTCAGTATCACTGGGGCGAATTACATCCTATTGAAATGCAAGCTCATGAATGTATGAGTAACTGCTTTACACGCTTTGGACAAGAAGACAAAGCCTTGGAATGTATTGAGCGTGCATGGCACATTGCTTTACGAGCTTGTGGCAAACTTCATAATGTCACTGCTGGATACCTATGTACTATGGGTCACTTGCAACACGTATTGGGACGAACATCAGATTCCATACGGTTCTTGACTGAATCACTCACCATTTACTCATCACTGGGTCCGGAATATGGATTACTGACTGGTCGTGTCCATTTCCTATTGGCTCAATCTCTACAACAAAAGGGTGACTTGTCAAATGCTACCAAACATGCAAAAGCATCAAAGCTTCTTCGAGAAAAGTATGCTGGATCATCACATGCTGATACCGTAGAATCGTATCGTCTCTTGGCTACACTGGTCATGGCTCCATACGAAGACTATACTGGTGTAGTAACAGGAACCGTCGCAACAGCGATCCGAGAAGCAATTGGATTGTACGAAAAAGTATTTAGATATCTACGAAACCAACGTGGTGGTAGTATGGGTATCACTATGAGTGGCAGAGCATCTGTCATGGGAATGTCTACCAGTTCTGTTATATCACGATCACCCAGTGTCAGTGGACACTATCAAATCCCTGTACCCACTACGACAAACTCGACAGTATCGTCTTCCACAAGCTCGACCATGGAACTCAAGGATTTGACTCGTCGTATCGTCTCGCTCCGTCTCGTTCTCATAGATTCGCCAAGAGCTAAAGAGGTGCTGCGAGGTATACGTGAAAACTTGGCTACTCAGGGACATGAAGAATCTGCTATACGTGAAGTCGTGGTTCGATTGCTGGCTAGTGGTAGTCCCAGCGTATACACTGAGAGTGTTGTGAGACGGGTTGAGGAGGGGGAAGGTGAAGAGGCTATAGATGAATTGAGCATCATTGTGCAACTCACTGAGGGTGAATCGGTTGGAGTAATGTCGTGAAGGAAATAGGTAGATAGATATATATGGATGCATAATTAAAATATAATCTCTAGAAGGATGATAATTCGTAAAACGATCTCAACAACTATATACATATTCTCTCAAGAACTGCTCATCCGTCTTCGCGTTGTTTGAACGAAGCTGAGGCGGTCTAACAATAGCTTTATTTGTATGTGCAGCTCTGTGGAAAATGCAAATCACATGCGATCCTCGCTATACATATACTCTGTACTCTATCTAGTTTCACTCACGGATCAGTAGTAATCATCATAATCATCAAACACCGGCGCCTGGAAGTAGCGTGCATGCTCGCCATCGTAGTCCTCTCCATCATCAGTGAATGATGATGATGATGACGATGGAGGGCTCGAAGGCGGTGGAATCCACGTGGGCCATACGAGGGATGGGAAGAGAATTTCAGCGTCAGATAGTGGTGTAGCTGTGGCTGGGACTTGACTATTGCTACTACTACTAGCAAGCATCATACCAGATGATCCTGCAGCATTGACACCGAATTGGAATGGTTGAGCGTTTGCATTGATTCCCGATGGATTGTTGACACCGAATGCAAACGATGAAGGGAAGGCACCAAATCCAAACTGAGAGACATCTACACTACTACTATTACTACTAGTACTACTATTTGTGACACCCAATCCCGTCTTCAAGTTCCCATAATTCACATACTTTCTAGCTATATCTTTCGGATCTCGTGCCTTGATGGTAGCGGCCAGCCGTTCAAAGTTATCCAATAACAATGGTCTGAGACTTCCGGTCACGAGCGCATCGCCATTCAAGAAGGTGTTTGCTAAACCTTGACGTGCTGAATTTATAGTCGTAAAGTCATCCTTAATCATATAGTGACCATGTAAATGTGCTTCGGGCAGTGTGGCTCTAGTTGTTTCATTGAGATCCATTCCAAATTCATGTGATATGCCAACGATCTTCTCGCCGTCGTCGGTTGTTTGGAATGCAATATATTCTGGTTGGGATGACAAAGCAACCAGACGGAGATGCCATGGCAGGTCAGATACAAAGACCTGATTAATGAAAGAAAATTGTTGGTTAGTTTCGCATTCTCTCTGATAACTTTTTTATCACAGACTTACTGTAGAGCCAGTCAGAGCGATAATATTTCCTGTTTTCCCAACACCCATAGTAGATCGAGCAGCACAGTATACACTAACTACAAGACAACCAGGGAATTGAGTTCTCTTATAACTTGAATTGGTTTTTTCTCTACCACACCGTACCTGGTTGCTTGCCTTGAGTCAGATACGGAGTAGTAATCGAGTTCACAACAGAATACGAATACGGGTATATAGTAAGAGGAGGCTGCCCCCTTATTTGTTCTTGTGGTGGGCCCAAAAATCTCTTTGCCTGCCATCGAATCATATTTGGCACTCGAATAGCAGCGATATCCAATCCAGTGGAGACTCGTCCTTGTACCCAGTTTCCTTGTGCATCGTAATCATACTTGATGGGTGCACTATCTTCTACTATTGCGATCTTGAAGCTGGCTGGGTATCCTATTTGATTAAAAAAATGGGGGTGAAAACGACATTTCTAGTAGTAAACCCAAACTTTAAAATACCTGTACACATGTACGAAGCAAATCGAAGGCCAATAGGCGACGAGTATTTCAAATCGACGGTACTGATGGGCTGACGATTGGTTCTATTATGGAATGGGTCCTTTATGGTAGATGTATCAGTAGCGTTTATATTAGTGATGAGAGACATATTGTCGTTGGGGTCTCGTGGTGAGTCAAAAAATTCCAAAATGACTAGAGCCGGTTTACCACCCTGTCGAAACCCTCCAGGCTTGCCTGGTACGTATGCAGCTCTAGACACCCCCAACCATTCCAAAGATGCACGTATCTGTTCTGCCTCTTGATATTTACTATTCTGTCTGAGTCTCTGACCCAACAATCTAAGTGCAGGATCAGATGCATTTTTGAGTTCCAAAACACAGCACTTTAGTGGTTCAAAACGTTCATAACGTCCCATTAATCCATCGACGAGGTCTGGGTATACGGTTGGTGGCAGTTTTGCTCTTGCTGCTTTAGGATCTTCTACATATTGACGGAAGTAAATAAGACGAGGATCGTGGCCAAGACCAACAGGAGCTGGTTCAATCAATTCTCTGGCCAGACGAGATGCTTCTAGACGGTCTTCAATTTTCTTTTTACGACGATTGGCGGCTCGGTCTTGACGTTTATCGGTAGAGCTGCTTGCTACAGCAGCATGTTCAGGCTGTTGAGTATCAGCAGTTTCAGTAGCACTTTCAGCCATGTAGGCAGCAGCAGCTTCAGCTTCTAGAGTTGCTGCTTCAAGTGCCTTCCTTTCGATAATCCTATTAGCGTCGTCCACAGCAGTAGAGTAGTTGCCACTAAATCCCATACATATTTGTGGACTGCATGCAGTCACAAGAATGACACGCAAGCATTCTACTGGAGTGGCAAAGAATTTATAAGGACTCGTGGCAGTGAAGTTTTTCGGCAGCAAGAAAACTTTCTTTTGCTCAGGTACAACTATACTGCTGAGCTCACGGAGTCCGTTTATAATTCCACGACCAGATTGGACCAAGAACACGTTGTTGGCTTTACTCTTGATTTGACCATCAATAATCGATATCATACTCTCAGCTAGCCTTTGGACACAGAGCCTAAACACACGAAACCTCTTTGCATTGACGCATAGTGAATGCATCAAGGCTTGTCGAGCTTCGTGATCAGCTTCACCAGCCCATAGTTTCAAGGCATTTAATACACCTATCGGCTCACTCATCGATCCAGCATCTGTGTACATTCGTGCACCTTAAAGCAGGTAAGACAAATTGTGAGGTTAGAGTTTCTACCAAGACGACTCTCATAATGTCTTACCAAAAGTGGAAGCAAGTTGGGACGCGAACTTGGCTTGATCATGCTCTACGAGACTACTCGGCATGGAGAATATATCGGGGGAATTCAATGCAGCAGCGAGAATTACACCTAGAACATGATTACGTTTAGTAATCATCGTAAAAAGTTACAGCTCATCAATGATCCGCCAAACCTTCAAAATGAGCACCCATGGCAGCTGCAAGTAAAAGGACACGAGATTCGATTATAGTTATTGGTAGTCGAGAAGCCATTCGACCAAGGAACGTTACCAGCCCCTCTTTTTGAGCGTCGGTAAGATCTGCGGTGATAATAGTGGGTGGTGGCAACATTGCTCCAACTTCACGTAGTCGTATAAGAGCACCATCAACGGCAGCGATATCTGGTGGTTCAATCATCGTATTCAAGACGTCGCGAGCCGAGCTTCTTGCAAAGAGCTCTCGGACTCGAAGGATTGTAGTTTCGAGCGAGCATTGAGAGATTTCGGGGAGATCGTGCTTCAGCATGATTTTATCATGGAACTGCCTGGTATAAAAGGCCATGATTTTGCCTTCAGAGCAGCGACCAGCTATTTCATGATAAGTGTCAAATCAGATTTGACAAGCCACGCAAACCCCGACCAATCAGAATTACCTCGTCCTCGCCTCTGGATTCGAGAAGCTTTTGATATGAAATTCAGTGTCAACTGTTGAGACCCTCGAGTAGTGTTGAACTCCATTTCCCTCCGTAATCCATAATCAAGGACAATCTTGACATCAGGAATAGTCACTGACGATTCAGCAATATCGGTGGCTAATATAATCCTACAAGTACCTGGCGGGCCTACAAGGAATGCTTTGTCGACTTCTTCCTTGGGCGTTGTTGAGTGCAATATATGGACGCTGATACGTTCAGCAGCGCTAGCTTGGCAAGCAGGAGTTTGTACACCAATTATATCACGATAAAATTCCCACCACGTGAGTTGTTCGTGTTCACCAGGTAAGAAGACCTAACCAAAAACAAATTAGTTCAACACAAACCTCCAGAATGAAATGTGTACACTTGAACGTACAAGTATACATGTTGAATCAGCAGGGTCGCGGAACTGTCTGGTGCTTGGAATGAATTCTGGGAGGTTATCGCTCATAACACCAAGATTGAAGGCTGATGCATCTGGCATATTGTCGATATCGACTTGTTCATCTCCAGATTCTGATGACTGAGAGGAGTTTTGGCCACCTTTACTACCATTATGAAGACTATTTGAGGTACCTGTCACATTATCATCATTATTCAAGACTTCTAGTTCTTCAGGATTGGCCTTCCAGGCACGAGTCCCTTCCAGCTTACAATAATACAGTGCCAAATATATACCGAATTCATAAAACGAGTCATCAATACTTGGCGAAACATCCCTAATCTTGCGTGTTTTTGGGTCACGCCAACCTTTGTTGTATGTGGTTATCCACGAGCTCATTGTACGTTCCAGGTCCTCCAAGCCATTCATGCTATTCCAGAAGTCTCCAAACCTCTTTGGCGCAGCATCTTCTGTTGATTCTTTGGGTTCATATCCGAACAGATTCGGGCGTTTAGGGACATCTACCATGTCGTCGAGATAGTAATCTTCGACTTCAAATCGATTCCCGCCGACGTGTATATGTGGCAAGAGGGGTACGTTGCGTAACGTGAAAAAGTTGTTGTATAACTCCACGTCAAGCGTAGCGCTCATGACTACCAGTCGTATGTGATGATTTGAGCCTTTGGCTAGAATGTGTCGCTTGATTATGAGGGAAAGCAAGTCCATGTCGATTGTACGTTCGTGTGATTCGTCGAGTATCAAATGAGAGATAGAGTCCATGGCATTCTCGTTGCGAGATAACCATTCAACCAGATACCCGGTCGTCGCGTAAACTAATAGAAAACCGATAAGGTGTGAGCTGTCAAGGAAGCTTTCGACACCTAAATGCCATGCAATTGAAATCTGATGCACCTGCAATACCACATACCGACAGCGCAGCCATCATCCTTCTTATCATTCATAACTCTATACCCAGCAAAGTTTGGCTGGCCATGTTTAGAGCCCCAATCTTCGTTGACTCGTTGCGCTAAGCGGATTGCAGCAACACGACGCGGTTGAGATACCAACACACGTGGCTCCTGTCCACGACGCCTAGCATCTTCAGCAAGGGCTCGAGGAACCACAGTAGATTTCCCAGATCCTGGGGTAAGTGAAGCTGTCAAAGTCCAGCACACACACACCCAGCCACCAATCGACATTGCATACCAGTTTCTCCAACGAGGATAGTCACTTGATTGTTGCGTACACGCTCTACGATATCCGAGATGTGTTGGTCGATGGGAAGATCCGAGCTTTGTCCAAAGCTGTTGATGTTGGACATGATGTTCTTGATGATGCTCGGTGATTGACTAGTAGAGAGACATGGTATTTGATGAGTGCTTCGTAGGAAGTCGACGCGATTGCCAGTAATTCTCAGGATCGTTGACTAAAACCCAACTTTTCATTTAACGTTCAAGCATCACTGATTAAAACAGAGCAGACCAGATCTGAAAAGACGACAGGACTTACAGATGATGTGTCTATGATCTGGCTGGCGTCATGATCACCATCGATACTTTTGCTTATCAACTTCGTGAAATTCAAAATTGACACCTCAAAAGTTGACGTTTTACGTTGATCAGCCAACCACCAACATTGACAAGCAAGCACAATTAGTTGCAACTTCTACGTACATCGTCGCGCGTTAAAATGACTTGACGCTAGATCTGTTCAACAAGTCTGTTCAGTCAAAATAGGAAGCTAGGAAGCTTAGCAAGCAAGTGATTTCTGATTTGAACCTTCGATACTATCCACGGCAGCCCCACAATGAGCTTTGTTTAAGATGCCAAGTATTCTATCTACGCAGAAACTATGTTAGGGCCTCCTTAATCTTAACTTGCATTGTTGATCGAGATCTTTGACCATTCTCTTGCCTCAATCGATTTTCAGCGTGGTAAAGGCGCTTGAGCAACCTGCTTTGATTCATATGAGAATACAGAGATTCATTTAAAGACATCAATTTTTTTCTCAATCACCGACCGCATAGCAAACATTCGACAAAATGGGACACGGACTGTTTATTCAAACAGAAATATTTCTAGCACAGACTACAAAAACACTTTCATTTAGAATTGATTCCAAACCAAATATTATCTAATTATTCCAACTGGTCATTCCTTTAGGCGTGTTCAATATGTTCAATGTCTTTCGAGTTCATCAAGATGTTCACTATCTTTCGAATACTCGGAATCCGCAAGCGAAACCACCTCATCAGCATACATAGTATCAGAGAGGTATGGATCCTTCATTATGAAAGTGGCTAGCCAAGCGATGAGAGACATGAAGGCTAGAATGTACCATACGTCCTTGAATCCAACAAGAAAGGCTTCAACGACCAGTGCTTGTACTTCTGGGGAAAGTTTTGCAATTGCAAAAAGGTTGAAGACCTTTCCAATCACCAGGTCGTTTGATTCCTACGTTGTTTTGCCAATTAGCACTTGAAGAAACCTGAGCAATCCCGATTGCCGATATGAATACCTCAAATATAGACGGCGACAGGTACTTCAACTGTGAAATCCATGCAGAATTAAGGACGGCACCACAACTTGAAAGCCCTACGATTCCACCAAAGTTCCTAAATCTTGTTGTGAGAACAATAATTGATATGCCAAATTATTGCAAGATTACAATACCTGAAGAAAAGTAAAGTAGCCGTTGCGGCACCAACGTTGCTTGTGGTTGCTTGGGCAATAAGATTTGGAAGAACGAGGGATCCACCTAATCCAAACCCCACCATCTACCAAATTGTTTCAGTCAATTAAAGTTCTACCAGCTATACGTCAATGAACCAAGAGTTTGTCCCAGAAAGGGGTTTGCATCGATGCGAATCAAGACTGACGAACTCACCAACATCCATCCGACTTGCGAGCCTACAGAGGAATCGAGAGTCCATTGACTAATCATGTATGCACCGACTACACACAATGGGAGCTGAAGCCTAATGAAAACTGAAGCTGGAGCCACAGGTATAAAAGGGAAACGTCTGATTTTAGTCTCTGGCCTCCTTACCTCAGAATCGTTGTGGTTTTTCCAGTCGGTTTTGGCAAGGCGCCAGACACGACTAAAGAGATCATAAAGGATAAAACTACAGCCAAAAGATAGAGGCCGGATGTTGTAGCACTGGCACCCTACATGAAATGTCAGACAACGTCTCATCGGGTTGAATAGATACGAATGAAAAGATTTGAAGGAAGCGTACCCTCCCGATTTGTTGGTACAATGGCACTATGAAGATATAGTGAGACCAGGCCGAGAAACTATTTTAGAGTATTCACTTACAGTAATATTCAGCACCAAAGAATACGAATCCAAAGCCAAATGTTAATATGCAATTCCCCTAGAATCGGGAAATCGTTAGGTCTGGGATAATAAATTGGAATGTGAGAATATCTCACGGCGAAAGTTCTGTCAGCAAAGTAGGAGAGCTTGGCAATCGGTTCAGGTCTAATTCAAAATGAGTCAGTCTTGGTGGGTGATCTGAAGCCAATGCCTCTGAAGGCTTACGCAAAGTATTCCGCGACCAGAAAGCAAATGAATAAGAATCCAGCCGCAGCAAATAGTGCAATAACCTCCGGATCGTCCCACGCTTTATCTTGACTTCCAGACGAGAGAGCAACGAGCAAACACAGCGTGAATCCCGTTAGGAACAGTGACCCAAACCAGTCAATACGTGAGAGACGACTGGTTCTGTGGGACTTCTGCTGTTTGGGAACATATTTCCCTAAAACCAGCATGGGAGGGATGAATATTGGAAGCTGCGAAAGAGATGATGGATGGATATAGTAAGTGACCAAGCGTATACTCATCGTTTAAATCCTACCGCAATGTAAAATATCCAACGCCAGCTCAACTTGTCAGTAAACAATCCTAACAGTGACAAAACCGTTCGGTCAGAGGTTCGCTTCTTTTCACACAGAAGGATTTGACCAAGCAAATGGGTGTACCTCCCACCAGAGGGCCGAGACAAGTAGATATTACGACAGGAAAGGTGGCGTATGGCATATATAGTCCGATCAGCTTTGGTGCAATCAAATCTCCCATAATCATAATCGTGATGGCATTGATTCCTCCTGAGCCAAGTCCTATTAAAAACAAGCTAGTCAGCAAGTCGTCTCAGCAGCGAAAGCTCTTAACCAATGCGACTACCTACCCTGAATCCCTCTAGCTGCTATCAACCACTCCATCTAAGCATAGTAATTTGAGACAATTGGAAATCATTGCCAACTTCTTAAAATCTTCAGAGGTTACCAGCACCTACCGTCTGTGCACTGCCACACAGTACAGATCCGCTATAATTGAATTTCGTCTTAGCGTGTTTCACTCGACGACTTGACGGTCATACAGCACGTACACAATAAAGAGGGACGTTGAAAGCAGCAGGACTGGACGTCTTCCAAAGATGTCACTAGCTTTGCCCAAAACAGAAGACGACACAGTGAGAGCCAACGTATAAGAATTTGCAATCCAACTGGTATGAAGGTAAGGCAATGTTAGTAAACTTTCTTTTAATGTGCAGCAGTACTGTGGAGTACGGCAGCGAGTCACAGCTTACGGTAGCTGTCCAACATTTGACAACTCGGAAGATATTACTGGCAGAGAAGTGAACACAATAGTTTGGTCCAGCCCTACAGTCGTAGCAACGAGGAATTCAAATTACAAGCTCAAAAGCAATCAAAAAATCATAATCGATATTGAAAAATACCGTCAATAAAAGTCATGATTCCCAAGGCCATCACAATCCATATGATTTGATTTTTGGGCAATAAAAGTCCAGTGTCAACCTCAACGGTGTCCTTGACAACCTGAGTATCGTCTTTAACGTCAATGAATCTTTCATTATCTTCCATTTTGTGGTATTATTATAGTTCTTTGAGTTGGAAGTTCCTCTGCGACTTTGGTCCCAAAAAACAGAAGCATAATTGTAAAAGCAGGCCCATATATGATACCACTGAGGCTCACAGTCACGTTTTCTTCGGCAGATTTTGATAGCTCCTTATGCTTTGCCCGGTTGCGAGGCTCTCTCCAAAGCCATCCGCCCGCTATCTTGTCAAATTTTCGTGGATGGCCTAGAACATGAATATTGTGAGTTGTGAAATGTTGAGAAATCAAAACACTTCCGAGCAGCGAGCGTCGTTGACTCCTTATGAGACTACGGAGCTCTGTCCTCAGAACAGGAGTATCTTTCAGTTTAGATGGCCATCCAAGCAGTTCAACAACATCCACTCGGAAACACGAAAGAGTTTTCGTTTTGTAGCGTAGTCTGTCTGACAGGGGTATGGGGTATCTTTCAAATAAGAAAATATGAGTATACGTGAATATCTGCAACCTCACCAATTGCCACGTTTCAGACGACCGCTCGCTTTAACAATCAAAGTGCTGAAAGTTTTGTCGCTGTACAGACGCAAAACAAACTTTCATCATGAAGATACCCTTAAGACGAGTGATGGTATCATAAAAGTAATTTCAATACGTACATATATGCATTCAGGTTAGTCTCATTCCTTCTATGAGTTGCCTAGCTACCATTATTTATCCATCAAACTGAGCTCGTCATCCTCGTCCGCTGTCGCTACTCCAGATTCACTTCTATCAGACGGCTTCTCACTTCTCAAAAGAACTGTTCTCAAATCGTGACAACCTCCCTTTTCTGGATCACCATCTTCAAACTCATCATTTCCTAAATCCAGCTCGTCATCCTTGTTGACGCTGGCCGACAGCACCGGGTCTTTCATCATCAACAAGGTGGGTAGCCATGCAATCAAAATCATCGAGGTGCTAATATACATGATGTCTTGGAATCCAAGTAGGAATGATTCAATGACTAGTGCTTGAATGTTTGGAGGAAGACCGGATATGGCAAACAAGTTAAACACTTTGCCTACAACAAGAGAGTCGCCCGATTGCTAGAAATGGAGATATTCGTTAGACTACTTGCACGCGTCGACATATGGCTGTTTATAGAATAATACCTCAAATATAGATGGTGAGAGGTACTTCAGTTGCGTCAGCCACACCGTGTTAAGAACCGCGCCCATTGTTGAAAGTCCAACAATCCCACCAAAGTTCCTACATTGTCAGAGACGATTTAGTGACGAATATTCGAGAGTCGGCGGCCCAAGTGGTGACTTTGTGGTACCTGAAGAAAAGAATGGTAGCAGTGGCACCGGCTACGTTCGCTACTGAGGTTTGAGCGATAATGTTTGGAACGGTAAGGCACGGCCCCAATCCAACTCCTATCAGCTAAAGAGAGGTATGAGACAACAAAATGCAAAACAATGTCGCCATATTGGAACTTACAACTTCCCATCCGATTTGGGATCCAAGGCTGGGATTTCCTCCCCACTGCAGACAGATTCGAAAGTTATCAACATACAAGCTGCAACCAAAAAAATGCATATATAATACATGCCTGACTAATCATGAACGAGCCTACAACGCCCAACGGCATAGCTACTCGCAGCAAGGTAGTTGTCTTGCCAGTCCTTTTGGATAATATTCCAGAGCTAGAATTACAAGTTGTGAGGAGCCATTGAGAATGCAGTATGTAAAGACAAGAGCACAATCATACACTATAGTGCCAAACATGAAAGCAGCGACTATTGCCAACAGAAACAGTCCAGAGACCGTCGCGCTTGATCCCTTTGCGACTTGTTGATATAGAGGGAGGTAGTATTGAGTACTAAAAAAGGTAAATCCAAACCCAAATGTGGTTATGCAGTTGCCACTGAATGTCAGATTCTTGAAGTAGGACAGATTTACAATTGGATCGGTACTAGATTTCAACCATGAATACCAATTAGACCGGTACAGCAACAATGCTGTCAGAATCTGCAACAATGATACATACGCAAAGTGTTCTGCAACCAAAAAGGCAATGAACAAGACCGCGCCAGCAGCGAAAAGGCCTATTACCATGGGATCGTCCCATGATTTCTCTTGACTTCCAGATGACAGAGCAACCAGAAAGCAGATTGTAAATCCCGTCATAAGAACGGAGCCATACCAATCGATGCGATTCAGATCATGATTTGCCTGTACTTCCATTTTAGGAAGCAGTATCCAAAGCATAACGGCAGGGACCAACATTAGCGGCTATTGAAATCGAAGTTCAAGCAAAACACGACTGGAACTTGTAATGCTGAAACACAACTGGCAGGCACTCACCATGACAAAGTAAAACTCCCATCTCCATGAAATGTTGTCAGTAAAGAGGCCGCCAATTATGGGTCCAGCAGAGGTTGCGAGAGCCATTGGCAAATTTACATAGGAAAGATAGGTTGCTCTCAGATTTGGAGCAACAATGTCTCCAATGACGACCAAAACGAGACCATTAAGACCACCAGACCCAAGACCTTGAATTCCACGTGCTGCTATCAGCCAGTTCATTGTTTGGGCACTTCCACATAGCGCAGAACCTCTACATGCGCAAACTGTATTAGTCCTCTGAGTGCTGTATTAGGGTTACTGGCAGTGCAAGACTTGCATCATGAAAAGTATCACGGATATCAACATGACATATCTACGGCCATAGACATCACTGGCTTTGGTCAGAGTGCTTGAAGACACTGTCACTGCGAGTGTGAAGGCATTGCCGACCTAAAAAACGTCACGTAAAAAATAACTAGATATAGTGCAAACAGACCCAAAGGCGTTCCATACCCAAGCCAAATTTGATAAATTTGACAGAGCACTTGATATCACAGGCAAAGAAGTGAAAACGATGGTTTGGTCAAGTCCTGGTATGTTTGAAAAACGCGATTAATATGTTTCTGATCGAGTTCCAACAAGTGATCTTCAAAGCCTCAATATTAAGACAGTATCGGTCCCTTAGATACCATTGATAAAATAAAAAATTGCCAGAGCGATCACTATTAGAAAGACTTGTCTCTTTGGCAGCAACAATCCCGTCTCCGTGGAGGAAACGATTTCGACAGGAATGTTGGTTTTGGATAAATGTGGTAACTGTGGTACGGACGATGTACGCACCACAAGTTGCTGGCGTTTATCATACATTTTTCGCTATCAAGAACTGTCTTGGAAATTCGACAAACTTTCCCCACCTGTACCAGATTTGGCCGACTATTGTCTCTATATTTGCATGGTGACTATGGTGACGAGGCTTTGACCAGCAAAGCATCCAGGGAGATGTTCTCAGACATTTGGAGCATGCTGAAAAAGGCTCGTCATCGTATCCAGGTTACCTATTGACAGCACGTGTGCTTATCTGATTAGCTCTGGAGGCATCGTTTAACCTGATGTAGCTAAAGAATGTAGCGATTTCAGCGTAGGTAATAATGGTAGTTAAATATCTGCACGCTTGTAATTCGCAAGTATACCAATAGTCCTTTGCCTTCTCGTTCCTGTGGGCGATGAATTTGTTCAATTTCAAAATTCAAAAGATGTGCATGTTAAGGAAGTAAGACTCTGGCTGTACTCGTTACTCGTGTATGAGTAAGCGAGCAAACATACGGAAAGAATTGAATACATAATTTTCAGGCAGATACTAGGATTCTAGTGGGGTACCACGTCTCATTTGTTTCGCAAAGACGCAAAACAGCTTTTGACGATGAAGAAACTGTAACGCGGCTTCAATTCGGCCCTGCATTCGTTACATATCTACATATCATTCATGTTTACTGTTATACTTTTTTAACACTGTTCGTTTCCAACCCACTCAACCTCTACTATGATGTGAGTTTTTTTCGACAACAACAGTTCTGTTATCGTCATCATAATCTGAACCATTAGGTGGAGATAACTTCTCCAAATCCGTCTCTTCTGCATCGGCGGAATAATTGACTTTGTCATGATCAACTATCACCCGTGTTGGATAAAACTGGGTTCTTGATTATAAGTATGGAAGGTAACCAGGCCACGAGACTCACTCCAGCTATAATACACATCTTGGAAGGCGAGTAAGAAAGCATCAAGAATTACTGCTTTGAGGGCTAGAGGTAAAGCAGCGAGAGCACTAATGTTGAATGATTTTCCATCACAATGGAACTGGATTGCTATAAAATCAAATCATTTGTCAAGATAATTGAGTTTTAATACCAACAGTCTAGAGTAGAAAATACCTGAAACAAGGCCTGCGCCAGAAGCTTGACTTGGTTTGTCCACACTGAGTTGAGTAGAGCGCCGCTCACACTCAATCCAACGCCATTAGTGCCAATAAGCAATAAGTATGTTTCAGCCGTTGATGCGTCTTGTACCTTCTTAATCTGCTGAAACATCGGAAGGAACAAGTGGTATCCAAAGAATGAATATCCAACGCAGCCTGTAAGTATACATGCTCACGTAAACCTTCCGTTCTTGAAATACGCAAGGTTGATAATTGTGGGTCCACACTAGACTGACAGAGTCAGAAACGAAAAAAAGACCAATTTCAAGGAGAAGATACTTACGCGAAACACTCAGCAATTAAGAAGGCAACGACAGAACTCGTCTATTTTGATTTTGCGGGAACCAGCCTCCTTGCGACCAAACCTGGAATGATCAATAGTGGCTTAGAAAGGAAGCGTTAGTACTCCAGTGATCAAAGCGCGCAACGCAAGAACGTACCGTTACGGAATAGAACGCAGAAAATCAGAACGGCTACTCACCATCGCAAAGTACAATTTCCATCTCCACGTCACTATCCGTAAACAGTCCACCAAGCAGCGGCCCGAGCAATTTGGCAGCCGCAATAGGTAAGGTGAGCAGCGTGACGCATGGGCCGCCAGACCTGGCAGCGACGCGATCGAAAATGATCAGGAACGTTAACGATGTCATTCCTCCACTTCCATGACCTTGGATTCCTCGGCTGCAACGAGCTGGTTCATCTAAAATGCAGTGCATTAATATTCATGTATTCGGCGGGTCTTTATACTACAGAACGTACTGTATGAGCACTCCCACATAAAGCACTTCCACTATAAGTATTAATAAGTTAAGGACCCTCAATCTCAAGTCAAACTAGACTGACATCAACTGTGCATCATAAAGAGAACAATGGATAGCAGTAGGATTGGTCGTCTTCCAAAGATATCAGACGCCTTTCCGATTACAGAAGTCGAGACAGTCATTTGCTAAAGCAAAAGCCGACCCTAGAATCACCACCAAAGTTTAAGAAACCCGGCTCAAAACACCTTGGAGTAAACGTTGAAACCAGTACTCACCAACCCAAACCAGATTTACCACATTGCTCAAATCGCTTGCAATCACAGGGAGCGACGTGAAAACAATTGTCTGATTCAGACCTGTGTATTTCCAAACGCAGAGTTAGCTAGAATAACGGTCGAATTCGTTGCCTACATCGTTACAATTGAACAAGCAACGGCCCGATTGCAAAGAATTAGACTGATTTCTAACGTTACCATTGATGAAATCCATGAGGCTAGAGCAAGCTTAATGATGACAGTGTCTCTCTAGACAGCAGTAAGCCTTCATCGCCAAACTTGGCCTTTGCCTCGGTGTGGGCGTTTTCAATGTCGAGTTGGGTGTCGTCAAGACCAAGAATCTTTTCTTTGTCGGCCTCCATAACTCATATATAACTACGTAGCTTTGAAAATCCACGAAGAATATGTCAAATGCTAAATGTTTATGGTAGGCTCATGCAAGCAAACTCCATATACAGCGAAAGGAAAGTGTCTGTTGGTAGATCTTGGGCACTTGGGAAAAAGAAAGTCAATTTGCGAGTTGCTCGCATGATTGACTTAGGACCAGAGGGGCGGTGTGCCATCAAACTAGTGTTTGTTTCAATGGTGGCACTGCTGGCCAAACCAATGACCTACGTCCATATGTCGTACCAGCACTGATAGTCATTTCTACAGTCCAGAGACTTGCGGAGACGTGTAATCACGTTCTGCTCATAGTTTGATCGATCTCTCTTATGTTTTGTTTTCCATATAGGTTTCAGGCCGTGACATTGATGACATTTCCCGAAATTGGAGCATAGATTACGCGTACAAACCATTTTATAACACGAGTCGTCCCTCTCCTTGCTACAGAAAGCGCTCCCTGCGTCATTCTCTCACAATTCGAACTTCGGCAGTTCAAAAAAATCTGGTCAGTCAAAATCCAAGCGACGACAAGTTGTAGAAGAAGAAGGCTCGTCGCTAACTCCAGTTAAGCTCTTAATTTATAGTACATAATAAGCTTTCATCTTAGTAGATCATGGCCGACAATGGCAAGGGCAAACGACCGACATCAGAACCCAAAAAGACATCATCAACTCGTAAAATAGGCACCTTAAACCCACCCAAAAATGAAGGATCCAGTAGTAAACCACCATCTGGTCCTGCTCCTGGATACGGTCCTGGTCCATCAACACCAGCACCACCACCAGCTCTCCTCCCATCAACATTACGAGGTCCAGCTGCTGGTGCAATGAGACCACCTTCTTCATCTCCACCTCCACCATCTGAACAACCAATGTTTGCTACTCCTCAGGTGCCTCCTTCGTCATCGTCTGTGGTAGATACTCCTGCTCCAACAAAGAAAAAGTTTACTCCTTCTTTGGCAAAGGCTGAAAAAGCAAAACAATTACGTCTCGAGTATGTTTAGATATGAATTTGATGGCATTTTCTGTGATTTGATTGATTGACGCTGCTGTTTGTGTGTTAGGACTGAAGCCAAGGTCAAATCTCAATATGAGGATGATGTAGCAGTCAAGCAGAAACGCCCTCCAAAGGAGTCAAAGAGGAAGGAACGACGTAAGAACTCGTTTTATTGTATAATTAAAGTCTACTTTTCGCGAATACTGACATGTCATACTCAATAGCTACGTTGGAAAGTGTCGCTTCAGGTCCATGGGCTCAAGGTCCTGCTATCAGTAAGCTTAGGTCTTTGCAACTTTTGCGTCTTTTTGCCTGGCTCAAAGCAGCAACTTACCTTAAAATTCCTTTCAAACCAAAGATGCAAAAGTTGCCAAACGCACACCTGGTTTTACAAGTGCCAATGTCAGAGTCAAGCGAGAAAGTGACGACCACAACATTGCAGCAAAACGAGAAGGAGTCGCATCAGGATCATCAACAAAAGGAAAAGCTCGTCCTGAAGCAGCAGCATTTGGCGAATTCGGTGGTACTGAAGACACCAAGGACGAACACGATGACACAATGGATGCCTTCCGAGGACTAGATATTGAAGATGATCTTGTTCCCGAAGTCATTGACGAACAAGTCATCAAAGCTCGTCGTGAACACCACGATGCAGTGATTAAAGAACGTGATGAGGATGTCGCAGCAGATAATAATTATAGTGTTGATGATGTATGGCCAGGGAGTGATGAAGGGTTACCAGACTCTTTGAAGCATTTGGGGAAATTTGGATTGTGGGTGCTTCCTAGTACTATGCCTATTGGAAACAACTCAACATCTGGTGCACATCCATATGTAAAGACTGAAGGCGATGTACGTGTCAAGACTGAACCCGGTGCAGACATGATGGATTTGGATGAGCCAAGTCGTCTTCCTCGTAAAAAGAAGGAGGGGCCTGCTTTGCCTGGTGGTCGAGTTGGTAAACTCAAACGATATGCTTCTGGCAAGATGAAGATTCATATTGGTGATTATGTATATGATGTAAGTATCAAGTGTCATTGGTGTAGTTGCGCTTTCCTTGTCTTCTTTGCAACCTGATTCTTTGTTTTTTGCTTTTTTAGTTGACACCAGCTCCAGAATCTGAGTACTTGGAACAAGTGGTAGCATTCGAAATGGAAGAAGATGTCCACGGCAATGATCGTATCGAAGGATTCATGCTTGGAACGTGTGGAAAACGATTTATCGTTTCGCCAGATATCGAAAACCTGCTACAAAATGTAAACGAAGAATAAAGCCCAACAAACCAAACACCAGAATGAGATGCAAAACTGATGTAAAGAGTAGAAACATGTAGATTCCTGTATACAAAGCACCTCTTTTGTACAAAACAAATTGCTAAAACAGATAGACCCCATCAATATGAAACTCATGTAATGATGACATCTTCAATAGCTGCACACGAACCCTATGCTTTGCATGAAAATGGTCGACAAAGACTTCAACTTTCAACTCTTTGCGATTACACCTCCCGCAATTAATTTGGGGCATCAAATCAGGTGGATATCATGACGCCCATGTACCACCATTCAAGTACGCGACCACCATACCACGAGACAAATCACCTGCTCCTATGTAGCTTCCACATTGTGTGGCACCGTCATGTTTATGTTTCTGATATGTTTCTGATGCCGTGAATTTCGGCATCGTCCAAACCAATATCGAGCAGTACCATTGACTGACGTTCAAGCTTCCTAGTGCAAGGCACAAATGTTCATAGATGGATTCGACCACTTTCGTCATGGTTTCGATGATATTATACATCGAGTCCCAATCGCTGGGTTGCTCCAATGAGACATTGTATCGTTTGAAACGATTCAACATCTCATCAGGTACGAGATTCATGATAACCTTCTTCTTGTATTGGTAGCAGGATACGAATTCGTTGATAATTTTGCAAAGAGCCTCAATACGTTGTTGCCAAACGGAGTAGAGAATTGGTCTCGTTTCAGGCAATATGAGACAAGTTGCCTGTGCCAAAACGAAGACAAAGGAAGCATTTCTAGTCAAATATGCAACGCTTGAGCTTACTCAAAGCAAGCAGCATTACAGGAGCCATTCAGCATGCTTTGAGTATCGAACAGAATCTGCTCGAGATTGTGTTGAGATCAATACTTCAGCCGTGAGATACAGGTTGCCACTAATTTTCGAATCAGTCTCAACACTGTATAGTCCGATACAGACTTCTGCTGCTCCAAAGATGAATTCGCGTTTTGTGGATCCGTTTAAAAGGAAGCACAAATCACACCGATTTGATTTTTCAAAGACATTTTACAACCAACACTGTTGCGAGACATCCTGCCCAAAGACGCATTCGAAAAGCCCAACAGGGAGGTCCATTAACAATCTTGCGACATGTATCACATCGATTGCCAAGAGCGAGTTTCAGGACTTGCTTCCTGGACAGTCCAAAAACTGGTGATGCTAGGTTATGAAAGAATGTCAAGGGCCAAGCGCCAGTGCCGTTTATTCAAGCGACATTTTCCAACCTGTGATAACTGGAATATGATGTTCCCACAAGGTCCTTCCTTTGATCAGTGTATTGACGACAGCACCAAATTGATGGCATGCCAGTTCAACATTCCCCAGTGTAAACACATCCACCTTATTTAAAGTGAGTAAAATGTATGAATGGAGGTTCGTAGTGGAGGTATATCAAGAGAGTTGATTTCTCAAAAGTGCATGTTGGTTTCGAGCGCTACTAACATTGAAAAGATCTGATGTAGCAGCTCGACAGGCAATGCTTTCTGTACAGGCTCAAGAGCAGGCACTGGCTCTATTTTATTCTCTTGTTCTGTCGGGCGAGCAGCTTGGCCATTGTCTTTTTGCGAGCAGGTTCGAAAGCTTGGTCAAGAATAACGCGATCATGACGCTCTGCAGGCTGCTTTGTAGCTTCGTGTAGGTACTCCATATTGGGTTCCTCTCCAATGTCCTAAGTAGCTAATGACAAGATGGAGCTTGTAGCGACGAAATGTCTGCTGAAGATATATGTCGGGACACGAGCAACACCATTGAAAATGGATTCAAGCATTCATGCCATGCAGAACTATATTAAACGATTCATTAGAATTATTGAGCTAGAATTCTATTGGTGGGATCTGACTACATTAACTCCTGCCTAGGCTCCAAATAAGTCCAACATCCGCTAAATGTCCATACATGAGAGTATTCGCATTGCTCAAACCAGTACATTCACTTCCCATTAACATGAACGTGTACTGGTCTGTCTAGATGGTGTGTTGAAGCCTTGGTTGAAGTCGATTCAGCTTGACTGCTGGTAGCAATCTCGGATACAACTCGTGGAGCTTCAAGTCCCGTCCCCTCCCCTCTTCAAACAATCCAAAACTTCTATCTTCAACTGATGTCGAATTGTCTTCCATTCCATAAATGACAAGCGCCTTGCCATGGTTATTTGATGGCGATAGGTCGTACAACATTCCAAGAGAGCCTTATTCCATCCAATACGTTCGGAATATAGTATTATGAGCTTTTCACGTTCCTTCCGATCGTTTTGGTCTCGTTTGGTCAGTTCTTCAAGGTATCGTGAAGCATGGCCATCTATGAGTCCGAGTCGTTCGACTTCTGCTCTCACAATATGACCATGTTGGGTCCAGTTCCTAATGACAGCTTTAGTTACACAGTATGCTAGCTACATCATCTACTTCTACAAGCAAACTCACTCAAGCCATTGAGAATGAGTGCCCGTATGAATAGCTTCTTGACGAAGACCGCTGGCCAAATCCAAGTCACTTTTAAGATAGAGACCATTCATCGACGATTCGGGCAATCCGAGAAGAATTTCTGGAGATACTCCTTCACGAAGTAGCTGACCGCGACCTTTTGTACTGCAAGAAAATAATGGTTGCTAATTGTATGAAGTCTTGTCGAAACTTATCGAACACGAAATCAACACTGTAATTACCATGGCACCACACATATAAAGCAGCGACGAGTTCGCCACGACCAAATTGCGTCAGCTTGACGAGTACGACAATTCATGCATCGTTTGGTGAAGGCGATTCGTAAGACCTCCTTTCTTGATAGACCAAAGACCGAGGAGCCTAAACTAAGAGATGCTCAAATACCTGATTACAGTCAGAGGACTGAGGACATCATACCAGTGATTTCGGTAGGCCCAGCATGATTCCACATATGGTAGTCCGTGATGACATTGGAGAAATGACGAGACGTCTTTTCAAGCTTGCCAAGAGTGAACATGTCTAGCCTAAAACACATGGAATTGAGTTCAAAGTCAAGCGTTGGTGCATGCGAGCTCAAAAATCCAAACACCATCACAACCAAGTGGTTTCTACATAATGGCTTACAACGCCATCAGTTCGTTCATCAAAAATCATTGAGAAAAAGTCTCACATTTCAAAGATATGATGTAGGATTTCAAATGGCAAATCATGCACAGATGCATCAAACACGTGCCGACAGGCTGAGTCGTTTTCAGACTGGAAGTACAAGGTGGTTTCGGCGATAATCCTTTGAATCCTATCAATAGCAGTTTCATTTTCATCCTGAAGGTGCTCCTTTTCATTAATGTCGACTTCTTCATCTTCCATATCATGTCTTGTAATGTCAATGTCTTTTTCTGCGTCGAATAAGACAACAGGCTCCGGAATGGACTCCTCTTCGTTGACGGGAGAAGCGCTAATTAAATAGTCCATAGGGATGAAACTACTCAGCAGCTTTGGGATGTCCATCTCTGTCTCGGTATGCAACGAAAACCAGATTTACTGACACGAGAAAATGAAGGTGCAAAGGTCACAGCTTCACGCGATTACGACACCGGGATCGATTAACTACTGCTTTAAAGCGTGGATACCGATAATTTTGGACAAACAAATAGCAAGCGGAACGTCAAAAACCCAAACGGTCTGGCCTGATGCTAAAGTCTTGAATTTCTGACACTGAGATGTAAGCGGTCGCTAAGACCAAGAGCATCTATCGGTTACAATTTCTTCAAATCACGACTTGGTGGCATGATAACGAGCTTCGAGTAAAGAATGATACCCAAAAACGCCTAACTTTGTTTACATATATGGTGATGCAGTTTTTACCGCATTTGCGCGAATAGATTCATACCCAACATACATAAAGTTTGAGTATCATTCTTTCATTTTAGCTGCACTTTAAGATTTTTGATATGCTTCTTGTGTGTGTACATTTTGGATTTTAAGCTTCACCGAGCTGCACCTTTTGGCTTTCCCCCATAATCCAACATCAATCCTTCATCTTTATTCTGTTTAAACGACTTCATCTAAAACGTCTATTGATGAAATACTGTCAGCGAGATAGAGATCCCTCATAACGTTTGTAACTTACGTCAACACAGCCATCAGCACTCATACGTTTTGCAAACAGATGACGAATCACATCATATCGTCTGAATCGCGTGCCATCGTGACATTTGATGCACTCAAACGTCAATCCAAGCTCTGGAGGGCCCACACACATGCACAAGCTTTTGTTGAGCAACAAAGTCCTCCACGAGACTGTTGACCAATGACTGCCACGGATTTTGTATCGTCTGGATTGGAAGCGTTGACCATCTGGTAAATGAGAATGTATGCTAGCAAATAGGACATCAAGCACCGTAGATCAATATCGGATTTCATCATGGAGCTGGCTAGTCGTTTGATTATTCTTCCTCGTGCTTACAACTATTCGCGTCTCTTGAATAGTTGTAAGCACTAGTGGTTGTTTGGGAAGTCGAGAGCCTCGAGATGGACTTTTAAGAGCCATAGTGGTCTGAGAAAATTCAAAAACGAAGTCAAGTTCAGATTTCAGCAAAAACAAAAGAAAATATTTGACAAGAGCCTACAAACCGATACATTTCAAATATTTGATGCACCAGTTCAAATGACAGCTCGTTTCTATTTATAGGTGCTGGATACGAGGCTTCCAACCGTGCACTAGCCTGATGGTACTCTTCAGGGCTCTTGGAAACAATTTAAACCATTTTCAAAATGAGAACTTTGATTTCAATCTCGTCGTCTGAGTCAACAAGTTCTTCTTTACCCAGTCCTCTTCTACTCTCTTACTAGTCGTTCAGGGTTCTTCGACACCTCGTCGTTGGCGAGGGAACTAATCCAGGATTCCATGCAAATATTTAGGATTTCAGAAGCTGCCAGTAAGCTCTCATAGCTGAGAGGTTGTTCTCATGTGCTAGCAAAGTGTGACAAGGAGATTGGAACTGACACGAGGCACAAGAAGGCATAAAGTGGATGGTATTACGTGACTAGGACACTGAAATCTGAATTTCTTAATCTTTTCACGATACAATTTGATACATTCATCTACCTTTAAACTACCTCAACCTTCAACTTGACTCGTGAGTTTGGTGCAATTCCGAACTGGTGTGTTTTTGATATAGCGGTCGCTCACCATGACCATATCTAGCGAATAAAATCTCAACGAAATATAGCACTTGCAACCATGATCTTCACCAATTCTCATACAACATTCAGAGCTTTGCACGTGGGGGTGAATTTGTGAGTTTGTGACGTCAGTGGCAAGAAAGTGAAGATCAATTCCCCCACTTTTACACACTCAAGCCTGAACAAGTTAGCTTCGTTTGCCAGTCAAGAGACAACTGTATTACTGTATTCACCCTTACATCGGCTCTCTCACCTTTGACCTTCATAAACCCTCCAACAATGTCGAATCTGCAACAACAGCCAACACCAACCATGGAATCAACCTCTGCACCAAAGAAGACGTATGCCTTGGACGACGCAGTCCAATGCCAGCGTATCGGCAACACTAATCGCTATGATGTTGTCGTGAAGAGGGCATGGCTCAAGTAAGTCTCGATCAAGATTATAGATCAAACTTTTACATCCTTGACAATGTTGGATTTGGACACTTTGGGAGTTTTACTTGAAGCATTATATGGCATGGACCATTGCATCTGGTCTGTGATCAGTACAAACAATTTGGAGATCTGCCTATACATCAAACACAATTTTACCACCTCAAGATCACCGTTTTTTCTGGTGACAGCGTCGTAAACTACGAAACTGCAACCAATTCTAATTAAATGTTATAAATTACTGACTAATCTACCACCTTCTCTTCAACAGCGGCAATCAATCAGCATTCGGCGGATATGCATTTGGCCTCGTCCTCAACGCAGCCCGCACACACCTCGCCAACATATACGGCCCTTCCAAATACCCAGACCCATACATCGCACACGTCCAATTCATTGGCAAAACCGACGGTGACAAACCTTACGTGATCGAGATCAACATTACAAAAGCAGGTGGAACACTAGTCTTTGTCACTGGATCCATGAGCAACCCTGTAAACAATGAGGTCGTAACCATGATACAAGCCACGTTTGGAAACTTTGACAAAAACACATTCGATATGGATTTGGATGAGCCGGCGCTGCCTCCAATGGTCGCGTATGAGGATGCACATAATTTCCGGGACGTCGAGAGGGAAGTGTGGAAGAGGTCTAATGGTGAATGGACACATAATGTCGGTCAATGGACGCACCAGTATTATGCCAAAGAACATTGTGAGTGTTTTATCATCTCCTATTCAATTACAAATTTCGTCGCTAATTCTCGTCACACTATTGCAGGCGAATATTTCCTGAACGTTAAAAAGAATGCCATGCAAGGAAAAGCTACTCCTCGAGCTGGACGAGTAATGCCTTGTTATGCAGGTAAGAACTGAATTGCGAAAAAAAACCAACCAAACTTGTGCATTCAATCAGTGTCATTGATCACGCACCACTCTTTGCTTTCACATTATCTTGCATCTTGTTACGGACCTCATTCCTCTCATAATCTTACACAGAATGGGCAGACAAGAAACCAATAGACGCACTCTCGATGCCCTTCTTTTCAGATTTCTTTTCTGACGTTGAAATAAGCATGGGATCTCAAGCGATGGCTAGAAAGATGGGTATCCGTTACCGTCACTCAGGAACAATTGCAATGTGTAAGGCAAATCTGTCGGCTTGAAGAATTTGTATTTGGCATCAGCGTTTACATTCGAAACAATCTTACACACACACACCCTTTCCAACAACAGTGGTCCAATTCCTCCGTCGTCCAAACCCAAACTCTGAGAAACCACACGTGGTTAGGATACTGGACAACTCGTATATGATAAAGGGCAGGAACAATACGAATGTGGTTATTTATGACTACGAGGGTCGAGTGCTGGCTACATCGTCACAAATGTTGTCTGAATGGGTTATTCCAAGGAAGCCAAAGGTCGCTAAACTATAGATGGGTGGTGTGTAGATGGTGTAGAAGATGGGGTGTTTTCAAGTTACGAGAACATTTAAGCAACAACCGCTTTCTTGTGCTTTGAATCATAGAGCATTCTGAACAAACCTAATAATATAGACTCGTCTGAAACCAGCCCGCACAGTTCACTTCACAACTCACACCGTTTCTTGCTGTGCTAATCTATGCTAGTATATATTCTGTTTTACATCATGTTATGTGTGTTAATATGTGCTTCTTATACATTTTTTCTCTTCTATACTAATTTTCCAACCAAATGAGGTGTGTTATAACTTATCTAATCTAAATACTGCCGTGTAAATCCTACATCTTTTTTACATCCTTCCCATGCCTTGACTTTTTATGCTTTTGATATGATTCAGTAAAAGAAACACAGGTCAGAGTCTTCATCCTCTTCAATCAATACTTTGGGTGCAACCATTTAGGCCATTCCAAGGGTGCAAGCATACCACCAGAGGACTGACCATTGACACCACCAGCACTAGACGTCAAATTCCCAAAAATTGATACTTTATAATAGACTTTATATCCTTTGGATCTCGTGACTTTATATTCAGAGCAAGAAGATCAATATTCGTAGAGAAGTATGGCCTGAGACTACCAGTGATGAGACCATTTCCAGTAAGCAGGGTGCTGGCAAGCGCTGCCCGCGCAGCATTAATGGTTTTGAAATCACTTTCGACCATGTAGCTGCCATGGACGAAGGCTTCGGGAAGGGCATTTTTATTTGTGCTGTCAATGTTTAGGCCAAATTCATGGGTAATTCCAGTCAATTTGGTGCCTTCGTCAGTCATTTGGAAGGTAATATATTCGGGTTGTGAGGAGATGGTTACCAGGCGCAGATGCCATGGCAATCAGCGACGAATATGTGCGGTAAGGGTACGACACCCATCAAGGTGAAGAAGGTTCTATAGAGAGCGATATCTAGAGTTGCGGACATAATAACGAGTCGGATGTGATGATCGGGACCTTTTCGTAGCATGTATCGTTTGATGAGAAGTGAGAGCAAGTCCATATCAATGCTCCTTTCGTGAGATTCGTCGAGGATTATATGTGAGACCGAGTCCAATACGTCTTCATTGTGGGACAACCATTCAATGAGATAACCGGTGGTAGAGTAAACTAGGTTAATTTAGAGAAAGATTGGTTCAATAAAACAAGAATTCGTCAAGGCAAAAAGAGAGCCAGGACCAAAATGCATTCCAGCACATGCATCAAATGCAGCATATACATACCGTCATCACTATGCTCATCCCTCTTATCATTCATGACTCTATACCCAGCCACTGGACCATTTTCACTATACACATCGTTGACATGTTTGCAAACAGAGATTGCAGCTATTCGACGTGGCTGAGATACTAGGCTTGCCGACAACGCCTTGCATCTTCAGCAAGAGCTTGTGGGATGACTGTAGACTTTCCAGACCCTGTTATTATTGTGTTGTAAGTGAGAAAACGTCAAAGTCATGTCCTCCCCAAAGGCATATGGATGCAATACATACCGGTTTCGCCAACCAAAATTGTAACTTGGTTGTTTCGTACACGTTCTTTGATTTTCGGCACGAATGGAGTAATAGGTAAGGCGCTTTGGCCATCAGTTTTTCCAATCGTGTTCATCATGTTCAAATCGGGCAAGATGATGACATGGCAGTGTTTCTTGATACAGCTAGTATAGAGGGAGGAAGACAAGATTCAGTATGATTGAACAGTACATTTGAAGTATGTATGCTCTTGAATGCTGCTTTAGTAGTAGTCTAACTTCGATTGACAACCGCAGGGTCACTGGGTTTTTTTTTGGGACTCCTGCGCAACTTCAGACTTGTCGAAAACAAAGACTACGAGGCCAAAGGAAGAAGCGATGGTACTTACACTGGGTCTGTGCTGATGCGAGACCTTCTCCTTGCAGTGAGTTTGTATCCTCTTGACCTATTTTGAGTGACTTCTTTGATTTAATGGAATTGAAGCGACGAAAAAACCACGCATTAATAAGAAATAGCGACTAGGTAGAGTAGTCAGTGTAGGATACATACATTTCGGATCCGATCTCCAAGTTTTATAATTCTTGCAATCTTAGAATACACGGTTTGAGCGTAACAAAGCAATCCCGCAAGCTTTTATCGTTTTTCGAGTCGTTGGCGAGCGAATCGACGTGTTACGAGCCTACCAAACACTATATACGACCGATATGCACGGTATAGAGCACTTTTCTTCCTACACAATCTACACTGCACTCTCGTCCTTAACACACCAAACTCCAAAATCCAAACAATGGCAGACGAGAGCAAAGACAAGGGCAAGCAGCCAGCTAGTCTAGCTCCCACCACCAGCACCAGTGCAATGGACGAAGATCAAGCCGAAGAAGAACAAGAATGGGATCAGCAACAAGATGCAGATGGTCAAGCTGAGGACGACGAAGAAGAAGAGGAAGATGCAATGCAAGTAGACAGACAAGCTCAAAATACGGAACAGGTCTTGAAAAAGGATAAATCTCTTGCTGAATTACTCGTCATGATGGATGATTATGCTCCCATCGTATGTCTGACTGAGTTGACATTTAACGACAATTCGACATTGTAACAACTAGCACTGTATTCGATAGGTGCCAGATGCAGTCACAGATTACTACTTGGCTAGAGCTGGATTTGAATCTGAAGATGTTCGATTGTACGTGCTTTCTACCAGTAGTTGCAATTCAAGAAACAAAAGATCGGAAGCTCAATACTTTTCAACCACCTTCCACTTAAAACCTAATACAGGAAACGATTATTGGCACTCGCATCTCAAAAATTCATTGCTGATATCGCCACTGATGCATTACAATGGAGCAAAATCAGGCAACAACAACAAACTACATCAAAGGCAAAAACCAATCCAAAGGTAACTTAGCTGTTGCGTCTGCAAATGTTTGGCTCATGCCAAAAGCCCCGATATTCGGTGCTAGTCTCACACTCTTTATACCTACCAGGACAAGAAAGCAGTCTTGACTATGGAAGATCTGACAAACGCACTCGCAGATCACGGTGTAAACCTCCGAAAACCTGAATACTTTGCAAGTTAGATTTCCGTATCTTTGATAACAATTGTACATAGTATAGTTACACGGCGTTTTTGCATATATAAAAAGGAGAGACTGTTTGTGAAAAGACACTTTGAATGTTTACAGTGTACACCACCACTCATGGCTCATTATCTATAAAGGGTTTATTGCCCGTTGCCCCAAGAACCAGCGACGAGCGTCATTGACATCCTGCTGAGAAGTACCAGCCGTTACAGAAAACACTACGGAATCATGTAAGAATCCATCCAGTTTATCAAAAGTCACTTTAAGATCTAACTCGAGATTGAGTGAGAAAAGAGAAGACGCGCGTCACGTGGAGTCAAAGCTGTTTTTCATCATAACAGAAATCAACCACTCACTCTCATAAGCAGCCCAATCAAAAGCCCCTTGCATCGCATCCTTCACATGAGGCACTTGCCTCAACCACTTGATATACTCCCACACAATCAACGGCTCAGCACTACATCTCCCTCTAAACACAGCAACAATGTCCACCAGAACCGATCCTAGCGAGTCTCCACTCAACAGTCGCGGCAAATTAGCTGGTGGGATTGAAAAGAGCCATGAACCTAGCCGCGGACGATCATATCGTAGTGTGGACCATATGGATTTGAATTCGTAGTCGGTTTGTGGTGGTGCATACTAACGAGCATTGGCAGAATCAGATATTTTTTGCATGTTGTACGAGGTTGACAGCAACTTGAAGGCAATATAAGGCAATTAGATTACCTGACACGGCAATAGATCAAAACTCCAACTTTGACGCATCTCTTTCTCATCGTGTACAGCATTCAGATCTTCTACTTGCACTCCAGAGTCATATCGGAGAGGCTCTACTTTCGTAGCTGAAGACACGAAATCACCCCATTCATCTTCATCGTCCTTCTTGGATACAACAAACTTGGGATTCTGTACAGGCGCCGTGTCGAGATCCTTCATGGCTGATACACGGGGTGCGATGATATTCATGGTGGGAATGCGAAGAGGAACAGTCGTCTTACTAGCAATCTGCTCCTCTTCTTCCTCCTTGACTTTGGGCATAGGAACAAACTTTGGGTTTGGTATCGGTGCGTGCGGTGCATATTTTGGATTTGGTACTGGCGCGTATTTCTTGGTGTCGGTTGCCGGTGTAGTAGCAGTTGCTACTGACGGTGGTGCTCGCAAAGAACTTAATGCAACTGCACCAGGTGTTATGATTTCCTAGGTTGACATACAAGTTGGTGAACAAAAAGAAATGCACAAATCGTTATGCAATGTTACCTCAACCACTTCAACAGCCTCAGTCGTTTCCACAACAATGTCGGCGTTCTCCTCCTCGTCGTCATCATTTACTTCTACAATCATCATTCGTCTCTTGCCAGTGGTTTCACCAGGCAACTTGCGAGCATTGTCTCCCTCAACGTCATGATACTTCCGCGCAGCTTCATCTCGTCCTTTAATAGCATCCTTGTTTTCCGGATCCAGTAACAAAGCAGACTGGAAATCTAGATATGAATCATGGTATTTCCCTCGTTTCATTCGTGCATTGCCACGACGTATGTAGGATTTCAGTGTAAATTCTGGAGATTTTAATGCGAGAGCAGCTAAAAAAGGGCAGTGTGATTAAATTCAAATTCGGGATTTCTCGATGGATTTACTTTGCTTGTACCTGTAGCGTCATTTTCAGCACTCTCGTAGTCTTTCTTCTTAAAGTATGCCAATGACCGGTTGGTATACACATTGGCTTTCGGTAGTATGGAAAGACTTCTCGTATAGTAAATAATCTGGAACAAAGAGGGTTAATTACGCAGTGTGATGTGATCTTGTGCAAAAAATAGCATGTATGTAGCTACTTGGTGTACCACTCACCGATTCATCAACATCACCACACTTGAGACACTCATTTCCTTTGATCTTCTCCTGTTCAGCATAGTACTCCACTTCCTGAGCAGTCAAGTTTGCCGGTACGGTTACATTAGTCGACAGATTCTCGATCACCGAGCTAGATGTGATTTGGGCAGGTGCTGACTTCTTTATCGTTCCTCTTGCTGTCGATGTTTCTGTACCGGCTGATGCGGTTGCATTATCTTCATTATCGTCATCGATTTTCTGCACTTGACCTTCAACATCGTACGAGTCCCATGCACGGTAGTCGGATGACTTGATTCGAGATTCTGTTGTCACTGTGGATGTTTTGGGATTGGTATTAGAAACAGTACTACCACTCGTCTTGTCCTTTATAGTGTTGTGTGTGGCAATGACTGCCGAATTCCTGACAGGAGCGACTGTTGGTTTTGAAGGCAAGAACGAATTCGATTTCAAGTCAAGCGCGCGTAGTTCGATTGCCCATATCTATAAGAATGATAGCTCAGCAAGGATCTGTTCTGGATGTGGGTGTAACTAATTTTCATTCTGTTACGTCAAGTTCATTGCTCGGTATGATTGACGTTGCAGATACGGCAGGTATCAGTCTAGGATAATAATACAGGATCAGATTGTAATTGTAATGAACGTCCGTTTTGTACTCCGGCTTACCTTGAAACTCTCTTTGGATTCAACAATCGCACACGGTTTAACAGCACGGTTTCCATTTCTTCCCAAATTCCTTCCTTTCCAGATCTGAACAGTACAAATAAGAAGGCGAAGGTATCAAGGACATGAGAGTTCTCCGTAAAGCATCGAAAAGATTGTGGCTTACTTACTTCAGAACCGCATACAATTCCATAAGTTCATTGACATCGTTGCATTTTTCAATGTACTGGTAATCCAAGTGTTCCACATCATAGAAATCAGGCACTGCCAGCTGCTGATGAGCAGAATTTGAGTCCCTGGCCGGCAGTAAGTCCATCAACCCATTCATGTCGTCCATTTTCTGAATTTAAAGTCACGGTGAAGGAAGACACGAGTTTTTGTTGAACAAGAATAAATGAATAAACCAAGGCTCTACGGTGGAGACGCGTAAAATCACGTAAATATGGCATTGTCTTGGCAGGAATATGCTTCAAAATTACGTTTATGTGGTTAGTGAAAGGCGTCTAAATTCGCGAAGTCTTGCAGTGCCCAAAGGAATAGATCAGTGCAGGAGTAGTTCGCTAGATCCTTGCGGCTTGCAATTTCGAAGCGTCTGTTTGGGTAAGATCCTTGTTCAGACTTCTTTACAGCATGGTTTTGAAACAGTGACGAACTTCAGAAACTCAAACGTTTTGACTTCTTCTTTTGCATGATAGGATTATGTGTAATTAAATGGCAGCGATGGATGTCGACTACAACGAAGATGAAGGAGATGTCATACTTGCTCAAATCGCACAAGAACAAGAGCTGGAATGGCAAGCACGTCAACATCAGCAGCTTGACGACGATCAACAAGAGGACGACTATTATAACAGTCAAAGTGATCAAGATCACGACGACTTCCAAAGCCAACCAAATCATGAAGAAGAAGACGATGATGACGATCTTGATATGCAAGATCAAAAGAAACTATTGTTGATGTCACCTTCAAAACTCAATGATGAAACTGTAAATGCTAGTGGTATGAATAGGTATGATACTTACAATCAAAGCTAGTCAAACAAGTACTCACGTCAGTACCATACAAGGTATGGCGAAAAGGCTGGAATGGAAAACATTGACAAGGCCAAGATTGTGAGTAGTGTCAATTGGCTGCATTCTCGTCTGATTTGACGCGTTATGAAACACCTGCTCACAGTTCTTTACATGACAACGCTAGAATAAGATTATGGAAGAAGCTTCAAAGGTATCTCAAGTAACTGTCAATCTTGCACTTGATCCAACCGATTCGCACAAGTTGCAGTCAACTCATTAAGGAAGTACAGCTGATTTTTCTCTCGTATTTAACATAAGGGATCAAAATTCAACAATCGACAAGTCAAGAAGGACGAAGAATTATCTCTCAAAGTTCAAAACATTGTCGCTAAAGCCAAACACATTGAATCATTGGATCTGACAGTTGAAACGGCCGTATTAGCTGATCGAGTCAAGGATCTCGAGCTTATTCGAGACTTGTCGCAGACCTTTTGTCATGTCGACATGGACGCTTTCTATGCTAGTGTCGAGGAACTTGATCAACCTGAGCTCAAGGATAAGCCTATGGCAGTCGGTGGTCTTAGTATGATTACCACGGCAAACTACCTCGCAAGAAAGTTTGGCGTACGATCAGCTATGCCTGGTTACATAGGTAAGCATCTCAGGCTTGAAGTCATTAACTTGACACGTTTTGATGATTGCCTAACATTTTGATCTTTTTTGTTCAGCTAAGAAGTTATGTCCTGAGCTCGTCTTTGTACCACCCGATTTTGAGAAGTATACGAAAGCTGCTCGCACGATTCGGAAAGTAATTGCTGTGAGTTTGTTAATTGAATTGTGCTCAGTTTACTTTTTTCTCGTCACGTACCTATCGTTTCTTTCCTCAGAAAGTTTTCGCCGGCTGACACCATTTCATCCCTCGATACTAGCGATACGATCCGAATTTTGTATCCGGCTCGCTGGACGAAGCGTATCTCAACTTGACTGACTACATGCGCAAGCACCCGAATCAAACAGCTGAAGAAATCGTAGCTGAGATGAGACAAGGAATCTTTGATTCAACTCAACTCACTGCATCAGCTGGTATAGCAGCAAACACTATGATTGCTAAAATTGGTGAGATCATTGCACATGACTTCTATTTTTTTCGCCATTTTCCGACATGTCTACCTTGTTCTTAGCTACCGATTTCAACAAACCCAATGGCCAGCATCTGGTTGAGAGTACACGAGAAGCCATCCTGGAGTTTCTTGAAAATCTGCCATGTCGAAAAGTCCCAGGAATAGGAAGAGTCACTGAGCATGAATTGAAGGCTTTAGATATTCATACTGTTGGGCAATTGGTACGAGTGCCTTGCTTGTGTGCATTGTTATGTTTTCACTGATATGTTCAACTCTTGCAGAGAGAGAATCTCATCAAGATATTCATGATTTGGACTCCGAAAGCGTTGCAATACCTTATAGAAGTTGCGCATGGTATAGGATCTACTCATCTCAATCCGTAGGTGACATAAACTGTATCCCAACAAGTCTTTGTTTTTGGCTCAGTCCTTTCAACTTTTATTCAAATTAGCACGTGGAATCGAAAGTCTATCAGTGTTGAAAGGACTTTCAGAGACATGTCAGATCATGACGCGATGTATCTGAAATTACAAGAATTGTCTGCCAAGTTATCTCAAGACATGTTAAAGGAGAAGTTGAAGGTGATGACACAGAACTCCAATCCTGCTGTCGACGTTGAAAGGACTCCTTTTTTGCTGATTGAGGTCGTTGGATTCTGTAGGGACAAGTTGTCACACTCCGTCTTAAATCATCCACCTTTGAATACTGGACTCGTCAAAAAGCATCGCCAAGTGCTATATACTCGGCCAAAGACATTTATGAATGTGCAAAGTGGCTCCTTGCCAAAGAATTGACGGAAGTCAAGAATCTCAAAATCAGGTTGATGGGTGTCTGTATGGCCAAATTGTCATCTCGAGTTGTAACTGGGGCTGGTATTGGCAAATTTCTGATCAAGGATGATGGGCAATCTGCTGTTAGTAATTGCAACAAATACGGGATAAATACTTCATATTCACGCTTGTTTTGTCATATACAGATTGGAAGCATCTCTCCTCAAAAGCGGCCACGTTCTGATATTAGATCTGATGATTCAGAACAATCAGCAGTTGATTCTGATGGGGAAGGAGGAGAATCTCGAAAGAAGGCGCGAGTACTTGATCCAAAAAGTGCATCGTACGGTCCTGGCTCTAGTTTTGTAAGTGATGCATAACTCGTGTCAAGTTTACCGCTTTTGCCTTGGGGTCAAGACTCATCACAGTTAAATTTGGTTTAGGCACGAACAAATAGACCTCGAGTATCATCAGAAGAACCATCTCCTTTAAACAGTGATGCGCAAGAAGGTATCGCTCAAGAATCATCTGCATCTGTGCTCATTGCAGCTTCGAAGCTAGCTATTTGCCCAGTCTGCGAGCAAAGGATTGCTGGTGTTGCTATGGATGATGAGCGAGGTAATGCTTCCAGGTCGAATTTTTGTGACGAGTATACTTACGTGCCCTTCTGTTGCTAGGTATCATTGCTCATGTTGACGTCTGCTTGAATAAAAAAGCCATTCAAGATATTGGTAAAGCAGCTAGTAATAATACTCGAGCAGCTACACCACCACCAAAATCAAAAGGAGCAAAGTCAAACAAGTCTGCGAAATTATTCAGCAACAATCACAAGAAGGGTGGTAGTAGTAAGACCTCCAGAGAACCACAATCATCAAAAGAAGCAAAGTCGACCAGCAGCGATGGCAACAAGCTTAGAAATCCATTTGAATCGGTGAGTTGTTGATGACAGCCAAAAGCGGGGGTCTCCATTACACCTCAATACTCATTCCTCAGATAAAATCTCATATTTCTACCTAGAATCCTCCCTGTACTAGCTTAACTAGCAGTAATAGTACAAGTCACATCATCACGAATCCATATCAGTGTCCCATGTGCATGAAGGACACAAATATCTCGGTGGATGATTTGGCCAGCGTTAATGCGCATTTGGACTCACATTTGTAAAAGTAAAGGAAAAGTCATATAATTTTGTACTTAGCTCAAATCTTGTTTATAAACTCAAATCCTCATTTAGCACATTACTGTATCTAGTCTGATCTTCAATTTCTAGGGTTTTTTTTGGATGATGAGCTCGAGCACATCAGCGGCTCAAAATAGTCTTTTTAAAACCGCTTAGTACACCCGCAATACGCTAGACTACCTGTGTGTCTAAAATAAATTTATGTACTTTGCGAGGTATTGCTATTGTTGTTTATACATGTTATCTCCTGCTCTATGTATCAAAAGTTGAGCAAGTTATCCGTTATGCCCGTGCCGCTATCACCCTTTTCACCACCACCACTATTACTATTACTGCTACTGATACCAACACCCTTCACATCAGACGTTCTCATTGGCGTAACTCCTCTCGGACTAGGGGTAACACTAACTCTGGAGGCTAAAGATGGCGTCACACTACCACCACGAGGCGTTGCAACTTTACTATTCCGAGCCCCTGATGCAACAATAGGACTATAACTAGCCCGTAACTGAGAATCAAATCCAGATCCAACCTTGAAGTTGGACGGTATTGATGGTTTGGCAAACCTAGGCGACGACGTCGATGACGAAGCAACAGAGGACGGTGGTCTCGCTACTCCAACACCATCAATCATACCCCTCGGTCCACGTCTCTTGCTTCTCTTGTCTGCTAGATCGTATCCAAGCTGATCACGTCTCGGCGTTGGATTCATTCTGAATCTCGGGCCGTGAGTACCATCATCAGGTTCCAGTCCCGAGTCAAGTAGTAATGGCGTTGCAGCGACTTCACCCCACGTCATGATTAGCTGTTCGTCATCTAGATCTGCTGGGTTTATTAGTGGCGTTGAGGGCACATATCCAAATCCATTGACTTGTGGAGACGCTGATCCACCCACTGACGGGAAGAGTGCTGGAGTAGCTTTTGCCATTTCACGCCATAAATTATCGGTCTTCAGACGTTCTTGCGAGTTTGTTAGGATTGATGTTGTTGATGGCGCTGGTTGTAGTCTCGTAGCATGATGAGATATAGATTTTACGTTTGTCGAGTTCCGGTCTGTCGATTTAAATGCTGGATCAATCTCTTGAAAGCCTTCTGGGAAGTACATGAGTGCATTTCGAGCCTTGAATTGCTTCCAGCTAGCAATCTGTTTTATATCTGCACTTGGTGTTGTGTCGTCTATATCAATATTGCTGCCACCGATATTACTACTCGTCGTAGCATCATTGCTGCCACCATTGGTGATCAATAGCTGAGGAGCCGATGATTCCAAGACCAGATTCGAGGTATCTTTATCATAAATCCATTTATATCGTTCTCGTTTGGCGTCGTTGCTAGATTCGACGATTTTGGAAAATGAAGCATTGTCTTCAGATGTATACCTAGTGTTGCGATGGGAAAGATTAGATTCGAAGATTTCGGAAAAATGAAGCATTGTCTTCTGATGTATACTTGTTTTGGAAGGCGTCCAGTGAGAGATTCGATGTGATTGTTTGTGTCGTTATTGGATCCGTCACAGCTGATGGCGGTAATGGACCAGCTAGAGGTTGTGCAGGTGTGAATGGAGTCTCACCACCAGGTCTTAAAGGAGTTGCTAGTAGGATATTGATGGGTTAGAAGTTGGATTGTTAGAACATGGTTTAAATAACAGAAGGACAAGCAAAGCTAGTAAAGATACAGATGCAACACAACTATAGCGTACCTCCACCTATAGAACTAGCAGTACTAGCGCCACTATTCACCTTGCCCGTCTTTATTCTGGCAATCTCGACAGCCAGATGTCTAGCTTTTGCTATGTCCCCTTCCTCTATAGCAGCCAGATATCCATTCTGGACTTTGATTTTCTTGAGATCCGGAAAGAAATCTCGTTCGATGATGTTGCTCATTTGTTCGACATAGTCGTCTTCTTCTAGTACGGTTGGTGCTGGTCGTTTCTTGTAATAACTTGATGATGAGGATGTAGTGGCGAGCTGCCTACTATTAGTATCTCGTATTGAGATGACGTTCGATGCGGGGCTGCTATTAGTCGGGTCCATGTTGACTTTCCTATGGTTGGGGGGGCTGACGCTTTTGTCGTGAAAGTTGAGAATTTTTTGGAGTAGGAATCAGTCAAGGAACGACGAGCCACTTGTTTTGCGATACTTTAAACGTGTTGTAGGCACGAAAACCACGTCCCTTTCACTTGGAATGATTGCTGATCGCCGTTGAAATCGAGTAAAGCCGTATGGGCGATGCAATTGTGAGTGACTGGTCTACTATCTGTACTCTCTCCTACCTTGCTACGAATATACAAATGCATGTCAATAGATTTTTTGAGCTCTTTAGCGTTTATACCTCAAAGTTGTAATTGAATCTGCTCTCAAAACTCTCAGATTTCCTTTCAATGTTGAATGTACACCTAAGCACTGAGGCAGACCCATTGAAGAACTGCATCTATCGATTTTAATATGCGCAAAACTTCAATCTCCTCCTTACATTGCGGATAATCCAATTCTTTGGAGTCGAAACTCTGGTTTGCGTAGGGTTGAAACCTCCTCAACCCAACTTGCAAGACTAACTAGTCCAAAGCTCTTCAAAAATGTTTGCATGCTGCTAATTTATTGTGGTATACATAACTGCTTGCTTTTTATTTTGTGGTGCTATCTACAATTACTTGCTCACTCGTACAGTCAGGAGGATGAAGTTGGTGACAAGTGACAAGACCCTCCCATGCACCCAGGCGTGCCATGAGTTCATCATAGGCAAGTTTGAGAGAGGAGTCAAGTGGGTATTGAGGACGCCAAAAGGCAGGTTTGTTGTATAGGTTGACGAGATTGATTGTTACAGGACGATCATCTCTTTTCGTAGGTCCTTTGCAAGTTGATAAATACAGGTTTAGCTTTGACCAAAAACAACTGGCAAATCCCAACGTTCGACATGCATCCTTCTTTGTATATATTAAATTAGGTTTGTTGTTACAGAGAGGATTATTAAAAAAGTATGAAAAAATAATAAGATTTGATACTTCGGCGATTTGCTTGTTTTCAGATTTGGTCTATGGATTACCACGATCAGTTCGTAACTGACTTGCCAACTCATTAGCAGTATTCCACAGCGCCACATAACGTTCATTGTCTCCATTAAGTGGTCTAAAGCGTTCCAAATGTCGCAGTCGATTAGAGTCTCCTTGTTGTTCTGCTTGCAACAAGACTTGTTGCTGAGACGATAAATGAGGACCAGATATAGATGCTCGTAGACTTCGTGGACTCAATGGCTGTTGCTGCGGTTGTCCATTACTACCAATACTAGGATTACTGTTCGTACTATTCGTATGGTGATGATGACCTCGTTTCGAGGATATCCCTACGTCACCGTCCAGCGATGGTTTGGAAGTCAGTTGGCGAGCCATAGAATACGAGAAGGAATCACCACGGGCTGGCAATGCACCAGGTGGTAAATCCAGTGATGGGTTGCTAGGGACATTATTACTATGATTATTAGTGTTGCTTAGGTTCAGCGGTACAGTTCCACGTTCAGCTGCTCTAGCAGCAGCATCCCGTTTAGGTGTTACAGGGGGCATTACTAGAATGCCTTGTGGTTTTGTATTTGCCGTACTACTTGTTTCAGGTAGGGAAGCTCTATTGGCTTCATCACGTCCTCGACTACGACTTCGATCATGGATACTATTAGTTGCATTATTACTATTATTAGGCGGTGATCCTGATCTACGTCTACGTTGTCCTAACTGTAGAGTCGGTGGTGATCCATGTGTCTGCCCTACTGGACTTGTTGGGCCGGAAGAAGAGCCAATCGGCAGGTTCTGTGTTGATACTGCCATAGGTCGTCGAGACGATCCTTCTCCAGTATTACTTCTCACTCTTTGTGGTTCAGATCTCATGGGCATTGCTTCTCCGGTATTGCTTCTCACTCTTTGTGGTTCAGATCTCATCGCTGCTGAATTACCCAAGACTTCATCAGCTACTCGAAGACCAGCTCCAATAGGTGATGTGTTTGAATTTCTGGCTACTGGCACAGGTTCTAAAGGGTGAATTGCATGATGAGTTTAAAGGTCAACACCAAAAAATAGTTGACCGAGTCGAGGAAGGCCTGCAAAACGAAAACAGATTATCGACGTATACACTGCTGAAAGGCCGACGTACCAGTCGTACGACCACGAGACTGCCCTTGCATCGGCGACAATTGCTTTACAGGTGACGGATGACGATGCGGGGTAGCAGAATCAGGTGGCGCCAGATTATTACTATTATGAGACTGCGTTGAGTTCGATCGATGAGGCGGATTCAACAATAATCCATCATCCGAAAGCATCACTATATCAGGAGCCTGTTGTTGGCGGTTATATCTTCGATCATCACGCTCATCACCTTGTCGTTGTGGAGATAAAGCCCGCTGATGACTGCTACTATTAGTGCCCCAGTTCTGCTGTTGCTGCTGCTGAGGTGGTGTTGATCCCATCTTGTATGACTTTTTATAATTACTTCCATTACTATTCTGACCGTCTAATCCAAAATCACGATCTCTAGATCGTCCTCTAGTTCGTTCCAAACTTCGCCGGTCCAAACTTCTTCGTTCAGGAGTGGCTTGTTGTTGGGACTGTTGGCGTACTATAGCACGGCCATTTGATGGATTCAGCATCTCATCACGAGAAACTCTAGCATTAGATGTAGTACCCACATCATCAAACTCAGGTTTCTTCTTACGGCCTAATGACGACAAGTTTCCAAACCATCCACCAGCAGAGGAGGATTGTTGCTGTTGGGGTTGATTACGTCGAGGTATCGGTAGAGCTGGATATCCAATGAATGGGGACGGCATACGACCGTTCTTGTCCAGTTGAGACAAGAGAGTCGACATCCATACGTTTCGTTGTTCTGGATTAAAGGCTGTGATGACAATGTGTTGTAGTGTTCCATAAAAGTCGACATAGTTAATATGCAGTGACAATCGAAAGTCTAATTGGTTTGGTGGAATACGTATTTTGGTTAGCTTAATCCTCCCTTGCAAGAGTCAAAGAAACAAAACATGACAAAAAGTCCAGCGACGATTAAGCCTCATGGTGTCCTCGCAACTCTTCATTGTGCACTCTACAACACAACCATTGGCTACGTGTCTCTTTCAGAACTAAACCCCAAACTCACCATCTTCATATACATTAACAACACCAGGTGCATTGTTGGCAACCGGCATACACCATCCAACAGCCTCCACAACACGTAACGATTTCGCGTTACCACGTCCCGATCCACCATTATTAGACCTTGAGACAGTCATAATAACAATAAGAGCCTTCTCAAACAGGTAGAAGCCTCTCTCCTTGTCATCAGTGTACATATTTCCCTCCAACACTAGGTCTCCTAATGTTTCTAGCGGAGGACCTTCCCATGAATCCAATCGTGAAAAGAGATAACGCGTAGCTTGGCGTGATTCTATTAGTCTACGAGCAGCATCGATTTGTTGGAGGGATGACAAGTAGGCCGAATTTGCTTTTTGGGTATAAGGATAATCTGCATGTGTTTCTGGTGTTAATTGGACCAGGTCCTAAGGGTCACAAATAGGTGAGGATGCAGTGAACGGCCATGAGCATTGCAGATAAGGGTGTTCGAGGCTGTTTTTTAGCCCGTTAAACTTACCCGTAGCAACACCGTATATCGAGTCTTTCGTTGCACAGGCCTATGCAGGAAGGCAACCAGCTGAAGGATATAAGGCTGCGAGCTTGATCCGCATATCGTAGTATGCTCCAAGAATCGTGTCATTGAAGCTGAATTTGCATAAGTATTTGCAACCGCCACAGCTCGTGGCAAATGCTCAGCATATTCAATATGAATGGTGGTATATCTTTCATTCTAAGGTATGGCAAGCAACTTTGTTAGGAGCAAAACATGGGTGGTGTTGCAGAATGCACACTTACAAGTCTGAGTAAAAGTTTGGCTATTAATTGAGATTCTCTAGATGCCTGCATCGTAATCTCTAATTCCCGGACCAATTCGATTTGGTAATCAATGAGTTCGCGAAGGTTTCCAAATATTAAATGATGGTGGTCAGTTGGAAACCATTCACATATTTGTAGAGGAGAAAATACTTGCTGTACACCCCCAAGAAAAAACACTTGATTAGATATTTCCGAATGTTGAAATGATAGTCAACAGAATGGATAACTGATTTAAGCTCCTACCTCTACAAAAGCATGTAGAGCGTTTAAGAATGCCTTTTCTCCTCTAAAGTATTCTGAAACGGCTCTTAATCGAGCATTCTTGACATCGGATTGAGCGTGACCAGCACTGACTCCGCCTACACTACCATTTCTTGGCGACAATGATTCCTGTTGCTGTTGTTGTGCTTCTTCTTCATCATCTGTATGCAATTCCACAGGTCCCGAGCTCTTGTTCATCATAATGTTGCGTTGTCTTAACTCGTTGACTTGGTCGGATGTGTTTACGAAAGGACCGAAATTGGCTAGATCCTGTGCTGTTCTATTTTCAGTAAGTAAACTTGTGTGGTTCTCGGGAAACCATCCGACTCGATCTCGTAACTGGCCCTCTGACCATCCACCATCTACTCGACGAACAATTCTAATAATCTCGCCTGATTAAAAAAGGGAATAGTTTGAGCGATCAAATATAATTGAATGGTCAAACGAAGCGAATCGACGTGAGAGACCAGACCAAACCAATTAATTATTTGGTATATTTGGTATCATGGCATCAAGGGACTCGGACACAATTCAAGTATTGCCACCGACAAGGTTGTCAAAAGCTTGTGTGCACATGCAAGGGGTTTTTGTGACTGAAGCTTACACGTACCTTCGACAAAGGGGAGTTCATCTACCCGTTGAGGAGAATATGGATATGTAGTACGTCTCAATACAGGATTGCTCGGATCAGCCAGATAGTCGTCTTCAGACACTGGGTGGTGCGGCTCAGTGGGAGAATGTGCATTATCAGAGCCGGAAAGCGGATTTTCTAGTTTTCCAGGGCTTGCATAGGCGCTGTCTGTTCTTGGAGAGGAAGAGCTACTCCTGGAGGTTTGTGATGAATGGTGGTTTTCGAAAACCTCGTTGGCAAATGTAACACTTGGGGTGTGCAGATCTGTTGGCGAGGAAGGAGGAGAGGCTACTGGGATTGGAAGCTTTGGAGTCTGTATATTGGAGGGAGCAGCGGCGTTGGGTTTTTGTTGGGGAAGCTTTCGCCGTTTTATGGAAGAGGTTGACTGCGAGTTGCGGACAGGAGTTTTGGGTCCATTGTAGCCTCGTGGCGTTATAGGCCTATCCCATACTCCCAAGTCTTGGGAGCTTCCTGAGGGTTCCCCACTCATTGTTGCTTTGTTATCTCATCTGTGGGTGGTTAATTGATATTTGGTGGCAAAGTGACGTTGAGAGTCGATACCAAAGCCGGTTGATCAAACGTTCGGACTGTCAGGCAGATATAGCATACAGCACAATAATATTCGTTAGCTACTGATTAACCACTAGAATTGTCGCTGATTTCCTGATCAAGGCACATGGAAAAGGACCGAAAGTGGCAAACTTTTAAAATACCAATTCCATAGATCCATGTATCACCAGAGTCCATTGAGGAATACATTCAGACCAGATATCAAATTCGTTCAAAAGGACCTTTGTATGAGATGGCCGTGAGGCTGTGTGTATTCCCAATGTCCAGCTTGTCCATTTTTTGGTCCGAGACTATAGGAACACGTTTGAGCGTTGATATCACGTTATAATATGCTCCATTCGCGTTAAGCTGCAGTGTTTTGAGCAGCAGCTTTCATTTTATTTTCTATTCCTTTAAAACTACAACCGTGTCACTATAAATGAGACTACTACAACTACTATCAAAACACGTCCCCGTGTCTCATACGAGCTGTTAGCTGCAGCCCCACACCCTTCATGATAGCAAACCCAATGCAGCTTTGTTTCCCAATTTTTCATAACATCCAAAAACTTTAAAAGCAACTGAAGTTTAAGAAAAAAACAACAAGGTAAGCTTTGTCACTCGGAATCATCGATTTATCATGCATTTTTCATATGTCATCTACCTGCCCTGTTATGGCAAAAAACTGAAATTTGCCCACCTGCCCGTTGCTTTTTTTGACCACACGTTTTTTGGCAGCAAGCAACACCCCGACCTGACTCTTATCCATCACTAACAGTACTTCATTTATTTCCATCAATCATTTGACATTCTTTCTCTCTCTAAAATGCCCCTCTTACGCTCCATTCTGCATGCATCGTCGCGACTCCCATCTACATCAATAACGATGCAATCATCACATCGTTTTGCAGCTACAATGGCTCTTCCACGTGTATACTTCGACTTGTCTGCTGGCGGAAAGCCTGTCGGTCGTGTCGTCATGGAAGTACGTATATGCTAGCACTGGCATGGTAGGCCACCATCCATCTGGCTTGCTGACACATTGCATCTTCTTTAGCTCCGTTCCGACGTCGTCCCCCGCACTGGTAAGATAAATCAATTTCAATCGCTTTGCAAACGAAATCGATGCTCATCAGACTCATTCCTATAGCTGAGAACTTCCGTGCCTTGTGCACCGGCGAGAAAGGGTAAAACGATCGGTCACTCGTCGAATGGATGTCGTCAGGGGTCTAAACACTTTTGCAACACTCTCTTAGTTTTGGATTTGCCGGTTCCAGCTTCCACCGAGTTATCCCTCAATTTATGTACGTGGCCCACAAAAATATGCATGTTGCTGGTTTATGTGCTCCATGGAACTCACATTCATTTTCCCAACATATCCATAGGTGTCAAGGTGGTGACTTTACAAACCACAATGGCACTGGTGGCAAATCCATCTATGGAGAAAAGTTCGCTGACGAAAACTTCCAATTGGTATGTATCGCACCCGCATTGGCAACTTGCTTCACCGCATGTAGCATGGATATTAACCATCTCAAACATCACATTTCTACTAGAAACACACCAGTAAGAACATTGGAACTTTGCAGTCATTGAAGGCTTCTGAAACTCATCATACGGCGATTTATTAGAGCCTGGTATCTTATCCATGGCAAATGCTGGTCCAAACACCAACGGTTCTCAATTCTTGTAAGTTTGAAGACGTTATGAAAGTGTCGCAGCTATTCTCCCAAGTCTCACAATACTCACATACCCACCCAAAATTTAGCATCTGTACGGCCAAGACTGCTTGGCTCGATGGAAAGCACGTCGTTTTCGGAGAAGTCGTTGAAGGTAAGTCACCTTTATGTTGTTTTGAGGTGCATTCTGTACTCACTGTTGATTTCACACTAGGCATGGATGTCATTCAAAAGGTTGAAAGCTTCGGCTCTCAATCAGGAAAGACCTCCGCCAAGATCGTCGTAGACAAGTGCGGACAGTTGTAAGCTGACTGCGTGTTGTCCACCTCAAAAAAGAAGACTTTTGCTGAGCATTTTATCAAGGCGTTCGAGTAAGAAAAGAAATATAAATGATTTTGCCCCCTTACTACTTGCGTCAGTTCAAGCGTTTCTGAAAAGTGGGGATGAGCTGTGTTGCATCCCGTCCTTGCTATAAGCTCAAAAGCCAAGAAACAAAAGTTGTATTCAACTCGCAACTAAGCGACAAAATGCCCCAATGAGGAAGAAGCCACCAGCTCGGAAGCCCGTAGAACCAACAGTATTGGATGACTCTGTTGTTGAAATGATTGATGCAGCTCGTGCAAAGCAACAACTTTAACATACTTCAAAACCAACAATTCCTAAAAATGCCACAAATCATCAGTGACTTTGGGGAAGACGATGAAGGAGAAGAACACTTTGTAGTAATTCCACGTACAGCTTCGGCTCCAGTCGCAGCCCAAACGACTCCTCAACCCAGACGGCGACAAGAACTGAAGATCGTATTGGGAGCGCCACGAAATACAGGATGCAACTTGTTGGAAAGCCCATAAATCTGTGGATTTCAGTTCCTGCCGAGAGTTATATGCAGGTGACCATCCTGTCTCTCCGAACAAGGATATGTCTCGTCAAAACGAACTTTGTCAAGCATTATTGGGCCACGTCTTCCAAACCATTCCCATGTTCGCGGTATCGGTCCGACAGTGACAGAATTGACATGCTTCCTTCATGGGTTTCCCTGTTTTTTGGTCTGACGACTCTCTATGACGTGACAACCGTGTTTTTATGTCTGGAAGTTCCTTGGGCGCCCCCTTTACACAATGAGTATGATGAAGGGTATAACAATGGTACCGCTGAGCCTGATTTGTCGGTCAAGCAGGCGCTATAGGCTGGTTCCAATCTCGTTGACAAAACGACGCTTAACTGCTATTTTCGCAGGATCCATTTGTGGATGAACCTGTCTCAATGGTGGATGCTACTGCCGCGTTGAGCAACTGCTTTAACATTCCTCCTTCTTATGAAAGAATATGATTCATCAACTTTTTGGAAACGTTGCTCGCTGTGGTAAGGCACATCATCTGCGATGTGCGGTACCTACAATAGTATTCCAATGCTCCATGTACTTATTTGTCGTTGTGACCAGTCAACGAAGGTACAGGCTGCATAAATTCTAGAATTTGGCGAACTTCCATTTTCTATGAATTGAAACTGGATCCGTAGAACACAACGGCATTGAATGCATTCGGAAAACGTTTATGTTAGGTCGTATTGGAATGGGTACATGATTCTTTAATGCTTACTCCATTTTCACCAGAATGAAAATCAGCATCATTTCTTTTCCGTCAATTGCTTGGTAACTTGGTCTTCTGCCATTTGTTTGACGTCATTGGGTGACATTCCAAATTCATTCGCAATGCTAACTATATCATTCCAATCAGAAGCACCACTGGCCATCTCTGTCACTGCGTGGCCAACTCCTGGAAGAACAAAGTCAAACACTGCAGATACCCCATGTCCGACAGCCCGCTTCTTGATTGCATTGCCTGCAAATTGAGCTAATCGGTCAGCAAGTCGTCGCGCTTTGTCGCCATCCTAATTGGCAAAACACAACAGGTTAAATCAAATGTGGTTTGAGGACTTAGAAAATGTTCGACTGACCATTATCAAGTAACTGTATTTTATTGAGAATTCCGAGACCTCTGGTTTGGATTGTAGTACCTTCTGGCAACGTGCGATTGTTTAAAAGACTCTATGAGATTGGTTGAAATCCCTAAACGGAGAAGATTTCCCATGAGCCTCAAAGTCCATATCGGTACGTAAAGCCCCCGACTGAGAATACACTGCATAGTACCTTTTTGACTGTTTTGACTAGATTGATTGCTTTGCAAGTAGCCTTATTCAACCACCAAAATCGAACGCCTTCAAAGCCTGACAAAGCTCCGTTGCTTTTAAGGTGATTTGTAAGGGAGAAGTGTGAAGATTAAACAATCAAATTTGAATCCTTTATCAGTCACTTTAAAAAGCACGAATCTCGTCGTCCTACTATAGACGATGTTATCATTCCTCAAACGATGCTTCAACATATGTTAGAAATCAACACGAGTGCAGTTAGGTTGGGTTTGGTTTGTAAATCTTGCTCAAATCACGAGGGAATCATTGGATGCTGGCAATAGAGAGCAGTAGGGTGAAATAGGAGTATCAAAGGAGGCTTGTATAAAACGTTAAGTGAAGTAAAGAGCACCATATATTGCATTGAAGTGAGGTTTGAAGTTTTTGGTTACAGGAAACGCGTTGAAAATGAATGTCCACATATATATATAAATATCGTACTAGTCTGGCTGGGCGGAAAGAACACGCCCACACGAAGGACTACTGGGTTCAATTGGTACCAACTTTTCTGCCTTTGACTGGTTTACAGCGGATCGTACAATGGTTAAAATATATACAAGCTTCTCCCCGTGTCAACTACACTGTGCGATATACGAACTTTGCTCTCCTTACTCTTCTTCTTTTGTGACGAAACACAAAACAAGACAAACCTCTGTAAAGTTCAATAATATCTACTTCTCATCGTGGACAGTACTAGCTCCACACGTAAGTACAACATCTTGTCAGCTGTATGCTCTTCTCCCTTTATATTGTTTTTCCCAAGTAACTTTTGTCAACTTTGCAAAAAACCTAGGATGTTGAACATTACTAGAGTTGGGACGCGACTGGCCAGGTCAGCACGTTCATTCACATCGACCGTGCCCCGTCGCGCCGAGATAGAAGTCTTTGTTGATGGACGCAGTGTCAAGATTGAATCTGGGTCGGCATTGATTCAAGCGTGTGAAAAGGTATGGACTATGTGATAGCAGACATACAACGATAAACTATCAGCTATCTATTCCGGCTCTATTTACTGGTCTCTGATGCACCATATTCTTATGCTTTTAGGCGGGAGTTGACATTCCTCGATTCTGTTACCATGAACGACTATCTGTAGCTGGAAACTGGTATGAGCTCACTTGTTAGTTTGCAACACAACAAGACTGGATATTTACAAATCTGTATCTATTCCCTAGTCGTATGTGTCTGGTAGAAGTTGAAAAGTCACCTAAACCTGTCGCATCTTGTGCTATGCCTGCAATGCCCGGAATGAAGGTCAAGACCAATACCCCAATGGTAATTTTTGAAAACAGGCATAATATCTTATTATCCCTCAAACCCTGTACAGCTACTCAAGTCTCTATTCCTTCTAGGTCAAGAAGGCAAGAGAAGGTGTCATGGAATTTTTATTGGCAAACCATCCTTTGGATTGTCCTGTCTGTGACCAAGGTGGTGAATGCGACTTGCAAGATCAATCGGTACGATACGGATCCGACAGATCCAGATTCGTCGAACCTCTCGGTAAACGAGCTGTCGAAGATAAAGACTTGGGTCCACTCGTTAAAACGATCATGACAAGGTGCATTCATTGTACCCGTTGTGTCCGATTCTCAAATGAAGTAGCTGGTGCTACCGAAATGGGATCAAGCGGTCGTGGTAATGACATCCAAATTGGTACCTATATCGAAAAGACGCTAAACACTGAAATGTCGGGAAACATTGTGGACTTGTGTCCTGTCGGTGCATTGACTTCCAAACCTTATGCGTTTACTTCTCGACCGTGGGAATTGAAAAAGACAGAATCCATTGATGTATTAGATGCCGTTGGAAGTAACATTCGTGTAGATTCACGAGGTGTAGAAGTCATGAGAGTACTACCTCGTTTGAATGATAGCATTAACGAAGAATGGATTGCTGACAAGACACGATTTGCATATGATGGATTGAAACGACAACGATTGACTACACCACTTGTACGTAAAGGTGACGAGTTTGTACCCGTCAGCTGGCCTGAAGCCATGACCAAGATATCCGAAGCCATGAGTAAAGTAGAAGGTAGCGAAATGATGGGTGTAGCAGGTCAATTAGCCGATGCTGAATCAATGGTCGCCTTAAAGGACTTGTTGAACAAACTAGGTTGTGAAAATCTACGATTGGACGCTACCAATTTTGAAAAGTTGCCTACAGGATTTACAGATTTACGATCTAGCTATCTCTTCAACACCACCATTGAAAAAGTCGACGAAATCGATGCTCTATTATTAGTAGGCACCAACCCACGACACGAAGCTCCCATCGTAAACGCCCGTATTCGTAAAGCGTGGTTAAATAATGAACTTGAAGTAGGTATTGTAGGTGCTGCTCCCAAACTCAATTATGAATTCGATCATGTGTCTGAAGATCCATCTGGATTGGAGGCCTTGATAAATGGTAATCACGCATTCTTTGAGAAATTATCAAAGGCAAAGAAACCAATGATTATGGTCGGATCTGCTATATTGGAACGTGAAGACGCTGCTTCTATACTGGCTCAAGTAGCTTTGCTGACTCAAAAGCTGAAGGCAAACATGTTGACCAAGGAATGGAATGGTTTGGCCTTCCTTCAACGAGTAAGTTAATCAGGTTACCCAAAACAACAACTTCACATTTGTAATAAATTACAGTCTATGGACTTTGTATTCCAACTATCATCTCATTTATATTAACATCCCTCGAATATACATTAGGCTGCAAGTTACACTGCTGCGTTGGATATTGGCTTCCAACCATCTGGAAGCGTATCGTCTTCACCTAAATTCATCTATCTCTTGAATGCTGACGAGATTGTTGCCTCTGATATCCCCAAGGACGCATTTGTAGTATACCAGGGCCACCACGGTGACAATGGAGCATACTATGCAGATGTCATCTTACCAGGATCAGCGTATACCGAAAAGAGCACGACCTTTGTAAACACTGAAGGTCGAACTCAAACTACTAGAGCAGCTGTACCACCACCATCAGGTGCTCGTGATGATTGGAAGATTGTCAGAGCCCTATCTGAAGTTGTAGGCGTACCATTACCATATGATAGTATATCAGAAGTTAGAGATAGAATGGGTGATGTTGCTCCTGGACTGGTGACTTATGATGTGACTCAATCCTCTGTCTTTACTGCTCTTGCCCTCAAACAAATGTTGGCTGCTGCAAAATCTAGTCCAAGTAATGGTATGACTGCTCCAGCTTTGGAATTGCCAATCAAGGACTACTATTTGACGGATCCTATCTCGAGAGCTTCAGTTACCATGGCTAAATGCTCGCAGGTAAAAAGCGATAAGCGAAATTTGTAGTAATGAATGCTGCTTGAGAATGAATGCTGACCATACATATCTTTTAGGCATTCACCCATCAAAACTATAAACCAAAATATAGTTCTCAATGGGCCATAGCTGTGTAATCTTGACGAACGATTCCCCTTTACTCTCCAAATATACTCTAACATTTGAAAGACCACAGACATTTTCGAGAAGACCAACGATTTATTAAGAAACTCGAGTACAAATCTAAACGTTTTTTTACAACTTTGCTATGTCCAGCACAACAAGCAAACTCATGAACTATGAAATGGGGGCATCGTTTTTTCAAATCTTGTGTTGAAATGAGGGTGGAATCTCCTTTTAAATCTTATCGACACGAATATCAGCATAAGCCTCCTCTTGAGAAGCACTGACAATGTTTCGATTGGCCAACGTGAGAACTAGTCAAAGAAACAATTTGAATCATGAGATACCCTGCGTTTTGTTCCCCCCTCTCGAGATGTAGTTCACCATGGTAGAAGGCACGAGAAGCAGCAGCACGAGAAGAAATTTGTTTTGGAACCAGATCAAAGAAAAAAACATGGTCTGTTTGAGCACCTTTCATGATTCCAAGTGCATAACTAGAAGGGAGAAAAAAAATTATTTATTTATTACACCAGCCCATCATGTTTGCACACTTTGCAACATCCTCACCACAATTGTATTTACATACCTCAAGAAGGCTTCACTATCCTTTTCCAACACAGCATTCCCTTTGAATTGATGACCGTCTGTTTCACCATCCTTGGATGTTTCATCAACTGTGGATGAAAGAGTGACAAACCAGAAGTAATTTTTCGTTCTGCAACGTGGTCCGAGCGGCACAATCATGCGATACCTGGAAAGAAGATCCCACCAGCATCATCATCGCCCATAGGCAAATCACCCAAAGGTGAGAAACGATCGTGGAAGGGAGGGAATACGCCAGAGCTAAAACAAGCGTTGAGTCAGAGGTCAAATAGAGCTTTACAGCTTCGACACAAGGCAATGATACAATTGCACCTCTTTCGACGACTACCAAATCGTTCAGGCGTCTCTTCCAATGTGTTGAACGATGCAGATGGCTGTCCAGCGCCAGTGGCACCACCAAATCCACCCATCAAGTTGCCACCACCACCACCACCACCACCAATACCTGTTACAGATGATCCTGCGCCTGATCCAACACGAGAGTTTGCTAGTCCTTGTTGTTGCTGTTGCCAAGAGAAGGCATCAACTCGTCCAGACTGAGGAGTTGGTGGACGCTCACGACCCATTTCCATTTCTGGGTCCTTAAAATGTGCGTTTGCGAGGTAAGTATGACGGTTCACCAGTGGTACCAAAAACATTGGTAGGAGAGGGTGGATGAAGCAGCTCACCTCACTTTCAGCAAATAATTGATCACCATGTTCATAGTCTTGAGCGTCAGGCATCGAATAGTCACCACCTCCAGCGTCTAAATGGTTTGGTAACGTCAGACATGAATGCGTCGGTGTGAATAAACGAAAAAAGAAAAAGCAAGGGTGGTTTATTCTCTACCAGATCGATATTCCGAATTAGAAGCAGAGCCGTTTCCTTGTTCGCTTGAGAAGTGTGTAGCAGGACGTGTTTCCAAGAGTGCTTGAGGAGGAAATTGAGTTGGGATGACACCCCATCGTCGACGACGATTGATTAGTTGATAAAAGTCAATAAGTTGTGGAGCCAACACTACAAAATAGGACTTCTGTGAGTTCTTGGTACTTTTTTTTTGATGACATTTTTGTTCTTTTGCAAAGGCATTCAAACATACTGAGAATTGGCTTTGTCAACATTTTGTGAACGAGCTTACGCTGGACTTCGTCTCGTTCCTATTTCAAAGATTGGGTCAGACGTTGTGCAAAAAACTATATAGATCATAGCATATCAACTCATGTCTTAACTCGTTGTTGCAGCTGATTCCATTCCTCAGTTTCTGCAACATTAGAAGACTGAATCATAACTCTCATTTCTTGATCAGTCAATGCAATACGTTCATCAATCAAAAGGCTTTTCTTTTTATTGTTTTGGCGTTTCCTTGTTTCTTGTGATAGTTGGTCTACTTCTCCATAGGTTTCATCATCCTCGTAGCGACGACGAGTTGTTTTACCCTTCGTCTTGGTATGCTTTTTCTTCTTATTTTTGTCGGTATTAGCAGCTTCTTCGAAAAAGAAGGGAGAGTCATCTTGTGGTTGGTCTCCTTCTCTTTCATTGCACCATTCTTGATGAGATGCATGTGATGAAGGTTGGTTTGGTGGTGAGCCAAGAAAGTTCATGGGCTGATTTCCATCATCTTGATCCATGGCTAGATAGTCATCTTCCATGACTTGATTTGAAGCATGACATTGTAGCTGTTCGTCTTCATATTCTTCGTCTTCATTGACAATCTTGCGAAGCTGGCAGAGCCAACAAAACAAAAACGTCATAAGTGGTGTGAATACGCGAAGATATCGATGGTTTGTTACCTCACGTTTGCGTTTAGGTTTGGCAGCTTCCGCATGATCTCGACGAACTTCATCTGCCATGTCTGAATCACGACCCAAGATTGAAGTTGCACGACTTTGTAGAAGTGCATCGTCTGGAAAACCAAGATCAAGGCCAATATCCATACTACTATCATCAAAGAACTGATCACTAATTAATATAAGCGAGGGGGTATATCAGAGACGTGAACAGTTTACATTTGAGAACGACGCCGAACAAAAAGCGCTTCTACTTGGAGACAAGGTCTTTCAACACAATCCGACACTTGCCCTGGATGACGACTCCATGCATCAGGAGTATCATCTAACAGACTTCGTTCTTTCAACGTGATGGAGTCCTTTGCAACAGATTTTACCACACGACTCCTCTTAGCAGATTGTGGATCTCCGGTGACAGAGCTAGGTGATTTTCCAGTTGCTCTTTTCTCACCTATATAGTAGGCAACTAAGAAGCGGCTTTTTTGTAGCAGCGAATGAAAAGATTGCAACTGAGAACACACCTTCATGAAGAGTAGACTGGGATCCTAGAAGTGATAAAGGTCCAGCATGTTCAAGATCTTCATTCCAAAGCCAATCCATGCCTTGTTCTCTATTCTAAGATAGTGTCTCGTCAAACAATGGCGCAAAAAATGCTTTTTTGATTCGCTGCAATACCAGGTCAAACGGTCCTCCTGGTCCGAACGCATCAGGGTTGATGGGCACTGTTATGTTCTCAGGTCTATGAACAAAGTAGAGGTTAGGAATATCTATCCAATGGTTACTTTTGAAGACTTGTAGCATGGCCTACCTTGCTTCAGCGATAGGCATGTCAATATTCACTTCTTTGACGCTCTTGGATCCGTATGCTTTGCGTATAGCCAGAAACACATGATTGACATCAGCTATTCAATTGGAAGGTAATCAGTGATGATAAATACGAAAGCAAAAAGGCGTAAGTCTCGTCAAAGAATACCAAGATAAAACTGCCACTGTTGAGAATACACTCGAGCTACGCCGACCAAGAGATTTGATCTAGTTTGACTAGAGTAAAACACAGCTTTCAAACGGAATAATACCCCAGAAACGTACGTCATGCGCAGGGCAAGAGGTTCAGGAGGCGTATCCAGAAATTCACTAAAAGATCAAAGATGGCGTCAACATCAATAATTAATCAAGATTTGGTCCTTCTTACCAAGCTTTAGGAATCTCTACAGCATTGTAATCCTTCTTGGTCAGCCTCTTGAGTGATCCACGAGGTCCAAGAGTTGCTGCCAACTAGAGTTACATATTGAATGAAGTATAGTCCCGTGCTAATTTTGAAGAGGGTATGTCGTGGAGCAAAAATGCTGAATTTCGAAATCACCGAAGACTTATGACTCGGTCAACGGTCAACACGAGTCAGTGACGTGGCGTTGCTGAAACATGTTGGTCAGGATAGAAAAGAAACGAAATGATACAAATTGATCAAATGATCGACATTGGATCATCTTTTTCAACACGGCGCCTTGCAAGTGTACACCAACGATACATTCAACAGTTTGATGTCAACAGAAGTTCGAGAGCTTTGGTTGACTGAGATCAAGTGCAATTGCAACATTCAGATTCAAATTAAATCAAAGGAAATCAAGCTTGAATCAGCTCGTCCACCGCCCAGATCCAGCACCATGCTCCAAAACACAAACCAAGCTTCACACAGATACCACATTCCAAAACAAGGACAGACTCAAAAAATCCGATTGATCGTACCCAGATAGTAGCCATACTCGTCCTCCTCGACGTAAAGATGTCGCTGGCCCAGAATACCATTTTTCTTCAGTTTGTCTTGGAGTCTTGGAAGTTGACTATCGCGACGTGCATGGTATTTGGGACCAGGTGTACTTATCGAGTACTCAGAAATGTCAGAAATGATTCAACGCCGTCGAAACACGTGCAAGAAAGCAGCTGTATGGTCAACACCAACAGCTTGCGACTAGATCGGCCTCGAGCGATGAGAGCCGTTGCCCTTTAAGCGTGTTAGTGAAGCAGTCCAATACGTGTATATTTTCGATTCCGATATAAACGCGTTAAATTAGTGAAAACTGGAATTTGTACAGGTAACGACTTGAATCACGGTTTCAGCAGCCTCAGTTCTTCCATCTTGGACGTGTTGAACGTATTCTTACACAGTTCCAACATGTAAATTACGTGGATATACGTATTCTCAACGTGATACTCTTGTTCGTTGTGACTTCCTCACACCTTGAACAATCACTTTGTCAAATCCGATGAATAGTCATGACAACATGGCCTTTTGTGCGCCAAAAGAGGAAGTGGATTTGGGTATTCAGCCTCTGAGATCTTCTATTAGTGCTAATCCTGTAATCACGGGTCTGAGCAATGATGAAGCTCGAATGTAATTTACAGTGTTGTGTTTGCAATGATCCAACTTCTCAAACTGTCTATTTCGCCATAGATCCTTACTTCACGAAGCTGAGAAAGTGCTGATTGAACAGCATCCTCGTGTCTCTTTAACTCCTGGTCAGTTTCAGGCTGATTGGTCCAAACATCAGAAAACATCGACCAAAAGTTGCTACCAAATCTAACTTTGAACAAGGAAAGCTCAAATGAATCAAATCTCATAGCTGTCATTGGATATTTGTTACGGCCAGAGAATATCGTCACGTATCTCAGCATCCTGGGACTATTAGCCGACTTTATCTGCTCAAGAGTGTCTGGATCAACCTATGTCAGTCGTGATGCTGCCATCCTCGTAGAAGCTGTATTATTAGCAGTCGTCGCAACCTGGAATCTATACATGTGGTCACGAGAATTGCATCTCACAGTCTTGGAAATGAGAACTAGAGTGCAACGACTCTTGGACCAACTGAATATGTTTAGCCTTTCTCAGAAACAGGTATTCGCAGGTTCTTGCATGAGACCCGAATGTTAGACTTGATGTCTAACAATGATTTGCTCCTCGTGAACTTTGTAGGAGATGAAGATACCAACACATATTCCTACTGTAGCCTTGGTTCGAGTGTATCGAAGTAAAATGTGGCAAAATCACCCTACAGGCTTACTAGTACAGGGAGATGTCATTCAGTTATCATTAGGGGATACAACTCCCTGTAAACTTCAACTCTTACAACCAGTTTCAAACGGCTGGGTGTTGGAAAAGTTTATTCTATATCGAAACGTAATGTTGACTCCCAAAGTCCTCGAATCTCCTGACGAAGATGAAGCCGAAATAGATCCTGAAAGCCCTATAAAAGCATGGCCACCGAACGAAGGTGGAACTACTGCTGGACAATACTATTTTAAGGTACTCGAAACACATATAGGCGACACACTTAAAGCTGCTCTACTAATACGACGACCTGAAACCATCATTGTACGGCAATTACAAATGCTGGGTAATTTATTCTCTCGATATATTGTATGGGTCATGATCCTGATTCCCTTCATCATCAATCTGGCTCGATTCCTTATACGGACGGATGCATACGAGGGTCCAAGATACGCCCTCGCTGTACAAATGTTGATTACATTACAAGTATATGTACTGTTACCGCTTCTACCATTGTCGATACCGACTTTGGCTATTGCTGCTCGTAGTTACGGAAATGCTCAAATCTTGTCCTTGTTTGATGCCTTGCAAACCTCCAAGGCGGAATTCAAGGATGATGAAGATGTTGATGAGTTTGATATTGCTCCGCCACCTACAAAGGATATTCATCTAGATCCTCGTAAGTAAATTTAGAGCTTGTTGTCATGACTTATCGTTCCTGATGTCGTTTTTTTCTTCGTTTAGGTGTGGTGTGGAAGAAATTCCTTGCTCAAATGACAGATATTGATGTTGGATCATTGGCAAGGACTACCGGACTGGTTGAGTCTTTGGCTAGTACAACCGTTATATGTGCTCTTGATCGGGAGGGTACAATTGCATCGGTAGGTTCATTGCAATCAAATCCCAAGATTCACTCCTCATTGTTGTTTAACTCGGCGACATTTTATAGCCCATCCCGTCTGTAGAACAACTCTTCTTCTTAGACCAAGAGGGAGAGCCTGTAGTCATTGATGTGATCGAAGATCAGAATGAAGCTCATGGCATTTACTTTGAGGATAGAGATTGGGAGAAACACATAAAGTATGCATTCTAGTTCACGTTTCCCCTCTATTTTGCGCTTACATGCTTTATAGATTACTGAAGCCCTTGGGTCTGGAGACATTGTTAAACACAGATTGTACAGTCTTTCAAGGAAGGAAACGGAATGATAATCATCGGAAGTCCAATAACATGCATCTACATGGGCGTGTGCAACCAGCTCGACAGAGTATATCTTCTCCCGCTTCTCTCTTTTTGGTAATCTCGTTTGGCAGCTAACACAACTCAATTTTGGACTTTTCTAGCATGTTTGTGTCGAATTGGACGTGAAATTGGATTTATTGATGATGCTCTCAAGTCATTCGTGTCTCGCAAAATCATTCAAACATTTGCTCCGCTTCATCCGAGTGTCTCACAAACTGAGGCACTCTATCATTTCGAGATACCGAGCATGTACTCTCAAGTGTTTGAAGAGACCAACTCTGGTAATTATTTGATATTGACCCTTCGATGTCAGTTGTGAAGCCCAAAGAAGAAAGAGGTTCTTATTAGAAAACCCCTTTGTAGGTACGTTGCAACTCTTTTCAGATGGCACATGGGATCTAGTTCTCGATCTATGTGGTGAATACTGGAATGGAAAGACTTTGGAACTCATGACTGAGAGTGTAAAGCCGAATGTCTCCCGCTCTTTTTGTTACTTCTTACTGACCGGGAATATTCTATATAGATCGAGGAAGAAATCAACGAGTTCGCTCAAAAGTGCAGTATCGGTGATATGCAAGTCGTTGCATATGCATACCGACCTGTACTCAAGTTACCGGAGAATGTCACTGGCAATACTCTATTAGACGGTGACTTGGTCTACATTGAACTTGGTGATTCAACAGAAGATCACCTCCACGCCAGCGAATCTGGTCGAATATCACCACCACATCTACTCTCACCAATTACATCTAGCACTGGCAATGGCGTTCCAGTGGATTTAAATGGAGCACAACGACCATCTATATCCTCACTTGATCAGCAAACGCAGTCGATTATAAGCCGTTCTAAAGATTACAGTGCTGGACATTCACCCATGGGTCATACTAGACCTATAACTGCTCGTATATTGAGCGAAGTTGATTCAATTGATTCTGGAGTTGCTATGGAGAAGGATCGATTCTTTAGAGAGTTGATTAAGGGTCAGACTTTCTTGGGTATGGCAGCCATGTCGTATCAACCTAAGTCTGTGAGTACATGGGAACAGCAGAAAAGTGCCTTTTTGCCTTGTCCTGACATCGATTTTCTACAGGATGTGGTCTCCTTTATTGAAGATTTGAGGTTGGCTGGTATACGATTTGTATACTTTTCATCCTCTCCTGAACGTGAAAGCAAATGTAAGGACAAATGTAAATGTTTCGAGTTACATCAGCGTTGGTCAAGCCTATCCATGAAACATGACCGCCTCTTGTTTTGCCTCTTAGCATTCGCAGGTGAAAAACTTGGTCTAGAGATTGATTGGAATAGCTGTATACTATTATCATCCTCTGACTCCTCGTATCTGGATCCACATGATCGAAAAGCACAACTCCCACGTGGCATAGATAATATTCGAAATCACATCAAGAATGTGGATGATATCCCACTTCATGTTTCCTTGTTTGCTGAATGCAATCCAAGGACTACACGAGAGATGGTTAAAATCTTTCAAGAGAATGGAGAAGTGGTGTGTTGTATTGGTAGTTCCCTTTATGATTCGAATGTTGAGTTGTTTGCTGGTGTGAGTGCAACATAGCTCTTCTATGTTTGTTGCTTTTGTTGGCTCCACTGACTCGTTTTGTCGTTTCTCAATCAGGCGGACATTGGAATTGGAGTAGAACCTCTAAGTGTTTTGAAATCGCGAGGTCATACAACAGGTCCTATATCACCACTAGTAGCTCAATCTTCTTTTACGACTTTGCCGTGTGCACTCTACCTACATTTCGATACCTCATTCTATATCTTGACTCAAGTTATTGGAGAAGCGAGAACGTTGGCCGCTAATGCTCGTCAGGTGAGGAGCGGATAAGGTGCTGATAGAGTTTATGAAACCTGTATTTTGTGTTTCAATTCCTTTTTTTTTGTTCATAACAGGGCTTTCTTTTCCTTGTTGGTGGACTATCATGCATATCAACCATTCTAGTATTTTCGTATTGCTTGCTGTTACCGCCCATCATGACTGGCTATCAAATCATTTGGTTATCATGGCTGATGCTACCCTTAATATCCACGGCATTCTTGTTTACTGAAGCAGATGAAGATGTTATGATTATGATGCCAGGTGAGTGGTTTTTGATGTTGTAGTGGTCTGGGATGATGTAGGAACAGGTTGAAGGTCGGATTAAGTTTCATAAGTCGGTGTTAATCTGAAGTTTTTTTCTTTTGTCTTTCAACATAGTCAAAAACCAAGAACACCTAAAAGACATTTGGAGGTATTCGTGGTATCTCACTGCCAGATTCTTGGTACCAGTAGGTACCACAGTGGCTGTTTATGCCATGTAAGTAAAACTTGGCACAAGACAGCTATTTGTACGTTGAAAAAAAAAACAATGTGAAAACTCACTGAACCTATGCAAATTCAAATCCATAGGAGTCTTGGTGACTTGATTTATAGGACGGAAGTGACTACAATATTTGGACCTTACGAAGTATTGGACGAGAGGTCGAGATGGGCTGTTCTAGTAGCGCAGAACTTGGGAATTGTGACTTATGTCTTGTGTGTCGGTAAGAAAAAAGTAATCCACGCCGTCGAATCGATGATCGACAACAGTATAACATTTGTCGTTTGCCTGCAGTAGTGACATCCTTGTCATTCCTTCACCAAACACGTCCATTCTATCAAACGGGTACTAATTATGTGTGGTTGGGAATTGTATGCGCTGGGTAAGCCATCTTCCGTCAGCTTCGCTTCTTTTTGGTTGTTCACTTCTCTACCTTGAATCTTACCATCAACTCGTGCCACAGTATCATCCTACAAATCCTCTTTGCAGTGATATCTCTAGCCAACAGTCCATTAAGCTTGTCATTAATATCATGGAGAACATGGTTAGTAGCTTTCGTCTTCTTATTAGTCTTGTTACCAATTCAAGAGGTAGTCAAGTTGCATGACGCAAGAGAATGGACTCAATTTCAAAAACGAGCTAAATTAGAATTCAATACTAAGCTTGGCATGCATTCCCCTTTGTAAATCAATACAATATATAGTAGTAGTAACTTGGAAATTAGTGTATATTGAAATTCTTTAACTCAGCTTGCTGCGACATTGTGACTGTTCATTTCGGTCACTTGTCCACTTCTTCTTCAGCATTATCACCATCATCGTCATCAAGCTGTAGAAACGGATGTGATAAAGCTTGTTCTGCAGTGATACGCGCAATGGGATCTAGTGTAAAGCATTGTTCCAGCAAGTCATAACCTTCATCCGATATCTTTTTAGCATTCAGATATCGGATACTATGACACAGTTTCTTTAAATCTTGTCTGGAACTAATGTCTGGTATGTTTGTATCAAACGTGCGATCTAAACAAAGATTTTGTTATTGAGGAATCTTTCAGATTTGGTTTTTTGGCGACGACTTATGGTAACAAATGGATGATGAAAATGTTCGCATGCTTACTAAAACGGGTAGCCAGTTCCTTCAATGCCTTCTTGCCAAACAAGTTTCCCATTTCAATCAAAGCTTCACCATCATCGTTCGATTGAAAGAATGGGAAGAGTCCAGTAAAGAGACTCAACATGATGACACCCACCGACCAGATATCAATCGCTAGAAGCATTTGATTGAAGATGAGAAAATCAGAAAAATAATGGTAAAAACTTATGGATCAGATATTCAGATCTGAGTTTTTGACAACCGACAAAAACTACAAATGGATCACATACCTGTAGTCTGATGTTGAACTTTGAACAAGACTTCAGGTGCTCTGAATCCTCGTGTACCAGCGCGATTAGCCTTTGCTGAAGGTCTACACAGGTATTTTGTCAAGAGTGTATTCTTGTTCTTGTCCCTAACATGACACAATGTTACCGAGTATCATTCACCAAATATCCAGGTTTTCCACGAGCAGCAATCAATTGAGCTTCAATCTGAGCATCCACTCGTCGTTTCTTTGGTGGTACGGGTTTTTCCTCTCGCTATGGAGTGAGATATTGTTGAGAACTTCTACCCAAAAAAGGGTAGTAAAATAATCGTCACTTGAATGTCCAAAGCAATTACTTGAGCTAATCCGAAATCCGCCAAGACACCACGTTTCCTTGGTCTCGAGTATAAAAAGTTGCTTGGTTTCACATCTCGATGAATAATGTTTTTGGAATGTACGTGTTTCAAAGCTTCAAAGAGTTCTCGACAGTAACTAGAAGTCGATTGAGATAAATTGTTTAGTTGCTGAGCAAGATGGCCGACCGTAATAATCTGCTGGACGTACATTTTGATTTCGTCCAGACTCATCATGTGAAAGTAGTCCTGAAGGAAAAAGGTGATATGATGAGGCCAAAAACAGCGACCTGATAAATCAAAGGATTACACGATTTCGTTCGTATCTTTGACACCATCAGCGCTTACCCTGAAGTCCTCATGTTCAAAGAATGGCAGAACAGCGACCACTTGATCTTCATATCTCTTTGCAGTGATCAATGGAACAACATGATCGCTCCCTCTAAGAGATATGAGGAATTATAAGAAGACCTTGCCCCTTACTCCTCAGCATTGGTTTTTTTGCCTTCTCAAAAACACAACATCGTCAACAACTCCACAATTACAAACAATCTGTGTACCTTAAATCACGTAATATACTAATCTCATTCAACATGCGTTCAGGACTACTTGTATGATATATCCTCTTGATTGCCACGTATGGTTTTGGAGTTTGTTGTTGATGAGACGAGGCATCACTACCAATGACTTGATTAAAATCGTCATGTTCTTCGTGATCATCGTCTTCAGCGAATGTAGCCAAGTGGATCCAGTCTTCATTGTTGTAATGGGTTGTTCGAATATCTTTTGCCTTGTACACGGTTGAGAATGTGCCTTTAGACGACGTAAAGAATTTGCATTGAGTTTTAAATGATGAAAAAAGGTCTGTATATGACCGCATTGGATCAGTCTAGTACTGGCTTCCAACTGTAATCTTATACTTGAACATAATGACAATAAATGAAGCACTTTGATTGCATCCTTCACTCCAGTCTCGTTCATCGTGATCCAAGCAACAACAAAGAGCTCATCGTGCTCGCAATTGTTCACCATCGACTCCTATTCCGGCATCAAATGTTCAAAGTCAATCTTCTTGACAATTTACCTTCACCAATCTTTGTAACGACCTTGTAATCATTTGATATAGATGGAAACCAATCATAAAAATCTTGTATTTCAGTTTCTAGATCTATTCAAAACACCACAGGATCCATTGGTTAATGTACACGCAGCTGAAAGGAAGAAACATGATGATAAAGCGACAAGGGAGACGATAGATCAAACTGATTAAGTACAGCTGTTAAAGGATGAACATGTACATACCATCATCTCCATGATTGCGTTCCTTCCTTTTTCGACTCATCGTGTCTCTTTGTGCTTCGCTTGTGGTTCGCTGGGGGAGAGCACTAGCACTGTGCTTCTTCGCAAAAACAAGCAAGTGCTTCTTCGCAAAAACAAGCAAGTGCTTCTTCGCAAAAACAAGCAACACACCGCCAGTAGATTTTAAATAAGATTTATGCTTCATGCTTTATGAAGGTCGATTAAATTTACGTGACAGCGGATTCAATAGCATACAGCTTTGGGAACCGTATTGCAGTATTGCCCACATTTTGACTCCTGTGTTTGCAACTTTAACTATATATAACTCTAGTTCTAAACATGAGAAATACTAACTAACCAAACTGCCACCATCACCAAAACTTCTCGTTCTTAGTCTTCTTCCACTTCCTCGGCTTCAATCTCACCACCCTCAGCACCAAAAACCGTAGGTTCAGCAGATGACACATCAACATCCGGCATGACAACATCACTGCAATCCCAATTCCACTTTAAATAGCTAGATTTGACCTTAAGACTCTCACAATGCTTGGCAGTCATGGAGAACCCATACGACATGGGAGCATACCGTATATACATCCATAGCGAAATCACTCCTAGTAGCACTACTGCAAAGTATTGTATTGTTTTGGGTGATCTCATTGCTAGCATATCAAAGCAAGCAGCCAGTAACAGTATGCTGAAATACAGTGCTGGGAAGTAGTGATGCAAAAAGAGCTGCAATAACGTATGGGAATTGTTGAGTAAGAGACTGATGCGAATGCATGTGGAGAGAAAAGAAGCACGAATAATAACACCCCCAAAAAAAGTTGCGACATAAAATCTGACAACATTTCCACGCTTCACGAGGACTACTCATCACCACAGACAATTCGTTTACCTGTCGTTTTGGAAGGAAGAAGGGAAGATAATGCAAAGCCCAACCCATGTACAAAAATGTTACATTGCTAAGTCTCCTCCAGCCAGCTAATGTTCAATGTCAACGAAGGTTACTCATGGTGCAAAAACGGGACAAGAGGGCCAATCTTTTCCACTTTACCTGGAGACAAGACAATCATCTGCCTCTTCATCAACACAGCCAATACAAGTGCGCATATCACCGACACTATAGTCGAAAGAGAAGCACTCCACCATACAAATGGATTTCCTAATAGATATATCTGCCTAGAAGGTCCTGATTTTGAAGACCAATATGATATACCACGACCCATATATGGCCAAGAACCTATATTGTTCCATTCATCAAAAATAATTAAAGGTCCTATTTTGTCATTCAACCGACAGCAGTTTTCCGCTTACCCGCACGAGAATCAAAGGGATGACTTCCTGTCAGACCTTCATTTATCTCCCACATGACTTTATGAATCTAAAGGAAGTGTTGTCGGTTACGACAATTAAAAATATCGGGTGCTTTTTTTGCAATCAGGCCCTTTTTTTGCAATCAGGCCTACCTCAAAAAACTTTCTAAAGAACCCAGGTCGTCTGTAATTGACGATAGTTGCATTGGCTGGCATCTCTGGATGCTCATTTGCTTCAATCCTCCACCTTTGAGATAGTTTACGTAAGATCAAGACTTTGTTGTTGTGTGCAACAAAGGTAGCCCAAAGTGGAAATAAACTTACTCAAGCAAGTCGGCTCGCCCCTTCTTAGCACAAGTAACTTCTTGCTGTCCAAACCCTAAAAGAGCGTTTAACTCAGCGACCACACCAAAAGCACTGAAATCTATCCAGCCTCACTCACCCCATTCAGGTAATTTCACTGCATGCGAAAACAACTTGCATCCAGTGTTGGCATGAACCAATTGTATCTTGGTCGATATCGCAAGTACATCATCTTGTCCTTGCTTATGGTTGACAATTTCTACACGCCAATGATCATTCGTGTCTCCTAAAAATCCTGTTGGAAGGTTTAATAGAACTTAGAGTCTCGATCATTTTTTGGCATGATCAAAGAATATTGGTGTTTTACCTTCAATTCCATACCCCGAAACTTCGAAATGATCTTCATTTTCAGTTACAGGAGCTCGATGATCGTGACTATGTAATTGCTTGTTGGTGGCCGTGTGTTCTGTTTTGTGAGAAAATTAGCTTTCACATTGTTCGCCGCAAAAAACCACCCCGAACTGAATCATACCGAGTCGGACAACATCACCATGACGCAATCGTTGAAATCCAACTATCGGTTCTTCTACTATGGATCCATTCGCAGAAACCAGTGGCTTCTTGACTAAAAACCAACTGTTTTCATCTCGGAAGGGATATAATGTGATTTGCTGTTGTTTGGAACCAGTTGGATAGGACTACGCGAGTATAGAGAGTAAATCTCGTCAGTAGACTGTATTGGAACACCGAAAAGGTGTACTTTTCCCCCTCCAAATTTCCAAAAAATACGACTTACATGTTTATGAGAGTGCAAATATCCACCATTCGTGGATTCATGTCGTAAATATATTCTTGATCCATATGCAACATCTAAGCGAAAAAAAAATTGCTTTAAGTCTCAGCAGCAATAACAAAAAAGGGACCACGAAAGTATCTAATGAATCTCACCAGCATAACAATCCTTGATTTCATTCCCTCTCAGCGTGGCTTGAAACTCTGGACTCATAAAGCCTGATCCCGATCCAGAATTGGGCAATGCAATGAAATGTACAGCGAATAATGATGTATATACAATGAAAGGGATGACAATCAAGCATAAAGCTCGAGCCATAAAGTGTTGAGCGAAACGGATCTATCAGAGACGGTGGTGTTTGTTAGTCTAGAGATAATATTATTCTTGGGTGTGAGCTGGACCCCAAAAAAAGGACTGTCCTGTCCAATAATACACACAGGAGTGACACGTAAATCACCAAGTATCTCCCATAAGTTCTGTATAGTTGAGATACCTATTAAAGCAACCACAAACAGACCTGTTTGTGATTGTGGCATGTTACTGTTCCGTTTCTGATTGAACGTTCTTGTTTGACGACACTCACCAACCCATTTTACACTTTTTGCGAAACGGAAAGGCAATTGTCTAGTCAGTCCTTTTAAATGCTAATAAGTAGACTCGTTGCAGGCGAATCACCTCAGAGCAAGTCCCAATGACACTCCTAATCAACAAACAAAATAAAGTGGTCAGCGAAAAATTTGGACTCAAGGAGACGACGAATGCTTGCCTGTCAGCGCTAATGGATACCACCAGTTGAAAGTGAATGGCCTACACATTTACAAGAACAACACATGAGTCGCAGTCCGGGGCAATACCCTCACGTTCATTTCTCGTTCAAATTAATTGAAGTAAAAAAAACAGGCCAAAGTGCATCTACGTACCTTCGTTGCTGAGACAAGAAATCAGTCCACATCATACACGTCAAAGCAATAAAGAAAATCAGTATGGAATCCAGCAAGATATGTCTAGACAAGGCCGTAAATCCATTCTCAAAAACAAGTAAAAGTGCAGCTAGCAATGATCCTGGTATCGAGTAATTCATGTTTCGCATCGTCATGTATGCTACTGGAACAGTCAAGACTCCACATATTGCTGGTACTAGTCGCATTGCGACGTATGGTACTCGTGGTTCGATGTAATCCATTCCGATTTCCTGAGAAGAATAGTTGAAAGTGTGAGCCGAGGCAACAAAAAACTGTCACAGTATCCGAAGTATAACCTTGAATGTGAAGTTGCCATCGAATCCAGCCAATACTCCAGCTGAAGCGATTAATAGCTTGCCCAACTAAACAGTTGTGTTAAACCTAATCTGTCAGTATTGCGACAATGGCCTGCGTGACTTGAAGTTCTTCGAGCCTGACCGGAGGATGTACATCTAAACAAAAAAAAGGATGAGGAAGGATCGAATTGAGACAGACAGTTTGTGCGTCGAGATACACACACACACATACCCATGAAGAAGTTTCCTTTGATGTACTTGCTAGCAAATCCACCTTTAAAATCCAGTTGCACATGTACAATTTAGTCACATCGAGGTTTTCATCCACTAGATCGTCACATACCAAAATGAACTTCATCAAACACCACATTAGGAGGTTGCGATATTTGAAACTGTTTGAAGAGAAGAAATAAGAATCGAACTTTGACACTTCAAGTGGTTTCAGTTGGAACAGTTACCAGTCGAACGATTGCAGCCAAGATCGTGAGAGCACCAACGAGATACAAATCCAACGACTCGATCGAATCATAGTCCCAAGCCGAGTCATAAGGCACTCCTCCTGCTCTCTAAAACAGCAATAAAATCGAATCAAATCAATGGAAATAACTTCTCTTAACAAACACAAAAGCAACGAGATCAGATCTAATTCTCACTTACACGTAAATCGTCGTCTTCAAACAATAAATCATCAGATACCAAGCTATATCCTGGCGGCGCTTGAGGCTTCCTCCTTCGAACTTCCATTATACCGGTCCCTGGTTGGCAAGCTCTTCCTCGTGAAATTTGAAAATTGGTGGAGAGTTTGGAAATATTGGAGACAACCTCGTGTTTTCTATTATAGAACACCGCCAGCGTTGCGAGACACGCGTCAACTGATTATTTGACACGCGACTCGCAATTCCATGACAGTATGCGCCGACTTCATAATGCGTCTCGAGCGTTAACTACGCTACCTTATGTATTACCACTAGGATCTACGTTTTTAATATTCACAGCTTTCTTATACCTTACACATATTGACTGCATCATTCCATTAAGAGGAGCCTGATTACTATTCCATTCAATGACTATGATCGAGCTTTCAAGAGGAGTATCAGGATTCAAATTGGGTTGTAAAGAGCTCATTTTGAATTCGTATGCGACTCTTGCAGATCCGAACAGATCCTACAGCACTTGGGAGGCTTTCAAGTTAAATTCAATAGATACTATATATGTAAAATCTCCTTTTATGCGTCTCAGCTTGTTTCTGTCTTCATAGCTCGTTGCAACATTCGACTTCGATAAGTTTGTCAATGTTCCGATAATGATCCATGCGGAGCTTGCACAAAAAGCGCTGGAAAAGTTCAAGAAACATCGTCTCAGAAGCTCATCAGCTTCAAATCGTTTGACGCGAATATGCACTTCTTTAGTGATGCAAAGCTATAATACAAAGAACTTGACCTAAACTTGCAAACTAGCCAATCGTCTCACTCATATTATGGCATGCTGCTCATACAACCTCTTCCTCACTCGATAATAATCCTCTCCAACCCATCCGTCCAACACTACCTCCTTCCGTTCTCGTCGTCGTTTAACAGCAATCCGTCTATTCACAACCAGGACTCCAGAATTGAATTCAGCTTGCATACCATCATTCTCTAGTATGCGTCTGAATTCAGATAGCTTGATTTCTCCAATCACTACTGGATGATGTGATGGTCGTTCTGATGCTGATATAATATCTAGCACTGGTGTTTCTGACAAAGCTGCAGCTTGTGCTGTGACTGCTTTTGCTACTTTTTGTTCATCTGAAGAGCCAGCTGCAGTAGGTTCTTCTGAATCCACTTGCATCTTGTCGTCAGCAGGAACATTGTCTTCTTCTGCTTGTACATCTTCTATTTGAGCCGGATTACGTACTACTCCAGTCACATATGCTAGAGAATACTCGTCCAGTGGCTTGATTTGCAGACTCGATACAAGAGTATCCGTCAAACGAACCTGAATTGGAGAGAATGGCTAACGACTTTCGCAAGAAAAAATCAACCAACTAAATCAAGTAACGTACTCTGTAGATATTTGTACTCGACGACACATTAATAGCTTCACCAACGATGGGAGCATAAACGTCATCAGTCACTTGAGAATTTTCAATAAAACTCTGCTGTAAGCTTGCTGTGGCTTCCTCCGTTCCGTGAATCAAGATCTAGGAAGTTTTGATTCAATAAAAAGAGACAACCTACAAACTTATCGAGTGCCTTAACAGAACTTACCAGCTTTCGAGCTTGTAATGGCGGAATAATATTTCTCACAGAATTGCCATCAGCCCGTCCTTCCAAATCTACGTACATGACATTGCATCTTACAGCAATATCAACAGTCTCCTCGACAACTTTGTTCGGAATCACCTCCTCTATTGGTCGGCTCTCAACTACTTCAGCTGCTAATTTCTAGTTAAGGGTCATGAGGAAAAGTAAGTGAGAAACTCTCTGTGGGAACAAAAGGAAAAATTCTCCTGGACTCACAGCAGCTTCAGCTTCATCAGCAGCTTGTCTAGCAGCATACGGAAACTCAGATTTAGCAAACACACTAAGATCAATCTGCTCTCCATAATCATCAACTCGTCGTCGACTCTCATGAGCAGGAAACATTCTAAAACTTTGTGACTGTTTAAAAAATCCTCCTGCTCGATGAGCATCTCGTACATATGCATCGAACTCAGTATTGAGAAGGTTACTGTTGGATTCAGCAAATGCATCACGGACTAGAGACCGATTTAATACAGGTTGGTTTAGTTCTGATTCGTCATCAGATTCATCATCGTCGTCTAGAGCACGTAATTTACGAGCTTGAGATGTTCGATTGGCTTCGTTTTCCTTGTCTCGTGCTTCCTTTTCACGGAATGTTGATAACTCGTCTCCTTGTAATGGTACTTTCTTGCTGATCTAAGTTACAACAGACTGTCAGAACTGGTAAAAAAAGCCATATAGCTACACATGCATATGTACCTTGAGGTTCATATCCGCATTCAGGACACGTATCGCTCCAGTCTCATTCTGGGAGCCAGTTGAGTCCCACATCTTGTAAAGTCTACGGGTCATGGATCTCGGATATCCACGATCAGTGATTATTATGAGATTCTTGGACACGGTAGCCCATTCCACAAACAGACTTTTTGAAAAGCCAGCATCCATTCCAGGCATAGAAGCTAGCACTATCTTGCCTACATTTCCAGCACGATCTAAATCCTTTAGTGAATGTGCTAGCTGCATTTTCCTAAACGTTGGAGGAAGAGTATGGCAAAAAAATCAGCCTTCGCAAACACCCGTCTATGTCCCATTAGGTTTCCAAGGACGTACTTGAACTCGAATGGATTGTCTCGATTCCCAGAGAATTCCTTTTCTATAGATTCACCCATCCATTCCAGCAGCACTTTGGCAGCTGTGACAGTTTGCGAGGACTGATGGGTCAGCATGAACAAGGGCGTATTCAGTGATTTACTACGCCAGTGAGCTTCGAGAATATATGCGATCTCTAGTACACGGGTTGACGAATCCACTGGTATTAGAACCGATGCGTTGTGTTGAATGGCTGTGGATATTGCGTCTGCAAAATGGATAAGACGTGTTGGAATATAAAAGAAAGTGATCGGCTTTTTTAGCGACGATATCTTACCGAGTAGAGCTGTTTCTCTAATTCGTCGGGGTGGTTGAGAATTCAGAGCATTGTAGGCGTCTGTTATCAGTACAGATGGTCGACTAAATGCATCTATACCTTGATGCAAAACTGTAGGATCCAAATGTCTAACGTTGAAATGTGATGAGATGAAAAATGACGTGAAGCCAATATTTTATGTCCAGCACTGACCTCTCTTTGATGTGATTGTAGTCCACGGCATACACGATATCATTCGTGTCTTCTTTGATCTTCCATATAGTTCCTCCTACTGTATGGCCAGCTGGATATGGAGTAATTTGGATACCAGATGCCTTGCCTATTTGACAGGTGAACAATTGTCTTTTTTGGACCAACAACACAACCCAAATTCGAGAGCTTACCCTTCAAGCCTTCAGTTTGCATGAATCTTAGCTGAGTCATGCGATCAAAGGCCGTATAGACATCCTGGTCCGTAAAGAGAGTAAAGTCTTCGCCATCGAGCCGTGAAGCTACAGCATCCAGCATACATCGTCTGCCCATTTCGAACACAGGTAGAGTAGCATATATAGGACAGGCCAAACCTAGTTTTGATACTAGATATGTCATCGCACCTAAATGGTCCATGTCTCCGTGACTGATGAGAAGAGCGTCAATGTGCCTGATCTGCCTAGAGTTGCAAATGCAAGATGTTTGGATTTAGCGATTTAGACGTGATAGGGAATGAATTTGATGAATATAAGGGGGTCACGATATGTAATATGAGCGTAATATACGTCTATACACGTGATCATACCTCAGGATTGAATGTAATTCGTCGACATCAAATGTTTCACTCCATCCACAGTCGAGCAGAATCCGAGCTTCTTCAATTTCCAGCAAGTAACATAGAGGAGCCTCACTGTGCGCTCCTGACAATGGAGTAAATCGCACTACTGAACTCATCACTCGGAGACCTAACTAGAGGCTGCTTGCTCTGGTCCAAGTTTCAAGTTTGGGTATGAAATGGTTCAATGGTTCTGAGGGTTGAGCGAGTGTTTTGTGCAAGTCACGAAGATTTATTGCTCAAATTACGTGTAATTCATTGGCAAATTCGTCGTCTTCTAGTTCAAGGTTGCTAGTTACCTCCGAGGAAAACGCCAAATTCATTCAATACATGATTCAATCAATCACAACATCTTCAAGCTTACTGGGTATTTCGCGTTTGATTTTGCAAGACTTTCAATTTTCAATTTTTAGTTGAATTTCCCTACGTCCGTCTGGTCGAAAACTGAGTGAATCTTTTGTCCTTTGAATGTGTTTGGTCACAACAACGAGTTGCCAAGTTTTACCCATGGAAAGGACTATAACTGAACACGCACTAGCCGTCTATACAAAATTTTCTTCCATAGTTTCGCCTTCTACGAAATAACGATGAACACAGGAGAATCGTTGGGAGGTGTATCCGTCGAATCACCATCAGGGACGCTTAGACTCATTCAGTCGACGGATACTACTCGATCATCAACTACTCAATCACCAACTACAGATAGATATATTACCGGTGGTCATGGCTTAAGGCGTACGATCGATAAAATGAAGAAGATACCGCAATCACCATTACCACAACCATCACCCGCTTATAGCAAATCTCGTACTACCTCCATCGAAAATAGTAGAAGTAGTAATAGTAGTATCGGTGGTCTGAAGATCTACGACGATGATATCTGTTTGACTTCTGGTGGTGGTGACGACGATGATGATGATGATGATGTAGCCACTGTAGTGGTACTTCCCCATGAACCAATACCATCATATCCTGCGGTATCGTATCATACATCGCCTAAATCTCTAGCAAATAGAAGAAGTAAATCAGCTTCTACTCCTCGCCCCTCCATAGTACCACGATTCTCAACAAACAACAACAACAACAACAACAACGACCATATTACGCGATCGAGTCATAAACTATGTATTGAACCAAGTCGTGTAGTAGTCAGCAAACCAATCTTGCCACCTGCAGCTGCAGAAACACGAATGTCTGTGCCCCGTCGACGCTTTTTGGAAATGTCGTCTCCACCACTACCCAAAAATGAAAAGGTGAAGGTGATGCGGATAGAGAGGAATCCTATAGAGATTGATCTTACACTCTCCGATGATGATGAAGATTTTGATGATACCAGTAGCACCGGCAGTAGGAGTACGATAAATACTCCTGTTGCTAAGCCACACAGTCGTGCACCATCCCATGGGTCATCACGCACTGCTGCTTACGCCGAAACATCATCACGTAGTGAACCACCAAGTAGTGGTGGTACCAATACGATAAGCAATACTGATGCATATGCCAAACCACACAATCTACAACCATCGCCATTCATGAAGTCTCCCCCACTCAATCCCTCCTCCGAGGAACAAGTCAGAAATCAGGCACTGACGGATGCCTTTATATTGACTGGTTTTTTGAGCCAGGAGATATCTAATAGCGCTTATGACTCTTCTTGGCTCAAACTGGATCAAACGTTTCCGATTGCCAGTGGCTGGATTGAAACACATCACTCTACTGAAGAAAAGCTTCGTAGAAGTAGTGTTATCATGCTTGGTGAGTTGTCACATGTCAATTGGTGATTTTTTATTACGCAGAGGATTTGTGTGCTTACATGTAACGTGTATGCTCACTCCATTTTTATCCCTCTTATCAGATAGTCCTGTTGATGTGAATGAATACATCAGACTCGACTCGGGAGCAGGAGATGTACATGACGATGACGAGTACTCTTCTACTGCATTATATAGGTGTGCTTCCAAGTAGTAGTATACAAGTAGTAGTGTTGTCTTTTGTAGTTAAATGCAACTAAATATGAAACAAAGCTCAATATCTGCAAACTTTTAGACACTGTGTGTACTCGTCTATTTTAATTGTGTGGTGGTGTCGGCGACGAGAATCACCATCATAGTGGTGAAATACATCGTAATGAGGGGGGAAATACATATAATGCTTATAATACAGATTCCTTTCACCGCCAGTAGCATATATAGGAATTCCTTTATTTACTTTCGTCTGATGTAGTGTGGCAAAGCATACTTTGCAAGAAGAGTTGCGGTTGATGCTGTCTTGACGTTGATAAGCTCGACGTGCCTGTAAATCTCTCTGAAATGGGGACTGCCCAGAGCATCCTACTCAAGGGGCATGTTAATCAGGACATGACTTCCTACACCACCTGTCGTATACTACTTTGTCGATCACTACATGATGAAGCAGCTTTTCTCTTCATCATGAGTGCTTCGTCAACAAACAGACGCCTCAACATCACCCTCGGACTTTTTGGCAGACAAATCAGTCAAAACATGTCTTGAGTCAGCAAATCATATAGCAATACTGCTTGAATGCTATTATCTGTAAACCCAACCTTGTCAGGCATCCCACCATTTGCCCATTATGCATATTCCACTCTGCAATGGTTCATTCATTGATCATTCACTTTGTGAACGATGCCGCTTCCGTCGTCTTGGAATGAATGAAGCAATGGCAAACACACATAAAGGCTCTCGAGTCACCCACATGAAATTTGATTGTTGGGAGGGAACTCTTGGTTACGTTTACCATAATAGCTGTGGAACTCAATCGAGAGTTTCGTGGTTTGGATGTGGAAGGTATTTGGAAACGGATTTCCCTTGGGATGGAGAGAGAAGGAGTGTCGAAGTCTACTACGACTACTACTGCTACGACCACCATGGCAGTGATAATGAAGCCAGACTACCATATATTACCGATGATCAAATGATTTCTCCCCGTGGTTAGCGGGTCATGAGATATCCCACTGCAAGACGTGCATGCAAAAGAATCCGAGTAGCTTTGTAGAATAGGTCCTGTCAGCTAGATTTGGCTATGTAGTCAGGTTTCGTTTGCTGTAGAATCATATGTAGTCGGTGTAGAGAATAGTTACAAATATAAAGGCTAAACTGAAAATAACTCTTTTGATATGGGGGGTTTGTTTTACGTTTCTGCACTACTGTGAGGAACGAGTTCTGTCGTCGAAGTAGATGCCGAATCGTTTCTGAAATTCTCGAGGAGGTTGGCTGTCGAGGTATGGGCTGATGCCATGTCTCTTGTTAGAGTGGCATACCGCAGCGAATCATGCTGTGATTTTGCTGGTTTCGTTACTGGTTTTTCTTCGTATAGCGGGTTGACCGCAGTAAATGTATCTTGATATATTGGATTCGATCCTGTTTGAAAGACAAAGTGTTATTTATGAGTCATGTACTCCTCTCTTTTGCTTTCTCTAAACTTAACAACACTTACGTAGAATGACAGAATCTCGTCCCTGCATAAACGGATTTCCTCTCAATGAGTTTGTCAGGTATGGGCTCTTGACCTTGCTGCTGTTGCTGTTTCGTAATAAGCTGTCTTCTGAAAGCAGCGTATTGAATGGAGCAAACCCCTTCTTTTGTGAAGAAGGGCCCTCACTGCTGGAGCCAATCCACGCTGCCCTGATCATGGAGATCATAGCTGTAACAACACCCCATCCTCTCACAGCAAACCAAGCCATCAACAAGGCAGTAGACAAGCCACTCGTCAGCATGGACGCAATAGTCAATACATCACGAGCAGTCTCAGTAGCACTTGGATCCGATTGTGCAGCCAAGAAAATCAGTGAAAGTGCTTGGAATCCACATACAGCACTATTGACATAGTTGTCTTCGGCTTGTTGGTATGGTTTGACGAAAAAGATGACTGTTCCCCAAGTCACGTTTGCTAGCATCTCACAAATTATTTGGACGGTGGGTACTTGTCCCAGTGTTGCGAGGATCACTCCTGTAATGATGTGTTTGGCGAATATGGCCATTGAAAGGACTACGAGTTCTTTCTTGAAGGAGCCGTAGATGAAGGAGTATTTGGATTTAAGGTCCTTGATGTCGAAGAGGTCCTTCCAGCTGTATCGGACGACAACAATGTAGGCGAACCAGACTGTTGGGATGAGATCAAAAATTACTAGGATTAATACAGCAAAGGCTGTAAGCCATCCAGGGCATGTTGCTGCTAGTGTTAGCTGTACAAAAATCTGTGAGCTACAAAAACAAAAAAGCTTCCACAGATCATCTGCATACCTGGTAAATCGATACCGCTGTCAATTGCTGATGAAGCACAACAAATACAACCACATACAACGCTATTAAGAAAAGACAAAGATCGTTAGCTTTTTCGTGTCTGATCCTTGAGATTAAATGAAATCATACCAATATAAGAGCTGAAGAGATCATCAGTTTGTCGAGCAATGAAGTTTGGTAGTCGATCCATACGTTTTAGAGTCATGATCAAAGAATAGAGCGAGATCATGATGGCTGCCAATATAGTAAGAATAAACAAAATCCCTGTCACAGTGACGAAGAAGAGATCTGCACCAAAAAAGAAACGCAACGTCATCATCAGCCAAGCACCACATTCCTAAACAGCTCTTACGTTCTGGTGCAATGCCTAATACGTATGCAAACTTGGCCAAACTCCAGTTTGGTGGCACCTCGACGGCAGGCGAGGAATACGTGCTGGTTTCCATATCAGAGATTATATCTCTACGCGCAAGTCTCCTCGTTACGGGTGTCGTTTCGTTGGTTGACGATGCCCAAGAATCCAAAACCGATGGTATGTTCTGTTGAGCGCTGTCTCTGATAAACGGAATCACAAAGGTTCCAGTCGACCATGTAAAAAGGTTGGTAAATGAAGAATAAAATCCTGGAGTTTGAACTCCCAGCATTCCGTTCGTGGCGATATTTTGGAACATGACGACCAATGCGGCAGCACCCATTCCAGTAGCTGAACTGGCAGCACTGACTCCATTCGTGGCCCCAACTACAGCCCCTGTTATCGCTCCATGAGCCACAGACACTGCAACACCAATCGTCGTTGCTCCCACAGCTAGAGTAGTGACGGTAGATCCAGAGTTTGTAACACTTTCCGTAGATGATATTCCAACGTCGGTTGTAGAGTCAGCGATAACGGGTGCATAAGATCCATTACTGACAGCAACAGTAGCATTCACAAAGTTTCGATCGAATACCATTGGTGGTTTGCCAATGACCACATTCACCAAAACTGTCGTGTAGATATCCTTATCTTCCGTGTGGACTACTAGGACCCACTGCGAAGCGTTTTTACCACACACGCTTGTAAGTTGAGTCAGATTCAGCGGTACGATTTGTGTGTTTTGGTTTGCTGCGACCTGAGCTGTTCCAAGCTCCCACCCTTGCTGTGCGTCGAGATAGTCAGGGTAAAGGTCTGCAGGAGCACCAGGCAAGCAAACTTGTCTCAGTGTAATGTTGACATTGTCCGCGGCGTCAAAGTTTGCAGAGTTCAAGGTAAGATTGGCACCCTGAGTAGTGTAAATGATATCTGTAGGCTTGACAAAGTTAGCCCATCGGGACGAGTATGACAGAGTGGCTGTCAGCCTCATGGTTCCTTCCGCGTTCAGGACTGTAAGTATAGAGCTAAAACATTTTACCAGCATGTTGGCTGGTAGCGGAATTTCAATGCTCATGGTACTGCTTGTAGGATCATACTGCGAAGCCGCAATGCTCCCAAGTGGCACAATCCCATTCGTACTTTTACATGAGGTTTGGTCCAGTGTTACCGACATTGGGAAATCAATGTTTATATCAAGATTTGCGGTGTTGAGTTGAACTAAAGTCCAGTTTCTTTGCTGGCCACCTTGAACGACCGGATATCCCAAATAAGTAAATGTCGGGGCCTTGGCTCTAATGTTGATTGTGAGGATGGATGCATTCCAACGGTTTGAGGTTCCATCGAAGAAGGTCAAAGTTACTGGACAATTATAACCGGACACAATGCCATCTGCACTTTTAGGCATATATGAGAGCGAATTCAGTGTGACAGGCCACGCACTCAGTGATTTGCTGTCGTTTGTGATTGGTTAAGCTTCTCAGCAAGAATAAAGTATCAACATACACGGTTACTCACTTGTATACCACCACTGGGTCTGATGACACACATGAGCCTCCAAGAATGACAGAAAGCACCGAGTTGGTGAATCGAGCACCTGCATCATTGGTTATACTACAAAAGAAGGAACAAATCGTCAAAATCACGACCATTCAGCCGACAGTGTCATAGTCACCAAGCAACCTAAAAAATACCTGAACTGCAATGACTGCGATGTTCCGCCACTAAGTGATATTGGTACTGGCACAATTGATATACTTAAAGACGGTGCTACAACAAAGACAGCTGTTGCGATCGACAGCGGCGGGGCAGTTACACTGATTACAGCTGGGCTAGCGGTGACAGGCGAAGTACGAGTACTATCGCTACGTTTTGTCGTAGTCGTTGTAGTCGTTGCCTTCATTGTCGTAGTTGTTGGTGTGGTTGCGATTGCTGTGGTTGTCGTTGTCGTCGTAGCTATTGTGGGTGAGCGAATAACCGTGCTTGGAGATGTCGATGTGCCAAAGTAAGCAGTTCCAGCGACCTGCCTATTCAATTCAGGTCCAATGTTGATTGTAACGGTGTAATTCAACAATTTTCCACCACCGCAGTTTGAAGAGCTTGCAAGGAAGGGCTGGGATATATTCCATATGAACCCAGCTTGCAATGCAGCCACGCTAAAAGTGGTTACAGGAACTGAAGTGTCCCAAGCGGCTCCACATTGATACGCAAATGCAACGGTGGCATTAGGTGATTCCGTCACATTGGCATTGGTGGAAATCGTCAAGGGTATACCATATTGGAAATTATAGACCCCCGATGGGTTTATAATTGACATTGATCGAGAAGACACATTAATGTTGGCCGTTCGATATGAGACCAGATGCATATCTGTGGTGGTGTCCAGTGTAACATTGCTACAAAACATTGGCAGATTGGTGGTGTTGATCAAGTATCCAGCGCTGTTTCCGACCTGTAATATCGTATATAGCCAACGAGGCTGACTGTTGAAGGGTTCGTTGGTGGGAAGAGTTGCCCACCAAGTTGATTGCTGTGCTGCCGCTCCTCCGCATTGGGTCTAATTAAGAAAATGCGGCTTAAAAAACAAACGAATTCAACAACAAAATGGTGCAAATGGGTTTACATTGTTCCAAGTAATTAAGATCTGGTTATCGAGAGGATACCAGGCATTTGTATAGAAACTGATTTGAAAGGCCGTGGCATACGTAATGGAATAAGTGCTTAAAGAAGTCTGCATGACGGGGTAGGGTCTAATCTTGAAACCTGGATACGATAGCGTATTACTTGAAACGCCAGACGTGACAACCTGTTTATACAGAGTGTGGTTGAAAAGGTTGAGAAGAAATTGCAAATTCTTTTGCGAACTGATTCCAATGCTTACAAATGAAACCGTGCAATTGTTTCCAAGGAGGGTATAGTCCGATGTGGACAAATGGACTATTGCTTCTACAGTGCTATTCCCAGTCGCATAAAGAGTTCTAGTATATAATGACAAGGTCAGGACGAGAGCTTGAAGGTCGGTCCAAATAGTAGAGCTTACAATAGAGACTGCGTATTTGTGCCAAAAGAATTGGTTATCGACAGAGAAACAGACGGAGTCATTGAACTATTCCATAATGTGTTGGTGCTCAACCAGATTGTATAGATGTATCCGGTCCAGATCGGAGTAGTATTATTGGTCAATCCGGAGATGGAATTCAATGTGATGGACGAGGGAGATATCGTGGCTGATCCTCCAGCTTGGACCGAAGAGAACGAAAGCGCCCATCTACCAATGAGAGAAAATGAATTGAGAGACTCGATCATAGTAGTGCATCTCGCGAAGAAGTCAGTTTGAAGCTCACAGAGCAAACAGCCAATAAACCCCCATCATCATCGACAGCAAAAGAAAATGTAGCCTTCAAACAAGACCAATACTTTATCTTTGTGCTTTTAGCGGAATGTAATTCAAAATAAGGTTCAAGACAAAAAAGTTGCTGTAATAAATATCGAGGGGTTTCGGAGAATATGAGCGGATGAGGCAATCACGGAAGCAGCAATTGCCTAGTCCGGCCCCTAAACAATCTGTGACGTAGGAAACCGTTTCTGGTCCATCTTTTCATTCGTCGAGATATTCGAGTTTGCGACATTGGATTTTTTCAAATGTTGCTCGAGAATCCCACGGAGAAAACGAACCTATACAGTGCCTAGTTCTTGCAAGCGATACATCCAAATGATGCGTACTTGCTCTATCGGTCTTGTCTTCAGCTTGACTCTCATCAGTAGAATGTCGGCTTTACTTTGCTGTACCAATTGCCTTAATCTTCCGGCACATCATGGTGCCTCTTTGCAGCTTGTGGCCGGTTGCGTGAATATAGAGGACGCGTTTTTGTAGCCTTTAGCATATTTGTCGCGTAACAGTTTCAATTTTGTAGTATCAGACTTGGGACTGCTGGTTTCTTGTCCCTCATCGCACAACAAAGGCCAAACTCGAAATAACAGGCAAAGACTCTACAAGGCAAAGACTCTACGATGAGCGTACTTCCAAACGTAGTATTTGCTGATCCGCCGACATTTGCGCCTTGGACGGAGAAGGAGCTCGCCTTCAGAAAGAAGTTCAACACACCAGGGGCTTCCATCAGTGAGTGACTGCATCATTGTGGTCCTTTGGTCACGCTTTTCATGAATCCGTGAATTTCAACACGAAACCATGTACTGATCCTTCTCCTATAGTCCCCTTCACGGTCGTGATGTCGGCTGTCATCACTGCCATCACGTTACCCTTCTCACGAATTCGAGCTTTTCTGACTCCTGGACGCAAGATCCCTCCTCCAGATACCAGCTTTGAGGATCAAAGTACGAACAAGTCTCCTTTCTGCACTTGATTGTTAAGTCTTTTCTGTCGCATTATTCAGCAGTTTCAACAAACTCTTTGGTGACAACACTCGTCCCGACCAAACCTGTGTTTCTCCCCCTTAGCCAAGTATTTGGAGTCTCCTAAAGAATTCGGAGAGCACAAGTACATAACCGTCAACGGCGTCAAGATCCATTACGTCGAGAAGGGTGAAGGGCCCCTAGTTCTCCTACTTCACGGGTTTCCAGATTGGTATGTACAGCAACTCGTACCACAACTGTAAGAAATCTAATTCTGTCCGCTCATTTTTTCTTATTGATGGCCTTATCAGCTGGTATTCTTGGCGTCATCAGCTGAACGAGGTGTCAGCACATGGCTACAAGGTCGTTGCTATCGACATGCGGGGCTACAACTTGTCAGACCACCCCAAAAACGTTAAAGATTATACCTGTGATGCGATAATGCCAGACATCAAAGGCATTATCGACGAGCTTGGTGGTGGTAAGGCCCTCCTCTGTGCTCATGATTGGGTGTGTATCTGTAAGCAACGACGGTTGCGCAGGAGCTGACAAATACATACTTTGCACAGGGAGGATTGGTATCTTGGGAATACGCACTCCGCTATCCCGAAACGCTTTATGGCCTCCTTCTCTGTAATATCGTCGGGCCAGCCCACTTTAGGGCAAACATGACGCCAAAACAGTTTAAAAAGTCGTCTTACATGTTCTTCTTCCAGAACAGCTGGTTACCCGGTATGTTCGTTCGTTCCATAATCAGTAATGTTTTTGAACGACTTCCATGTTTGTTCGTTCATAATCAGTATTGTTTTTTGAACGACATTGGAAAACCAAACTAACACATTGCATCCTTAGAATTCATGTTCTCCCTGGACAACTCGGCTTGGATTCTCGGATTGGAGCAATCATCCGAATACAAACGCATCGCGTTCCGATACAACAAGTCATCTACTGGAATGCTCAACTATTACCGTAACCTATTCAATGGTGGGTGGGGCAACATTGGTGACAAGCCAGTCCCTCAGAGAGTTCGAACTGTTATCTGTTGGGTGAGTTGCTGCAGAAAACCGCGGATAAAAAGTGTCCGATTTAACTTTTTCTCTAAATTTGGTAGGGAGAGAAAGATCAAGCGCTAGATATGCGAACTTGTCTTGGTGACGTAGACAAGCTCTTCCCAGCAAAAGGGCAATTGAGCGTCATTACTTTCCCTAACTGCTCACACTGGTCGCTGGAAGAGAAGCACGCTGAGGTCTCATCAGCTATAGTAAAACTCGCAAAGGAGTTGAATATTAAAGTTTGATTTTGTTTTACGTCTTTTGCTTTTTGAGGTCCACTTACTGTTAAACGAACGATCAGACTTCTTCAAATAAACGTTATTTCTTTTTTGAATTTTTACTTGCACTGTGTTTAATCTGCTACTTGTTTATACACTATCTTGTCTATATGCTATGTAGTACAACAATGCGTTCTTTATATGCTGTTTATAAATCCCCCCATAACGACAATCGACCTCCCAGCTTCAGGCGCACTCCTCAAAGCCGTAAACCAATTATGCTTCAACTTTTCCACATCTTTACCACTCAATTCGCCCAACCCCGTCTTGCTATAGTCCGTCTGCAAAAACTTCATTATATGGTGACACGCAATAGTAAACAAGAATGGCTGCGTATCTGAATCCAGTCCCTTCTCAACCAGTGCTCGCATATAGACCGAGAGGACTCCCACATTGGTTTCAGGAGGATGCAAATAAGCATCCATGCATGAGATTGCCAAGTGTTCTTCCAGTGTGATTCGAGACAGGGTGTCAAAGAGCTCAGACCAAAATAGGATTCTGTATGAGGACTGGAAGTGCATTTGTAGTGGTATTGCTATACACCGTGTAAACAGCTGGTCTCCACGAGCTGTAGCACCATATTGACGGAGCAGTGTTTGATAAAAGTCGTAAAATGGTGGAGAGGTGGATGCGTATTTGATGGCTTGAGTGGTGAAGGCACTATTTATGACATTATTGAGTGCGGCTTTTACTTGTTTATCAGAGGTAGCTAGATGGCCATGTGAATCTTCAATCATAAAGATTTCCAATACTCCTTTTACTATGACGTGAGGATCCACGACACCAGATTGGACTATATTCAATACGGATACGATTACTTCCCAGTATTCGGATTCTGCCATATCACTTCGTTCAATCGTTAATATCGGTTTAAAGACCCATTCTGCAGGCGCTGGTAGCGTCTTACTGGCTTTTAGACACAAGGATGATAATCCAGTTGATATTTGGCCATACAAGCACTGTGACTCCCAGCCTTTTACATCATCCAGTAAGATATGTTTATATGCTAATTCTACAGTCTCGGGCCATTTCGAGACGGACGACATTACATCCAAGCTGCTAGATACAATGCATTCGTCACCAGGTATAGCATGGGATATCAATTGAGTGGCGGCTGCTAGTGATGGTTGAATAGCAAGTGCTGAGTTACAAGCCCGTACAATACCCTGTCCAAATACCATTGTCCAAAATTCATAGTTCACGCTAGTCGGGTTTATGTTTATGCTGGAAGGCAGTGAGATAGTCGCGTTGATCTTGGATTTCAAGGTACGCAGCAAGTCAATCATGGATGATACATTATCAAAGTATATAGTGGACGTGACCAAATCAGATGCTCGAGATACATCTTGTACTCGATCAAGTCCCATACTCCATGACAAGTGACCAACACCACCGTCATCTGGTCGGATTAAGAATCCATTTGTATCATTCAAAGCATTCTCGATATCTGCTGCATCCCACCATCTAACTGTCATGTCAGACATCATTTCCGTAAAAGCTTCCAGACGATTGGGAAGCTTTTCTATATACGCAGCCACGAAATCTGCTAGAGAGGACTTGAGACACAGCAATACTCGCTCATATGCTACATCCTTGTCCTGAGAAGCGGCTGCAATACGATTGTTCAGGCCTTCTAGATTTGATAAGGCCAGTTCGACATATTCCATCAAAGCATCATCGGGTGCACCCAATGTCAGATGCGATGCAAAACAAGTAGCAAGCGGTGTCATCATTCGTAGCATTGCTACAGTTCGTCTACTATTTGCATTCGTGACTTTACTGCTAGTATTACTATTATTGTCGTCAACTTCCAGTGACTTTACAAGAATGTCCCGAATGATTTCTCGATACTCGTCGAATATGAATCCACCTAATTGATACTTCCATACAATGCCAAACATGGTGAATATTTCGGTATGGAGATTTAGTAGATACGAGACATCATTGTCTTCACTCGAAAGGTCACCGAGGAAGCGAGCCATGAGTGGCACTACACCTAATCTCAAAACTACTCGGGCTGTATCCTGGCTGGATTGACATAGCACTCTAAACAACTTTACAGCTAAAATTTGTGCCTTGTATGTTTGATTCGGAGATGGTGATGGATGCGGTATACCAACGACTTTATCTCTGACAAGCTCCAATAATCGAGTCGTGCTGCATAGTCGAGATACAGCATCACTAGAATATCGAGCAAGCCGTATCAACAGCATCAATATAGGTTGCGTGACATGAGATATTCCATCATGTATCAAATCTCGACACCTATCAAATGTATTCATACTGAGTAGCGACTCAACGAATTGATCCATATCTCTAGAATGGGTGCCCGAGATTTGTGAATTGAAGGATTCAATCTCACGAGCAGATATTGGGAAGATTCTATATCCAGATCGAGTCATGAGAAGATCATCCCACACACCTTCTTCTTCATCTAGTCCTAGCATGACCAGCAAACATTCGAGAGCAGATACAATGATGGTCTGATTGCTCTCTTCCATTGCAGTTCTCACAACCAACGTAAATCGACTTTCATGTAATGTTTGGGTGACGGATGCTATAATATCAGAATCTATAATGACTCCACGACGTATATTAGATAATATGATGGCAATAGTGTTAAGACTGAGAGCACGTTGTGACGGGTATGTGCTCTTCGCTAGATGGACGAGTTCCGATACAGTGTACCCAGCTCGATCTGCATCGTCACCGTGATGATGTAGGCCAGCATGCACAGGTACATCTTCGGTTGTTATAATACATCCTTTCAAGTCATATCGAGTGTTTGTGTGTTTTATAGTTTTGGCATGTGCGTGTGCAAGCAGTGTTGAGTCAACAGTGGCTGAGGATGTCCATGCCAGTTTATCGAGCTCTGATTTCTCTGTTGGAAGATATTCATACATCTCAGGATCAGGTGCTACTAGTGTTGGTACTGCTGATGCTCCTCCACTAGAGCTACTGCCCTTGTTTGACGTCTTTCCGTGTACATTCAAACGACGATACTTGTCCTCCCCTCTCTTCTGCAGCAGATTCAAATATGAATCATCAAATCGTTCACGGATTTCGTCTATAGCTTCAGCCATCTCTTCAGGAGACATGGAAGCTAGTTTCGACATATTCTCACGATGAATAGCTAGGTCTTCTGCTTCTTCTACAGACGATGAAGAGCCCGGAATTGGTGATATATCTTCTGTTTGAGTGCGTTCAGGTGGATCTACGTCTCGTCTAGATGGAGCAGGGAATCCAGTCATGGTTGGGACTGAGGGAGCAGATGGAATGTCATTGATCTCCTTTTCGACAATGTTTCCTACTAGACCTGTAAAGGCCATGTCGGCAGCGACACTCATGGATGCAGACAGTGTTGTCTTCTTCTTGAATTGACGTTCTTTTGTTGGAGCTTTTCTAGGAACATTGCTTTGTTGCTCATCCTCACTTGCAGTCCTGTAGAGATTTGACTTGGAAATGAGAAAATACTGCAAAGCTTCGATTCGCAACATGACTTACATTCTTACTGCTCGCTATACGCTTCTTCTTGAATCGACCGCTATGTAATGCGTGCAATTTCTCTAACTTTGTGAACAACATTGAGTCATGTCATCGAGTCAACATCTCGGCTTTGATGCAAGAGATGATACTCGATAAGAACTTAAATACAATAAGCATTCACTGTTGTCGCGTCACCAGAACTGTTGTCGTGTCACCAGAACTAAGTGAACTTGAAGAACTACGTCTACTACCAAAGAAACTACTACAACGTGTATTCTATGTTCTACTCTATAGTATCAGCTCTAGACTCCAATCATAGCCTTGAAGTATTGGCCGAGGTAAGTAATAAATGTATCAGAGACAGCTTCTTTACGGAAGTGAGCCTATAATTGCAATGTATATTAGGACCAGTCGTAGTTCTCTTTCGGTCGAGACATACCTTTGGTACAGGCCATTCCATAGCTCCAAAGTTTGGATCACTTTTAACGAGCTTTGGAAAGTCGTGGTGAATAATTGAGGCTCGGCCCATGACCACAAAATCGTATTTGTACTCTTCTAGCACCCGTCGACATTCAGCAGCAGTATACAGTTTTCCAGCAGCCCCCAAACGACATCCGTTCCTTTCAATATCAGCAAACCAAGCAATGAGGGGTTTCTGAGCGTACTCCTTTTCAGCTGGGGGTGTGAAGCAGCTCCATAGAGACAACTCCAAGTAGTCCAATTTGCCAGTTGCCATCACGGTTTTAACGAGTTCAATTTGTTCTGCCATTTTGAGGCCAAATCGTTCTGGAGATAGACGGAGACCCAATTGGAAGTCTGGACGACACCTTTCGCGGATTCCATCCATGATATCGAGGAGGAGCTTGGCTCGATTCATTAGACTGCCACCATATGCATCGGTTCTTTGATTGTACTCAGACGACAAGAAGGCACAGATGATATAACCTAGGAAATGGGGAACCAGAGTTAGGAATGGCTTGATACAGACTTGGTTCGGGCGATTCGTGAACGTGTCGCACCATGAGCGCCGTGAATTTCCACGCCGTCGAAACCTATCGGCCACAGGATTGGTCAGTGATATTTTCAAACTCTTCCAAAATTTGACCAGATGCACTAACCGGCTTTCTCAGCACGAACTGCAGCAACAATAAAGTCTTCCTTGAGCTGTTCTACTTCTTCAAGAGTCAAGGCTCGAGACTTGAACTCTTCAGTTGCAGATGGACCGACTGGTGTTTCTCCAATGAGGTCTGCAGGCGACCGGATACCAGCGTGATGAAGTTGAACGGAAGATACAGCCCCAAACTTGCGAATTCCATCTATATTTATACAAGTTAGCTTTGCTCTGTCCGTCCGTATATTGAACCCCATTTGTCAAAATAATGTAGAACTAACCAGCAAGGCGAGTGAGTCCATCAATGTGATGATCACTCCAGATACCAAGCTGACCGGGGAATCCCTAAATATATGGAAATATGTATAAATATACATGTCACATCATATAACAATAGGAAACAGGATAAACAATAAATACGAATCGCATACCTGCCCAACTTTCTGAACATGAGCAGCACAGGTCATAACGAGGCCATGACCACCTTCAGCACGCTTTACCAACCAATTGTATTCGTCATCCGAAAGAACTCCATCAGGATGAGATTCTACAAAGGTGAAAATGTTAGTACAAACAATGCTTAATGCACAAATGTTAGGACACTTTGCACTAGAAGCAAGCGTACGTGTGTTGGTAAGTGGAGCCAGCATAAAACGATTCTTCCAATTTGGGCCTCGAGAGAAAGTTATTGGAGCAAACAAGTCTGCAGTAGCAGCGAGGTGGGATGACGTAGCCATAATACGAGCAGCAGCCATATATTGGTGGGGATCGTTTAGAAGAATGTGCTTGCAAAAAGATTGCCTGGTTGTGGTGAGCGTTGAGTGCAGAAAGCTTGTTTGGGGGGGTTTGTGAGGCAAAGTAAAAAAGTGAATGGATTTCAAAGCAGCAAATTTTACAGCATTGTCGAGGGCTCGAGGTGGTATTGGTGATCATATCCTCGAGAATAGCCACATTATTAATTGCGACAGATTATATCGGAGATCTATTCCACCTTTCCATATTTTCGCACTTCCAAGTGTTTTGCACGGAGGTGTAGGATCACGTAATAACTCTGTCTTGTCCAAGGCAGATGACAGGAGAAATTGAATATTTTGACTTGAACAAACGCGGAAAGAGCATCAGTTATGTAGTTTGCGCCCGGCGATGAGTCTCGTCCACTTTGACTTTGCTTCTTCAACGACACATAAGATGTCTTGGTACGAGTAAGGGAGTGGTCCTGGATAACAAAGCTGGCAAGTATTGAATGTAGACAAATCATCGGTCATGACGAACTGCCAGCAAATTAACTGGATCTGTTTCTTAGTCTTTAGAAAATGGAAAGGCGTAGTTCTGCAAGATTATCATCCTCAACAAGGACAAATCGTCATTCTGACTATTTATACTATGACGACAAGCCATCCTTCAACGGCAATCACGCTCCTTCCCTATCGGCATCATCACCGTCAGCACCATCATCATCACAATCTGATGTTCAACTTCCGTCCAGCAGTGTTGGTGCTGATCGAGTACGAAAGACGAAATACAACAAATCGAGACTAGCAGTCGACTCGGACTCCGAAAATAATAGTCCAGTAAAACGGACCAAACAGACTCATAAATTTGACGCAACTACACCTCTATTCCCAACTTCATCTTCACCATTCAAGTTTAGTGACAAGGAGAACATACGATGGCCTTTATTCAACAGGGAAAATATACAGGTAGTCAACAAGGAAAACTTACAATCAAAACCACTTGATGATGAGGGTCACAAGGAACATATAGAGGTGGTCAACAAGGAAAACCTACTACCAAAACCACTTCATGACGATGATGGTCTAGTCTCTCCACCTCTGTCAAGCCCAAAAGTCACCGATCAAGAAAAGAACGAGAGGAGAGCTGCTAGGTAAATCCCATGCTCTTTGTCTTGCCAGTCTTTTGATCTAACCGTGTGCTGATTCAAAACAGACGCTCATATTTGAAAATGATTCACGCTGAATGGATGGACAACAAACCCATGGATGCACCAAGTCTATTGGAATTCATGACGCTACCAACTGTACATACATATATAGAAACTTGGCAAGATGGTTTACCACCAGTAGACAACTATCTGACATTCGATGCACTGCATTTGTTGCTTGACCTATCAAAACCTCATACTACCAGTCAAGCCGACCAACGACTGGAGAGATTTAAAGCTATAGGTATAACGACAAATTCCGAAGCGAACGTATTCGCATTCTCTTGTAAACGGTGTCCGTATGTCAGTGATCTGGTGCAAATGGTCAGTCATGTAAAGGAGGTCCATTATGTGTCGACAAGTGCTGTCTATGTGAGTGATCAAGAGAGGCATGCTGCAGTTGTCGATCTATATTCCACTCGATTCATGGGTTTAACAAGATTTTTCGCATTTAAACAAACAGAGCACGATTGATGTTGACTTATCACGACCAGGATCATGCATGTGTCCTCACCCAGCACCAAAGATTGTACCACACGTATTTGATAGAAGACAAGCACTCCTAGTAGGCAGCACACAATACCGCACATTTCAACAAGATGAAGTAGCCATGTTCCCCTTCTTCTACGAAACCGTCCCTGTACACCTCGCTCTACATCACGATGGAAATGCTCCACCCGATGATGACGGGGAAGCATGGTGTCGTCTCTCCACAACTCTAATAGCAGACTTTAAAGCAGAGTTTGCTCGAGTACACGAGTCTCTTATGGCTCGACTGGTTATAGATAGTATTGAAGTGAGGGACGATCTGGCATATTCGTGCCAAGCTTGTAAAACTGCAGACCCAACCTACGAGTCTATCACGTGGAATAAGGTCATATCACACTTGTTCGAAAAGCATTATACGAGAACCTGTGCTATTGATGTAAGTGATATTCAAATGTATTGGTGTTGTTTTATCATTCCAATCTCGACGGAATCTTTCTTTTTATAGGACACAGTGATATCTCTACCACCCGGTAGACCGCTAAAGGAATCCTTGATTGAAGAAAGATTGTTCACGATCAATCAGATGGTTGATGCAGCAGATGTAGCACAACAAACATTTGAATCCAGTCCAGTAAAACAACTCGCCATGCGAGAATATCAGTCTGTCTTACTCCGTCAACGAGCATCATCGTCCGAAATCCCATTTCCAACAGAAGTTCACCAGTTGAACGATCTTATAACCCAAACCATTGATAAAGTTAAAAAAGACATCACACGAATCTGTAATGAATTAGCAAACTCCCCGAATGTACGTATCAGTAATTTAGACACTGACCCACGGCACTTTGGGTGTATGTCTTTGGGGATGTGCCCGAGACTCACAGGTGAAGGAACCCAAGGACTATTGCTACACCTGCTAGTGCATCACTCGGCCATTCACCAAGATATCTCCGAGCTAGTGAGAACCACTGAGCCATCGCAACGAGCTAGGGTGCTTACAATATTAGAGACGGGGAGCATTGGCGGGTTTAGATCAGACTTGCTATTTGAATGTAAAATCTGTAATTTGAGGTGGAAGGGGTGGGTAAAGAGGTTTAAGCTGAACGGCTTTATAGCTCATTATCGGACAGCTCATAGCACAGAGTGGTATCGTAATAATATGAGGGTTGATGTTCAGCATATCGTCTTTCCGGCTGGACTATGAGGTTGTATAAAAATTGAATAGTATGTAGAATGCAGTTACGTAACAAAATAACCAAGACTGAGTCAATTGTTGAATAAGTTTGTAACAGCACTTGTGGTTTATGAAACTTGAAAGCGACAATATTGTATACAAATGGAGTTTATATCCTCGAACTAACTTTTAACACCAACAGCAACCAAATGGTCTTAATAAAATTCACGATCGGCTAATACGAGAGGTGCAATGACTGTCCAGGCATATAATATCAAAGTGACCCAAGACGAGACAATCTTGACCCACACGGCACCCATACTCTTTCCAACGATTGCATTGTCGTCCGAGAGCATTTCGAATGTGTTCCACTAAAGAATATCAGGGCGAACCAAAAAAGTTGTTATCACGATAGAGACTTACTGATGCAAAAGCATCAAACAACCAACAACAACCGCTTACATTCGTCAATAGCATTGCAACATACATGGCAGCCTGTGCAAATACAATATGAAAGTACGAGTAACTGTATTGCACTCCATCAGCCTCATCATCACTTGGTCCCCTGTTGTTGAAAGTAGTCAACAATCGCGAATGCAGTCTTACTTTTTTGTCTCGAGCACGACCGAAACATTTCACGATGACAACACTTACTTGGCATCATCATCATCACCACCAATAAGCGGAGCCTCCTCATCACCACTTCCCATAGTGCCCACACTAGATGCCGAATATGCCAAAGCTATAAACGTGAAGACAACACCAAAAGCAGTCATGGTTGTCGTTGATTTGCCTGGCTCGTTCGAGAAATTACACGTGTAGTCACCGTCGGGCGTTGGCACACTTGTTAGAGCTGATGCGACAAGGTATGTGGCGTATATGGTGACCATTGCTGCTTGAGCTAGACCGGATTTCGGGTTTGCTTCTTGGATTGCTGGTGTTATGGATAGGAGGGTAACCAGGAAGCATAGGATCCAGGATAATGATATGTAGAATCTGATGTGTGTGAGAGAGAGAGAGTAAGAGAGAATGAGGAGGGATGAAAGGAGAAAAAAGTCTAATGATGCGAAGAAAAATATTTAAGTCATTGGTGAACTACTCACTGGTTGAGTTTACAAGGCGGCTGCCCCCACCACAAGTACATCAAGATGATGGCCACCAAGGCTGTTATGAATGCGGCAGCTGTTATTGTGACTAGGACTCCAAGATATCTATACAGAAAGGTTAGGTTTTAGCAAAATACAGATTTGACCTATCGTTGCTCACAAACTCTACCTCTTGTCATCAGTATTCTCGTAAGCCTCTAGAAAAATCAATATAAAAATGCCGAGTTAGCATACGCATGCCAAAAAGGCTCCATCACGATCGGACAATAGTTGTCGAACTCACCAACAAGACTCTCACTAGTCGTATACGCGAAATCAATCAACAAGATAATCTGAATCAATATAAAGATGGCAGCACCAGGCATATCAATATACGTCCTCCATCCAACAAAGAATCCATTTGGTATAAAAAAGGCAGCAAAGACCAATCCAATCCATGCAATCAATTTAAAACCCCAAAATCCGTTTTGCACTGATGCTCTCCAGTCTTTTGAGGTTGTTACGTTTATCATTAGAAGGGATAGGAGGAGATGCTATAGTGGATGAAGCGTTAAGCACATATTGGTAGATAGCACAAATTTTTGGTTGAGGCGTACAAAAAGTGAAGTAGCAAAACAAATCCTTGTCACAGCCAAGACTCCATAACACTTCCCCTCAGGACATGTTAGATGAAGGTATCCGCCACCTGGTATCATGCCTTCCAGCTTTTTGATTGCCCAATCGGTCAAGAACAACTAGGAAGCATATGTCGTTGGCTGTGAGGTGGCAATCAACACATTTAGTCGCTTTAAGGTAGTTTTTTTTACCCATGATAACATTGAACTGAGCAAAAACATGAGAGCATATCTGTTACAAACAGAGTGATTCAGTCAGCGGAAAGACAGCTTTTCATAGGCGGCAAATGGACTTTTGGAAAATGTTTGATGCACAATTGATTTGAGAGCGATCTCTTGATTTTACTGTATAAAAGACACGTACCCAACTCTAGTAGCAGTACTACTACGATTTCCACAAATATTTCCAATACAGTGACATGTTGCTTTCCCAAAACCTGACGTGTGAAAAGCAAGTGTGATTAAAATGTTGAATAAAAGGAAAAGAGATACGGCAATCGTAGCAAGGAATATAGATTGACTTACAACAGACGGCCTCTGTTGCTAGACAAGAGGCTATTCCACCCATCTTGAAAGTTTGCTGTCGTTGAAAGAAGTTGAACACGATGTGCAGACCATGAAGTCTATGAACAAGGGTGGGAGGACTACCCTACGTACGATCTAGGCGACGCGATATACACGTATTCTCAAATTGAAAGTTGAAAGATTAAAATTTAGCGATTATTTCTTACTAATACAAAGTTTTTGTTTAAGTCGTTCTACGGTTCAACATGCCTCTTCAACAAACCTAGAGGCACGTCATCGTCATTCACAAGACTTTTACTCTTGCTACCTCTCAACGAATGATCTCGTTGTGGCTGTTGTTGCATCTTCACTCCAATTTGGAATGCTCCCTCATCAAACCCAGACTCATTGTTCTCATATGATGGTGTCCGTTGCCAATATAAAGCTGTTGATGATCCCGTTGTCGGTATAGATGTACATACAGAGGTATAATCTTTTATAGCTGATAGATGCTTTAAATCACGTTCAGTAGACGATGATACTGACCATGACGATGATGCTGATGAAGTTATAGATGTGGTTAAGAGATTATCAAACGACCATGGTGACGTATTGTATTGAGGCCAACATGGTCTTTGTTGTGATGGTGTTGATGTTCGTGTCTCGTTGTCACTAGAGGTATAATTATCTAGAGACGACATACTAGCATTCCACCATGCAGATTCAGGTTCTAATACAGGCGTCCACACCGATTCTAGCGACTTTGAATTGCCTCGTGTTGATGATACAGATTGTGATGCTACTGATGTTAATGCAGTTGTTGTAGCAGCTGATGATGCCAATGAAGCACAAAACGAGGGCGAAGGACTACGGCTTCTCCTCCTCGTATGTTTCCTCTTCTTCTTGTCTGGCTTGTTTGACGGTGGAGCAGAGTCCATCAGCCTGTCATGTACACTACCATACATTCCATCATCATCTAGTAATCCACCATGTATAGCTAATATACTCAACATTAAATTAGATAGTAATACTTGTTGGCGTAGCGGTCTTCGTGGTTGGGCTAGTTTATAATGCGAGTCACGGTATATGGATTGCTCGACTTCTATGGGGTATCGGGACGGACAACTCATGGGAGTTTTTGCTATTATCGGCTCTTGTTGTTGGTCAATTATAGCCGTTACTGCTGTGGATATTGCGTCAGGAGTTGATGGTGGTGATGGTGTCACATTAGACACAATCTGTGGTGATGATCCGTTCAATAACAGCGACGAGGATAGGCTGTTCATGTTATTGCTACTATTACTACCACTACTAAAGGCATCCCGAACAAGTCCCAACCACGACTTGTTCTTTTTGAGAGCTAAATGAGGGTCCGGGTACTCGGATTCAGACAGCTCTACACCATTTCTCGATTCTGCTTGTCGAGTAGTTACGGGCTCTTCAGTCTCGGGCAGAGCCGGCAATGATGGGGGTCTACCACTACTAGTGCTGTTGTTGGTGCTACTATTCATGTTGATACTCTTATCAATAATATCATGATCAGTCCGATCACGCGACCGCGACGGTTTCCTGGCAGATATTTTACGAGGAGTCACAGTCTCTCCACCTTCCACAGGTGGTTCAGGCGTTCTACCTCTCTCACTCGATCCATCATTGTTTTCAGCACGTGCACTACCTAGTATTGGTGATCTTGTGGGAGTAGTTGGTCGTTTCTTTTGTATATTCTGAGTTCTTTTCAATGGTGGTTGATTCGGTCCTCTCTTTGACATTGCTGCTGATGATGATGAGGTATTAGTACCGTTCGAGGTACTGGACATGGTCGAGTTGGATCGGGTACTTTTTTGAATGGCATCCCGAGCCAAGAATGCATCGATGGTATCAGCAGTTACTATGACTTGTTCATTCATTAACGAGTTTTGTCGTCGTAATGACCTGGCGTTGCCAAATAGACCTGGCTCTTTTCTTCCTGTATGTTGGGCAACCCATTTCTTGAATTGGTTTGGATGCACTTCCGGATGTAAATGAGCTATAATAGAAGAAGAGAATATTTTAGATCTAATATTTCATGGTGTAATAGTGATCAGGGCGATCCAGAGCGTAAGACTAACCAGGTACCCAGAACAAGTGACTCGGATTGTCAGTCAAGATGTTTATACCAGCAATGGATACGACTTTTTCTTCCTTCTTCACCGGCACTGTATTTATAGAAGACCGAGCTACTGAAGGCTTCATAATAGCAATGGGTTCCGGCGGTGAGGGCGAGTTCTGTACAGATCCGTTAGAGTTTGTTGGTGAAGGTGGAGGCGATGTAACAACAACAGGCGACGTCATCCCTTTATCCTGTTCATTCAAAGCAGTTACTATAGGCTTGATCATCTGAGGAGCTACTTGATTATTACTATTACTGTTGCCAACCATAAGCTTTGCCCTTACAATTGACTCATCCAACGTTCCCAGCTTAGATATTAAATGATTAAGTCGCTGACTTGACTCGACTCTAGGTGGTGGTTGTGATGGGAGAGCCATATTTTGTTTACTGAGCGATTTCTTCAGAAGCTGAAGATTTTCGATTTCGATGCTCGATGTCGACAGCGAGTCCGGATTTGGCTGGGTAAACAGTGGATCATTCAGATCAGATATAGATAACTCTGGGACAGATATCGTTCTCTTCCTTGCTTCCAAAGGTTTGCTAGATGTTGACAAGTTTGAGCCTGCGAAGAATCCAACAGCGAGCGAGGAATCCGATACGCTACGTGGTAGCATTACAGGATCGGCCATCTAACTACCAGCAGCACATTTTCAGATTCAAATAATCACCATTCACCAAATTTTCCTACTCAGATTACAACTCACAAAGAAAAAGGTATTCCAGCCGATGTTTGTTGGGAGACAGATGTTGGAATTGTGGAGGATACAAGCCTATAAATGTCTTAGCTAGTGGCTGCCCAGATACCAGACCGCTCCAAATGCACGTCTCCAAGCGCTCAAATCAGAGTTATCGTGCTAAGCGACTTCTTTTACATCCAGGTCGGAGTAGAACTGTAGCCCTTGCAACAAAAGGAGCCACCGAAAGGAGAAAGACCGTTTTTGTGGTCACGCCGCATATCGTCACGACTTGGATTGCAAGCAAAAATTTCCACGGACGGCAAAATATCACTGTCTACGACGAAACACATCCAAATACTACCATAGCAGCAAATTTTGAGGTTCCAGAACGATTCGGAATGCTCGAAATATGTACTGCATTTGCCCAGAGTCAGCAGATGTGACCGACCGCTATATCAAATTTTCGAAAACAACACCAACAACAATTCGCCATGAAACAACATGTAGCCACGCGTTAGATCTCAAGACCAGACATTTTCTTGGATTGATCTACCATCGGTCGAGCTATTCGCCACTCTGTGCCAAGCGCAAAAATGTGATGAGCGCAGCAACTACCCCTCTCCTTATACCAATCGAAAAAAACTTGAAGTTGAACCTTGCTTGCTCCCTTCAAAACACAGCAGTGTCTCGCTCTTTTAGGCTGAAAAAGCAACACGAGAGACAATCATGTCCGATAATACTACCACCGTCATCGATGAATGCTCGGCGGCAACAGGACCATCATTTGATCCCTCATCACCAGATTTTCTGTTGGTTAGTCAGATGTGGTTGGTGACTGTTATATTTTCGATCCTGTCTACTCTGCTGTCGTTTTATTTAGTGGTAAGTTACTTGAATATTAAACTTGAAATTTGCGAGATGATGTTCGCTTACACGTCGATTTCTACTAGTATCGCCACTTCCAATATTATTTCAAACCGAATTATCAGAGACATATTGTCAGAATTCTGCTGTAGGTTTCCCTTACTTGGATACGTATTTTGTCGCCTCAATATTAACTAGACGAACATATCTAGGATGGTACCGATATACACAATCTGCTCATGTCTCTCATTCAGATTCTTCAACAACTCCATCTGGTTTGATATCGTGAGGGATGGGTATGAAGCCTTTGTCATTTACAGGTACGTGCAGTTTATAATTTTTTGGGGAACAAAAGTGTTTGACACAATTGAAACAGCTTCTTCCACCTGCTGATGGACTACCTGGGCCCAGACTTTGAAACAAGACATCAACGATTAATAAACAAGCCTTCAAGGACGTGTTTGTTTCCATTCATATGTTTCAAGTATAGTCCAAGAGGACATGCCTTCTTGATCAACTGTCGAGTGTTGGTGTTGCAGTACGTTGTAGTCAGGTAACGTGTGATAGCATGCATGATTAAAGTTGCGGAGTTTCATTCTATGCAATGTTGTCTGTGAATTTATTGTTTTTTGCTCTTAGACCATGCATGACAGTGCTAGCGTTGATCTTACAATCATTCGAAGTCTTGTGCCCAAACTCAAGTTCCCCACTTCATGGAGAGTTTTGGATTTCATGGATTAATATGTTTTCAGTAACTATTGCCATGGTACAAAAAAGACAACCGTTACCAAACGTCTATGACAATCACATCTAACACACACTAAATATAGTACGGCCTCCTCGAATTCTACCTAGTAATCCACCACGACATTGCCGAACACAAACCCTTTTACAAGATCGTGGCCGTAAAACTTGTCGTCTTCTTCTCATTCTGGCAATCCATCGTCCTCTCCCTCCTCCAATCAACAGGAGTTCTCTCATCAACAGCTCTATCCGCCGACTCATTCTCCGACTTGATCCAATCGTTTCTCGTATGCGCTGAAATGGTAATCGCAGCATTCCTGCACATCCGTGCGTTCTCTCATCACGAATTCGTGCCCAGCCCGGCACAAAAGACTCCCATATGGGCTGGCATGAAGGATGCTTTATGGCCAAAGGATATCGTGTCTGATTTGAGAGCTGCGCCGATTGATGTGAGACAGCAGGCTAGGAGAAGGAGGGAGAAGAGGGCCACGAGGAAGCTGGCAGCTATGAATGCTGATGATTTTGCAGATGATATTTCGTTGAATAACATCGATGTTGAGTACGGACGTACGGGTGATGATAGTGATGATGATAGTGATGCTGCATCTGTTAAAGTTGGCAGTGTCAAGAGCCCAACAAGAGCTCAAAGCCCAATGAAGACATCGAGACTAGCTACTGGACCCGTCGTGGAAAACGGATTGTTTGGAGGCACTGCCGGTCAATCACCTCTAGCTGTTCAACCTCCCATCGTGGCTCCTGCCTCACCAGCCGACATGCAAACCTTCTTATTTGACAATACAGCAGAAGACGAAGGAGACGATAATGAAGAAGACGAAGACGACCATAAACAGTAAAACAGTCCCCAAACATAGTAGAAATATTATTTTCTTTATCCCTCCTTCCACTACATACAAGTTTTTCCCTAGTCGTTCTTGCCAGCGTGAATATGTTATAAATGGTGCGGGTGTGCTTTCTAGTATCGATTTGGCCGATTTATTGCAATCCACTTTTCCAAATCTTGCCAGAAATCATTCACAATGTGCGGATCTGTGTGTCTCGTTGTCCGATGAACCTATGATTGTATAGAAGAATTAGAAAACGGGTCTGAATCTTGCAACATCGAAGTATCCATACTCTCAGGAATTTGACATTCCAGTCCTTCAATGGAGGCACCAGAGGGTCATTATGATACAGGACAGAGAACCCACGATCTAATGGAAGCAAAATAGTTAGATCTTGAAGACCTCAGGTCATAGGCGAAACTGAAACTGTCCCTTTTTGTTTATGCTCTTTCCAGTCACTGCTAGTACTCACGTTTGGTAAATATCTCGACAATCTCCTTGTTACGCCCCTCCTTGTCGCGCCAATTTGTGAACTGCCATGCCTTTCCATCTGTAAATATAGCCACCACTCGCTTCCTATAGAGGGAGACGATGAAGGGAACTGTGAGAAACTGCTAGAGCAAGTTTAATTGTGGCACAAAACCTTACCAATCATCACTCGTCACGAGTTTGTCTGGGGAATCCATAATCAAATATTTTTGTGGAGCACCTGGGCTTGCGTGCTTGTTGATGATTGTTATGTTTGTTGGCTTGCCTTGGGTGAATTGTGGTCGAGCTTCGTCTACAGTCATGTAGCTGTGGAATAAAAACCGAGTTAAAACGTCGATTCATTACAGATCGGATGAACTGTTTCTTGAGCACCGGACTTACGTGCCATCCTGTAAGAAACTGGCAACATTGTACATATTGAGCATGCTGACTGACGCAGCTGGCACAAGAATAATCGGCGGTTTGGTATCTATAGAGAGATAACCCCGATGAGCAAAAAAATACTGTGTTTAAACCACTTATGCGAATGTCCAGTGTCGCTTCGTTTACACACCTTTCTTAGGAGGCCTAGACGAGCTTGATCCTGAGCTTGGCCGAGGCTTTTGTTGATCCCGACTTGACGATGGGGCTGAAGGTTTGGGCACTGAAGATGAGCTTGCAACCGGCTTTGTATCTAATGTACCATTTGTTGCAGTTGCATCAGTAGTGGTAGTAGCAGGAGCCTTCCCAAGTGCAGCTCGTTCACGATCAGCTCTTTCACGATCTTCTCGTTCTTTAACCTTTTCAGGCATCCAGATCTTTTCACCAATACGGCGAATTCGGTCAAAGTTTTTCACTGTGTTGTCATTGTATGTGCGTAAAGCCATGATTGTTTTACGATCGTTCGTTGTTTTTTCGTATGAAAACTATATAGATTGACGGTGAGAAACGTCTGGTTTGAGAGCAAAAAACACCCTTCACTAGAAGTCTAACTGGCTTGACTACACTCAAAGACCTGATCCACCATCACCCCAGCACTTACATCATGTTTAGCCCGTTTCGAGGAAGCTTCCATGGCATCACCAGCTCTTTTCTTTGTAGCATCAACCAAATGAATACTAGTCTCCTGGCCTCCCTTCAGGTATTCCGACAAGTCTCTCCTATCTACATACGATATTGGCTCGATACGTCTCGGCTTTTCCACATTGCCACTTCCCGAAGCAGCGGCAGCGTTACGATCATGTTCCAGGATCTTTTGGTTTAGGGCAAATGTATCACGTAAATGGTCTTGATGTTGAGTATCAGGTTGCCATAAGGAGACGGTTACGAAGTTGACGAGGTCCAGGAGAGTGTATTCCTTGTATCCGGATGGCTGTATTATTGGGAATATGACTGGATTCTGCTGCACGCCATTGATGTCTGTTGTGGTGAAAGCAACATGAAGGGCAGTGACCAAGTCTGGGTTTGCGAGTGGTTGTTGGTCGGCACCTAGTAGTGCGATCGAGTTAGAGCCTGAGTTGACTATGGTGGCCCGCAGGTACTCGACTGGGAGATTCATTTCATATGCTGGAATGCTCGAATGTGGATTTTGCAAATGTTGAGACTTATTCAGGGAGTAACTGGGCACTTGCGACGCGTCGAGACCTCATATGGTGAGTTTTGAATATAACTTCATCTATTTTTTGTATGAAATCGCGTTCTCTGTTCCTCATACCATCGTAATCTATTCGTTCAGCAATCTAAAAATGCAATCACAATCATTGGAGAGGAAAAAGGTAACTTTTGCTATTCAAGCACGTGAGATTACACTATTTGAAGATGAAGGTACGTGATTCTGACTGTATTGTTTGATCATGTTTTGAAGCACATCGCAGTTATGCTACTAGAGGAGCAACATTCAACGGTATTGACATTCACACATCATTGAACTAACTATACATCTTATAACCAAAATACATAGCTCTTGGTATAGCAGGGAAGGTCTGGGGCTCGGCAGAGCTACTCTCCTCCTACTTTTCCTGGAGATTCAACAAATCAGAAGACACAACGATCAATGCTTTGGAGCTAGGTTCCGGCACGGGTTTATCTGGAATCTATCTAGGAAGTCTGCTAAACGAAAAGAGCACAGTCCTTATAACGGATTTGCCGGAAGCTGTGCCTCTTCTGGAGGACAATATAGGGCTGAACCCAACACGTAGTAAAGTCATCGCGACTGCTCTATCGTGGGGTAATACGGAAGAAGGAGAGCTCGCGTTAGCTACTCTGGCACGTCCTCCAGATATCATATTCGCTAGTGATGTGGTATACTACAAGCACCTGCAACAGCCACTGATATCAACACTGGTTCAAATAAGTCAACCACAGACTGAGGTCTTGATTGCATACAAAGAGAGGGAAGCAGTAAAAGAGTATCCATTCTGGTTACGTGTTGGAAAGTACTTTGAGATGGAAATGGTGGCTGAATGGCCTGATTTGTACAGTAACAAGTTTAGTGGGCAGGGGTTTTGGCTGTTAAGGTTGACGAAACGGATACAGCCTCTAGAGTCGGATATAAGTGATGAGTTTGTGTCGCTGAAAATGCTTCAAGTTGAGTTTGAACCTGGCGAATAGTAAATTTTTGCACCTCTGTAACTTATAAATTGTAAATAGTAGCGTATAGCGTATACAATAATAACATATTCACGTAGAACTGGCTTTGCTCGCGTTGCCATTCCAACTGGTTCCATCGTCCAAAACCCAAAAACGAACGACTTGTGAACGAATTCATACAACAACCGTTCTACAGCAGATCTGTCTAGTTCCGACATAACTTACCATGCCATTGCCACCTATAAATAGCAGAGGAGCATCTCCTAAACGACCTTCGGCATCAAAGTCACCAACACGATCAATTCTCATACAAACAACTAGAGCATCTGCTTCCCTTATATCGCCCACATGCATCTCTTTACTCGGACTGGGATATTTGGATTCATATAAGGAGCTATTCGACTTAACCCATACTCGATCTCTGCAGCAGTCATCATCAAACAATGCATTTGTGGAAAAGTCGATTAGTGCGATATTTGGAGAGGGAGTGCCGGAGGGCAGTGTCAAGGAAATAATTGCATCACTGAAACAATTGTTGATTTCTGTGGAGGATTTGAGACGTGCAAGTAAGTGTTTGTGTGTGTTGAAGTGTTCGAGGTTGATCAAAACGAACCTGAAAGAATTGAGTGCAGAGGATTCGGTCTACGTTGAATTGTGCATCACTATACTCAGTCTTGCCCAACACTCCTTGAAAACCTTTGCTGAACAATCCTAACAAACGTTGTCCGTTTAGGCGACACGGAAGCTCTAATCGCATCACACACCAAATTGGGTGCATTATACTCTACGACCCTCTCAAAGAATGATTTCGCTGAACGCCACTATCGAGAAGCTCTATCATTGTCACAGGGACATGCAGCTCTACACGTCGAGTCAGCCAGAAACCTCTCTAGTATATTACAGGCTTGTGGCAAACCTCAAGAAGCATTAATTGTCTTAGAAGGTGCTCGTGCATCAGATGGGCCAGAGAACACGGTTACTGGTGCCATGATTTCGATTCTGTTGGGTATGAGCGATGAGGTAATGGTTGTTGGCAATTTGCCAAGTTTGAATAGCTGCTCGAAGTTGTTTTTTTGCTAGGCATCTGCTACCGGAAGCCACACGGACGCTGCTTCTTACCTGACAAAAGCATGGAGTCTTGCATCAGCATCCAATTTGAACGAGTCGGCTATCGCCAAACTGTTATATAGGCGAGGAGAAGTTGCTCTGGTTCTTGGTCAAACCGATGAAGCTCAACACCTATTAGAAGAGTATGCTGCAAAAGTGGTTGCTATGAATGACTTTGGTGGAGAAGCCAAGGCGTGGTCTGCTCTTGCTAGAGTCTTTGAACAGTACGTATAATTTTGTACTGTGTCCAACGAAAACAAGCCTTATACTATTCATCTGTATTCAGGAAGGGTGATCTCGGCACAGCTGCCTCTCAGATGGAAAAGTATCTTGAACTTACGAAGACACAACCGGAATTAGCATCAGAGGAACCGGAAGCAAGTCGAAAGCTTGGATTCATCTTTTCAAAAATGGGCAAGTTTGAAGAGGTATGCACATTTGCATGTTTTGACATAGCAGACTTACGGGAATCGTCATTCCGTCGGAACTCTATCCTGAAAGCTACTTGAATTAACCAACCTGCATTTCGTAGTCTGCCAAATTCTTTGAATCGTCGATATCTCAGTCAACGCAAGATCAGAACGCTACTCCACAGGCAGCTCCAGATGCGCGAGCATGTATACAAGTAGGAATAGCACGTGGTAGTGCGTTAATGTCGCGTCTGGTTGATCTAGTTAAAGAGGACAACGTTGCAGCACTACTCAAATGGAAGACAAATAGAGAGTTGCCGGAGGTTGTCGTTGCACCTGCTGCCACCATTTGACCGTAATAACAACGTATAATGTTCCTTTTTGTTTATATAATTACTTATGGAGAAACGTGATGTAAATGAACTCAGTTGGATTGGAAGAAACGTCGCTCCAGGCCAAAGGTCTCACGTCTTCTAAGAAAATTACGCGTAATCCGTTGGGGTTTCGATACAAATAGTAGCGCAGTGTTAATTCTGCTGGTAAGTGGCCAAAAAGCAACCTTTGTATGAAGTGACAGTCTTCATGAGCTCCACGCGTTTTAAAAGGTATTTGATGCTTATTTACGCTTTGAAATCGTGTCTATCACCTCTCTTATTACCAGCTTTTTGAAGTCTCTGTCTAAAGTGGTCAAAAGTAAGTAGATTTTCAAACATTTTGTTGGCAACGTTCTTCAGGCATATAAGAGCTAACAAGCTAAAAAAAAGTCATCAATTAACTTGAAAAAGGAAATTCAAAGTAATTTCGCAGTACATGACATCCAATTTTAAGCTTTGAACGGCATTTGTATGTTTTGCTCACACTACAATTTTGAATATGAACTTGGACACCAGCCATAGTCTCAAGTGACTATAAAAGGGACTCTGTACTAGCATTCATACTTATTACTCCCTACAATCTCCTTTCGGTAAGCATCTCACTTGAAGCGAACGGCATTTTTTCCGCATCATTGCTTTTGACATGTGTTGAACCCCCACACAAAAGCTTCAATGAAAAGTCCTTTATTGGTCTGTACGTCAGCTAAACTATATAGCCATATATATAGCCTTCATATACATGGTCATGAGGGAAGCAAACAGAACCATCATTATTGATGACCAAAAAGAAGAGGACACTGACTTTGGCATAACCCATTACGGGTATGTTACAGCAGCATCATCTTCATCACCAGCAAAAGAAGCTTCAACGAATACACCCTCAACAACGAACACAAGGAAAATTATATTCCCAACACCGCCTAGTACGTCTGCTGGTGATAACGGCATGGATGAAGATGACGATGACAAAGACGAAAAAGGCGAACGTCAAAAGGACGAACAACAACAAGCCTCCACATACGTACCTTATCGTCAACAACCCAAACCAACGCCCAACAATAAAAAACGAAAGACAGAAGCACCAACCCAAGAAGACTATCAGTGGCTTCAAGCCACAATCATTGGTGACTATTGTCCAACACTTCTTGCCATGATTGCCAACACGAAATTCTCTGAAGTCCGTGTTGTCCTCGCTACGAGGTCTGGTGTCCTTGATAAAGGGTGCTCGTATTCTGAAGATATCTTTGTACGTCGTGGTCGAAGTCTCTTGCAGAGTCACAAGGACAAGTTTACTGGGTTGCTTGGTGACCATGTTACTGCAGTGCAAGTTAATAAGGTATGTGTGCCAAAAGAGGTAAGCATTTGGTACATGCGATCGGACTGACTATGTTTTGGCAGGCTCTGGATGCTATGCAAACATATGACAAGGTTATGATCAAGCATTTTTTTGCATATTTTGGGATGCTCGATAGCAGGCACGACATTTCTGATGTATTCTATCGTCAAAATGGTGCGCCATGTATGAGTCGTCATCCAGGTGCGCAAAGTGAAATCAAGATATATTCAAGTCTCGAAAGTTTATGGTCTATGACATCCTTGGATGGTCAGTCACTTTTTTTTCGGCAAAATAGCACTATTGAAACTCCCTGGACGTACCAAAGCTTTCAACGAGTACCAAAGGTATTGGGTTGACTGGTGCGAAAATGACAAGCCTAGCAAAAGCAAGAAGAAGACATCATCCTCATTTTCACCTAGTGGTGGTAAAAACAAAAGCAAGAAAAAGAATGGTGCAAAGTGAATGGAACATGTCGAAACGATTTTATCAAGATGGTTTTGCACCCAAAAGCAAGTTATAGTGGTTAAGAGCAAGTATAATGAAAAAACGAGCAAGTTTATTTATATCCTTCTATATGAGCACAGGGCCTCCTTTATATATATGTATAGCACGATCGTATTAGTGCTGAAAAACACAACAACAAGTTTTGATTCAAATGCCTAGTTGTTCGTGAGGACCGAAGTCAACATATATCAGTAATCCTCGGAAATCTTCTTCTATGATTTGTTGAGGTGCGACTGTAGTTGTTGCCCTTGAAACTGACACCGATGGTTTGATCTCCTGGTGGACGACTTTGTAGGCGCCCATTGGAGCTGTCTTCCAATCGTTCTCCTGGTATGCTTTAGCGAGGATGCACGTTTGTTGAATATCTTGTCGATTATACGTGCGTCTGTGATGCCTTACAGCTCCATTTTACTGGTATGTAGCACTGGCACATACGGTCATCTTCACCAATCTTGAGTTTTTCTTTCATCAATACATCCACCATACTATCTTCTGCAACTCGGACTACGATACAGCCATCAGGCAAGAAAGCACCCTCTTTGATGTAGCTCGTTGGATCTTCAAACCAGAATTTCGTGTTGAGGTTCTTGAGCCTTTCTGGCGAGAATACGGATGCGTGTTGACCGGCCTTGAAGTTGGCTGCAAAGACTTCGTTGTATCCGTTTTTGCGAGCAAAGTACCACATATGGATGACCTGTCGAGAAGATTAGAGGTGAGTGGTTGATGTTGACGAATACCAGAAACGGGAGACGAAAAAAAGTCGAAACTTGGAAAAGATACAAATACCTCTTGGACGATATCTATAGTAGCATCGTAACCAAACATCTTGCCATTGTTCACATACTCGTAGTACCTTTGATTCTCAAACAAGCTGAAAGTATTCGGGAAAGCGCTATCATCACAAAATGCAACTTATGAATCTCAAAGTCACCAAATACTGAATCAACGTCAACGCGTCTTATGCCGTACAAATCTGCATCAGCCTCGCGCAGTGCGCGAAAGACCTTCCTCTTGGCAAACCTTTGAGCAGAAATAGCGTTTTCAAGGATTCCATTCAGGTATCGAATAATATTTTTCTAAAACGGGTTATAGTCATAGTCATTGCAAAGGAAATGTACCACCCATTTCACACACCATCCAGACAGTTTTGAATTACTTCATCAAAACGTCTCGTCTTTGTCCTGCAGTTTCTGCGGATTTATCTTCAGCAAACTCCAAAAAAGCTTCGGGATCCACATCTTCGTCCTCATCGTGCAACTCTTGTACAAAAGCTTCTGCCATGATCATCTCGTCGTCAAACACGATATCATAGTATGGCATCAAGGCATTCTCAAGGGAATCAGAGAGACGAGGCATAAGAATTGACTTTGGTCAAGATTGCATATTGCTCGGAGTACCAAGCCCACTATTTCGGTTCATCGTTTTCTGCTAATACAAGAGCCCTTGCCCTCCTTGCAGCTTGTACATCCGATTGCAAAAAGTATTTTGCATTTGCTACCGAGTGGCTGTTTGGAATGGTGATGGATTTTGCTGATTGGCACGATGTGTATAATTTTTTCAGCTCGTTTGCCAAAGTTTATGATGTGCGAGTGGATCTTGATTTTGTCCTTAGCACAAAAGCTGTAGAGACGTATTCTGAAAATAAATATTTCTTGACCAAGAGCACCACACATGTCACAGCCTAGAAGGGACATAGCTGTCAATGGCTTGCGACCGAGAAGGCAACGAAAAAGAGAAGGATGCAACGTGAATCGTACCATTATTCAAGCAAAGCTGGAAAGCACGCTTGATATCAATACCACAAGGCTCGAATCCATGGACATAAAGATGATGAATCTCCTTCCAGAGCGTGAATTCCTTGACTATAGCCGAGAATCGACTTGAAGCAAGTTCAACACAGATCAAATCATATCGATCTTTGATTTTACCAAAGGGGGTGAAACCTGTGAATATATCCCAATTTCTCCACACGAGCTAGCACCAAGAATTCGCGTCCAAAACGACAATTATAACCATTTCAATATCAATTATGAATTCTGTTATACACAAACGTCCATTTCCTTATATAAAAGTACATAATCATATCACATCATGCAAATATCTACTTGTTCTCCACCGTATCTTGGCTGCTAGTACGACGACTTCCCATACAAAAGTGTTCAGCTACCGTCTTCTCGATCTTCCTTCTCTGCTCACGTTCACTTTTGAGTTGTTCTTCCAGCATATCAGCCTTACGTTTCTCAGATTGATATTTAATTTCGGTTTCATTTGTCTTTTGTATGGATTTAGTTACCGCATCAATCAATTGTTGTCGTAATGTGTCAATGAGTGACTCCGTTGCAGACCATTTCCTGTTGAGTAGGTGGGTGTTAGAAACTCGATTACCTCCAAAACCACGCAAAAAAAGCACTGTCAAATCAACTAGGAATACTTACTGTGAATCTTCCTCCATCTTTTGAGTAAGTTCATGAACATTCTCTTGATGCAGGGATTGACTCTTCATATACTGGTGTCGCCATGCTTCACCTCGGAATCGAAGCATATTGTTTTGTTTGTTCAATTCCTTGACTTCGACCAGAATACGATCTAGTGGCATTTCTGTCTGAACCCCAATACTGTTTCCATCAGTTTGCTCGGAGATTGCAGTATGCAAACGCTCCATTAACTAGCATGGCAATGAAGCTGTCAGTAACGAAGAGACACTGACGCGAAATTCCAACATATGATGCTACTGGCAACTAGTCTTTTGCTCAAAAAACCCCACACTCACCATTTCATTTTCTGTAATAGTAGCCCGCAAACCATCTTGAAGTTGCTTCACTTGCTCTCCATATTCACAATGAGCTCGATCCAATTGTACTTGAGCAGTCAATAACTCCCCTTCCAGCTCGTCTATTCGAATCTCATTTGCCGATTTACAATCCTCTAGCTCCTTGATTTGAGATTCTAGCGCTTCAATGACTTCATATGCATCGGATACTTCTTGTTGTATATCTGCTAGTTGCGTTTGGTATTCGGTACTACTATTACTCTGACTATGTATATCATCGTTGACGAGATCATTGGTATCGGTGGATTTTACAGGTTTGATAATGGTGGTATTAGCACTACTAGCTCGACGATCATCAAGACAAGCTCGTAGTTCCACTATTTGCAAGTCTCGTTGAGCAACAGCGGCACTCCATTCCGTCCTGTTTGCTTCTACATCGCGTAATTGGCCAGTCACTGCGTGTACATCAGTCTGAGCCTCCCACAGGTCGTGCTGTAGACGTGTGACTTGATCAGCATGCAAATCATTAGTTTCTAATAAGCGAGATTCTAGAGTAGCAATACGAGCCTCTAATTCAGACAACACTCCTCTCAACCCATCTTCTTCATCTTCTTGCAAAGCCATCATTTGACGATGTCGATTGTCCCGTTCTGATAATGTCTTTTCTAGTTCGTGTACTCGTTGCTGCCATTGCCTAGTCAAGTCTTCCTTTTGGGATTGTAGTAGAGCAGTGTGTTCTCGTTCAGCTTCTAGTTGGAGTTGTAGAGCTTTTACTTCTGACGGTGTTGTATACGGCGAGAGTGTTGATAGATGTGTTTTGATTGATCTAGTTGGAGTTGTGGGACGTGCATCCGAGTCCAGAGATTTACCTATTATCGCTTCAATCTCATCCATCAAATCTAGTGACCGAGTGGACTGGTTTAGCAAGTCAACAGTTCTGCCTCCCTGTTTATGGCCATTGCCGTCCTAATAATATTTAATATCAGTAATTAAAATATACAGAAGCATCAGAATTGCGGATATAATACGAAAATGACCACTCACAGTGAGCATTGAAACTGGAGTATTGTGAGGAGGCACAATTCCAGACTTGTGAGGAGACTTGTAGACCTTGATCTTTCGAGTGGAGACATTGCTGAGAAAGCTGGCAGCGGCAGATGGAGTCGGATCTGCGATAGGTGCTGACTGCTAATACCAAATACATAGAAGTGAGTTTTCCAAAAGAAGGCCGTCATCTAATAACAACGCCAATTTACCTTGTCAACGGTAGTAGTTAGTACATTTCTCCTTCCATTCGTAGTCACTTCAGATAATGCGTTCTTTGGACCCAGTGGTTTCCCCAATGTCTTGTTCTGTTGAAAGCAAGTGTTAAATGTTGGCTGTTAATGAGACCCAAAAACGACTGAAAGTGTATGAAAGGAGATATCCACCTTGATGGCATCAGGTTTTCCTTGATCTGCTGCCTAGATTGGAGATATTGAACATTAGAAAACGCTCTCAAATCAAGCGAGAACTGGCGTGTTTATCAACTACACCTACTTTTTGGTTTTTCCAAATCGCCAATAATTCTTTCCTGCTAACTCTCTGCGTGTTCTGTGCATTCTCTTGCTGCACTGACGATGCGTGGTCCATTACTCTGCGAGGTCCACCTTGTCCTTCGCAACTGAGTTTGGAGAAACGACTTTTGGCACCAGTGCCAAAAACCAAAGCAATAACATTCGCCACGAAAACATTTTGATATATGTGCAATGCAAAGTTTACTAACTAAAGAAGAGAATTCTACACTTAAACTTGATAGATGTCATCGTTACCGTAACTAAAAACAAAAGCTAGTCAGTCAGAATCCTCAAACTCCTACAAATCAGCTATCAGATACCCACCTGGAGTTGGTCTTGAGAGCTGTATCGTGCATTTGATAGCCAAGAGTGATATCACTATCTACACCCATAATCTGCTTGAATTGCTTGCCAATACGTTCTTGGACATCCTGGATTGCTCCTGTCTTGGTCCACAACGAGATACGGTCATAGGACCTCCTGGCACTGACGACTGCTCCCATGATTTCTGCACCGTCTTCAAAGGCTTCGCCAATCATTCCCATCAACTAGAGTGTGTGGCAAAAGATGATGGTGAGAGGTGCTCAGGTTGATCTTTGGCTGGTTCATCCACACGAAACGCCATTCTCAGGAGATGGAGTTATCAGACAGTAATAATAACGACTTGCTCGACATAGTTTTTTTAGACAGCAGTTGGACATATCGTTTTACTTTCATCCCTTAACCAACCATTCTCTGTCTGGATCGTCCAAACTAAAAGGGTGACGAATACCAAACTTACAGTATTCAGCCACCAAGTATCCATTTGACCTCGATGCTTCTTAGTAATCGACACAACCCACTTTCCACCCTTCTTGTTTTGTGGGTCTTCCCACATTGGCTGTATGCCCTCTTTGAATACGTGATAGTTAGATCCAGCAGGTAGAGCTGATGCCTTCATGATGTGATTCATAATGCTATTTGTTTGAATATGTAGTTCTTCAGGGTTGGTGTTTTTTGAGCTCGTCCACAAAAGCAGCACTCATACCCCCAAAAGTCTTCAACAGAGTCAAATGTCACCAAGTTCTAAGATCATAAATGATGATATAGTTAGGAAACAACCAGCTTTGCGCAATCTTCTATGCGAATGCCGTACCTTCAAGTTGTCCATCCAATTTTTTTGATTTTGCTTTCCTTGAGCAGAATCAAACCACACACACCATCTAATGATCACAGAATATCATTGTGATTGTTAGAAACATAAATACCATCGAAGAGCTTGATGTTCTTCACATGAAACATATAACAAAAGGACATTTTTGAAAACTCACTTGTGTTGTAACGGATGCTTGTGTGTAAAGTTGATTGGGTCATCGAATACAGTGATGATATCAGTAGCAGGACTTTCAGTTGTCGTCTCTGCTGTTTTCTCTTCTGCAGGTGCCATCTTGTTGCTCCCTGCCCGTCTCGTTCGACCTAGTTTCTCCTGCGAGCTGAACAAGTAATATCGAACGGGTGCAGAAGGAACCAGAGAGAAGTAATAGCGCATTCGTGACGCGTAAGCTCGCGACTAATCATCCCGAGTAACGAGTATTGCCCTCATCAAACAGGAAAGGGAAAGAATGCCAACAATATGTATATATAAGCTACTCAGAACTCCCAAGTTTTCAGCTCCCCTTGCTCCCCACCCGTCATAATAACACGATCATTCCATTCAAGGGCAAACAGCTTCATGCTCTTGTCTTGTGAACCGGCCAACGTGTATAAAGGAGTAGTGGATCTCACATCCCACACTTTGACAGTAGAATCATATGATGTAGAAGCCAACATGTGCGAAGAAGATGGCGACCACGATACCGAAGATACCCATCCCTTGTGTGATTTCAGTTTCAGTTTGACTGCAACACCATCTAATAGTTTGAAAGCACGGTGAGTTTGAATAAGCAGATACTGATGAGAAAGCATGCGGCTCTGCAGTCCAAATGTACCTTGAGATCTAGGATCCCATAATCTTACAAGACTATCAGAGTGACCTGTAGCAATCAACCCTGAATTGGCAGAGTGTGCTAAAGCGGAGACTACACTTTCACACGACTAAACGTAAAGAATGTGAGCAGCGAAGTAAAAAGCAAACGGCAGTGATGGGGTATACCATAGAAAGAGTGTTTGATCTACCAACTAGATCCCACACACGAACAGAATGATCCCAACCACCTGAATACAAGATATTTTCTTCACTCCCTTGACGGAATGCAACTGCCGAGACACATCCGATATGTCCCTCTAATGTCAAGAGCGGTGTTTTTATAGGAGCTGGACGTGATGTTGGCGGTTGTTTTCTCTTTTGGCCGGATTTGGTATTTTCTGCTTCGTCTTCTTCGTCATCTTCATCTGTTGGACGTTCCGTCGTCCAGTATAGTATTTTGCCGTCCCATGATGATGAAGCGAACTGGGTAGAAAGTGTGAAAGGTGTTAGATAGGTCGGGCAAAATAAAAATGGCTAGGATTGAATTATGTCTTACATGACTGTGAGAAGGCGATACGTCCAGCGACTCTATAGCACCGCGATGACCAATTGCGTCGTATAGCTTGGTGGCAGTCTGACCAGATATCTGTAGTTGGATCATTCAGGAAAGATGGTCAAAAAACACAATAGTAAGGTTTTACGATAGAATCGTTTCCCGTCTTACCTGCCATGCACCAATTTTCTCACCATCAACACCACCAGCTAACGCAACCAACCCTTCCTTCCTCTTGACAAAACCAACAGCTTTAATCCCCTTCCCAGGCTTCCCACAATCAAGTATCGCCAAACTATTCCCACTATAATCCCACAACCTCGCCTTCCCATCAAAACATCCCGTCAACACCAGATCATCTGTAGATCGTATCGAAGCAATCCAATCTGGATGTGGATACGAGTGGGATGGTGATGGTGGTGATTGGACTGGCAAATACTCGATTTCGAGAATGCTTTCCGTAGATTTGGCATTTGCATCAAGGTATTCGGACAATGATGTTCGTAGAAACTTGTTTTCGATTAGAAAGTCGAATGGGATTGTTTTTTCTGTTGGTTCTGGATTGTCTTTTTGTGGGAAAAAAAAAAATGTAAGCTTGATGAAACATAGTAGATCAAGTGTTAAAAACGTAGTGTCGAAGCTGAGATCATCCTAAATATAGTATTTCAAACGAGTTTGATTATCGTTCATACCTGAATTCAGCAGCTGGTTTACAATGCTTGATAGTCCGATTCTCTTGACGCCAATTGGAACAAGAATGGGAGCTGTTGTGACAGAGTACCTAGACTCTCTACTTCTGAATCGCACCTGCACTTTCTGCTGTTGCTCGTTCTCATTGTCTGTCGTCATCTTTGGGCTGTGAGCGTCTTCTGAGGGTTTGTGAAGGTTGAACATTGGCGAGTTTTCAAAAGCAATGTTTTGGTAAGATAACGGCGCGGTTTCGCTCATGCGTATTCCAAATCACATATTTGACTTTATTGTAGAGCGATCTCTTATGCAACATGGGTTCGAAACGCCAAGCGTGACAAAGACAAAAGAAATGATCAAAGTGAACTTTAAACACATCTTTGATTACATGCAAAGATTTATACATTGCTATAAGCGCTATATGCACACATAGCGCCATCTCCTGCCACCGGATGCGTGACGTTCTCGCATACAGCAGCATTAGAGTGGCAGTGAGGACCAGCAAATGCCTGTGTCTGGGGCCTCTGTCATGGTCAATCCAGTTTCTAGGCAAGAGCTGTCGATACGGCTCTCTGTTCTCTAAAATAATTTTGGTGTGAGGAAGTGAAAATGTTTAGTTGGAAACATTTCGTATCATTTATGCTATAGTTGGAAATCACGAATGAAACATCATCGGGCAACAATCTCTTATAGAACACAGGCTCGGAACAAGAAACGAGCAGGCAGGCGGCGTAAAAGAAAGATCAAAGTCGACTTTGATTACTGTTTAAAGTGTAATTTACTATTATGCAGAATCTATGGAAAAGCGCCTTTACACCAGCACCATCTCCTGCCACGAATGCCGACACCCCCACACAGCTTCACAAACACCACCTCACTCTTACAAGACAGCAGGCAGATGCATCTTCATACTCTGACCAACCAGAGCATCTCTAATCCAACGAGGCCCGTCGACTGCAGTGACGACTTGGTTGAGATCAAGTCCGGATCTCAACAAAGTGCCTATCGTCGACAAGGCGTTATGCTCTATAGCACTAAATAGTAGCTGTCCATTCCCGCTCAGAGCATTATCTCCTTGCTTGAGAGTGAATCCTGATATGGTAATGTTACCAGCCGGCGTTGGCACGTCAGGCTTATACAAGGCCAATTGCATGTCACCAATCTTCATACTTGTGGTTGATGGATTGTATATGCTGACACCAACATGGAATGGGATGGCTTGTAAAGATTTCGGTATTAACGGCAGTATGCTTTTAAACGTTACATTATTCAATCCATTGGTGCCCGGTAGCGATATAGTCTTTTCCATCGTAATCGGCACCTTTATAAAGTTAAAAAGAGTCACGGTAGCAGGTCCCCTAAACGTCAGATCGACGCTCGGGCTGCTTATAAGCTGCTTCACAAAGTTACTCCAAGATCTAGAGTCCTTCAATACTATCGTCTGATCGAGACGGATTACGTTGGGAGCTTCTTTAGCAATATCCATTTCGGGGATTGTGACTTCGAATTGATTCGTATCGCCATATGCCACATTCATAGCTCCAAATGATATGTGGACGCTCATAGGTGGTGGCGATACGAATCGTTGTTGTTGTTGAATTCGGAAACCTGTGTCTGTAGCTTCTGTTATAGTTGTTGCTCCGGTGTCTAGCTGCGAGCTGCCAACAATGCTCTCTGCAGAAGCGGTTGAGGGAAGAGAGATTTGCTTAGTTACGACTATGGTGTGCATGTCATCGGAACAAACAAGATGCACCATTTACCGATAACCAATCGAAGAATCACAAAATACGTAAAAGGAATCATGATAATTATTAGAAGCACCAATACTAGACAGGATATACATCTTGGTCTGCGATGCCATGGCTTCTTAACACCATCGTCCTGAGTGTTTGAAGCACCAACATCCTGACGATTATGTCTGATAAAGCCACTAAATGGGTTACCAAAACGGCCTTGACGAGCATTTGCTTCACTAAGTTCTTCGGGTTGATTCCGTTTAGGCAGTTTTAAGATTCCCTTCAATCGTTCGGTAAAGCGAGCCCTCGAATTAGAACGACTAGCTTCCTGCTCTGCTTCTTGATAGGCAGCGGAAGGAACGCCTCTTGTGAGAAACCTCAAATAGTCCATTTCCTCGTGCGAAGGGATGCAGGGAGATGTTGACGCAAAGTCCAAACACTTGGAGGTGTGCAGATGGTCTCTGAAGCAGATACCCAAAACTGAAATCTAACACGTAAATCAAACCCGCAGCTTTAAAGAAACGCCCTTCTATAATCTGGTTTTGGACTTTCTGAACTACGAATGCAAAGTTACAACATGGTAGATTTTTCGAGCCTTCGGGTTCACAATGGTTATATGATATATCAGAGTCAACACTCTGTCTAGTAGACAATACGGACCCAGATGGATTCAGGCACCTTGTTTATATCCGAGTAGAGTTTTTGCATCTCATCGTGTGTTAAATCAGCGGTGATGTCGGCCATGAAGTAAGCAATTGGACCCTAAAAAGACGATGAAATGCATGATGAGACGAGGGTTACCATGCAAGCGTTGATAAAGCTCATACCTTGCTATCACAGATTTGCTTCTCAATGTTGAATTCAGAGAGAATCTTGGTCATTTGCTAAACGACGAGGAGCGAAATCAGTCAGGTCGAAAATAATACGATGCAAGTCGTTTGTTTTTTGTTCAACACTGACAAACAACACCACAAAACACAACTTACTCTCAAGACACCAGGAACGTTTTGATGACAGTTAACCACTCTCACAGTGTGAGAATCAGCGAATGGTACACGCAAGTCGACTTCAGGGAAGTTGACTGCTCCCAAACTAGTGCCACTGTTTACATATCTGATCAATGCATTGGCGACTTCTACACCAATAGCCGATTGTGCTTCTTCAGTAGATCCACCAATATGTGGAGTCAAGATAGTGTTGGGACATCCTTGTAGTTCAGTGACAAAGCCTTTACCGTTTGCGAAAGGTTCTGTTGGATATACATCTACAGCAGCACCACCCAAATGACCTGATTTGAGAGCAGAAGCTAGAGCCTGGATATCTACTACGGTACCACGAGAAGCATTTATCAAGTAGCTTCCCTTCTTCATGATTGCTAATTCCCTGGATGAAATCATGTTTGCAGTGTCGGGAGTTTCGGGTACATGGAGAGTGATAAAGTCGGCTTGTTTGAGCAAGTCGTCTAGTGACGCTTGTGGACGAGCCGTACCCAATGGCATCATTTGCATGACGTCAAAGAAGATGACTGACATTCCGAATGCGTCTGCTAACACAGATAGTTGGGAGCCGATATGACCATAACCGACAATACCCAAGGTCTTGCCACGGATTTCATAGCAGTTGGCAGAGACCTTGTTCCAGTTTCCTTGGTGCATTTCATTATTTCTGTCGCCCAATTGTCGGGACAATGCGATGACTTCAGACAAGACCATTTCAGCTACATGGAGGGTGAGTGAGGTAAGATACAAGCAAGTGTCAAGTAATTCCTTTATTAAGTGACGAGCAAGCGAAGAGCAAAAAACGATGACAGTATAGTCGTTGCACGTATTTAACATACCAACACTACGAGAGTTACTGAACGGAGAGTTGAAGACAGCAATCTAATAGTGTGCCACATGTCAATTCAATATCAACTTTTGCACGAGCTGTCCACCCTCATCACTTACACCGGCTTTTGCAGCATATTCCAAATCTACTTGGTTGGTACCAATGCAGAAACATCCAATAACACGTAATCGTTTGGCTTCCTTTAGGATTTCAGCAGTCAAATTTGTCTTGCTACGAATACCAATGACGTGGACATCTCGAATCTTTTCCTTTAATAATTCAGGAGACAATGATTTTGTGTGGAATTCGACCTAAAGGACGTGAAGATTGTGAGCTGTGAGGTGAGCTGCACTTCAACGGAATGAACATCTTCGAAAGCTTGACGCGAAGTGAGGGGTGCGAAACAACAAGGAGTCATGAAGCCATCTCAAAGCACTGGAATCGAGCTGAATGTTTGCCCTCTAAAGCCATTAAGACAAAACTTTTTCGCCAACACACACACACGTACCTGGTATCCTTGAGCTTTGAGCAAGTCTACAGCAGTTTCATTGACGTTTTCCAAGAGCAAGATCTTGAAGTCTGTAGTAGCGAATGGGCGTAATACTTTGGCAGGAGTACGATTGAACTGGGCCGGGCTTCCAGCGTAGGACTTTGAAAATGAGTGAGCAACAAAGGAAGAAGGTACAACAGAGGAAGTTGGGGATGTTGATTCATCGGCATATCCATTTGAGCGTGCGCCTCCGATAGGAATAGGTTGTGCCATTCTGTTTGATATCCAAGTGAGAGCGGGGTGAGCGAAAACTGTTATCGGTTGAGCTTGAAAACGGTTTTTTGAATGCGATGCAGTAGGGATTAAGGAGAGGAGACTTGCCTGATGATGATTGATAACCTTAATGCACGTGGAAGCAGCTGTTTGGTCTCTTCCTGTTGTCTTGTCTAAGATTTCAAATTGCGAACGAGCTGAAAGAAATTGGTTTTCAGGTGCTGTCAGCCCAAATTCCACATTTTCACGTGCGGCACAGATCAGAGCAGAACGAGTCATCTTGGGAATCCTGTACATCGTACATCGCGTCGAGCACAAAGTAAAGTGAAGTCTTGACGTGGTGACGGATCGTGCTCGACACGAAAGTCACGAAAGATGTTCAAGTTTTCAATTTACCAGGTAGCAGGGCTAACTCTCATGGAACGATGCTGAATCCACGGTGACTGATTGCGCATTCAGTACTGAAAACAAGGTACGTGTCTTACTTCATGTCAAGGTTCGTATCCGTCACAGCATACCACCAGGTTTCGCATTCATCGCAAAATAAAGGACAATAACAAAAGCCAGCCCGTCTTGCTTCTTACAACGTCGGATCTAGAATTTCCTATATAAATTCTTTTCCTCCTCATACATACCTATAATGTCAGCGCCAGAGTCAACCCAACCAATTGTAGTATTCGACAATTTGTCCAAGTTAAGATTGCTCAACCCGACAATACTAGAGGTAGACCATATCAGATCAATCTTCAATTCATTTGCTTAATCCTGAATTATCTTTGATCTATCAGGCTTCAGAGAAACTACGAGATGAATGCACCGACTTTACATCCAGTACGAGCACAATTTGATGATTTAGATCTCGAGTAGATTCACCATCAGCACACAATTCACACCTACCTTTCATCTATTCATGATAGAAATATCGACATTTCATAAAACAGTTGGTGAATTCCACGACATATTACAACAACGTGCTGCACAAGTTGAAGCAGAGAAACTAAAAGTATGGATAATCATATGTCAATCACATATATCTATGTATGATCCAGTGCTCTGATACTCTACTTCTACGACTAGGCTATTGGAAGGAGGAATCGACTAGAAACTGAACTGGAACTTCGAAAGAGGAAGAGATTACAACTAATGTCTCTAGTTCGCGAGGGACAGACTGAGCTTGAACGGTACCGGAATTTTATGATATTGCTATTGTGCATGTAAGGATATGCTAACTGTGACACTATTAGATTGGTTGCTCAAACTGATTCGTTGCAGCGTGTGCTTCAAGAGCAACAAACGATGATTGATGAGCTGAGTAGCAAATGATCAAAATGCATTTTTGAATCTACCAGGATGACAAGATGTCGAACTCGATGGAATATGTTTCCAAGTGGAAATAAACGCAATCAGCAGCAAAATTGGAGCTCATGTGTAGCATTTAGATTGTCCTTCTGCCCACAAATGTGATATTCATTCTGCAGTGATAGACGAGGTCATTTGAGCTCGAAAGTGTAAGGATTGGTGGTTGGTACGTGTGATCTCCGATATTGGCTCAAATTACTGAATGAGCTTGTGCTGCACCTGATGACAGTGGTGAAAGGATGGATTCAGTCCTCATATCTGTGGTTCTTTCAAAGTTTATAGCGTGTCGTAGGTTTGAAACACGTTGCAGCATATCCCCAAAATATATCCTTCCTTTCGAACAGACAGGTTAGATGTGGAATTCGACAGATTGCATATCCACCTCATCCTTTGAACACGTATTTCACCGGAAACGGCACGTTCCTGTGAAGGATCGTCTTATTTTCGTCCATTCTCCAACAAAACATCGCATACACTTATGGCTGTAATATATGGATGTTGATGCAGACCTTACGTACTATGGAATTTGTCGGAGCGGATCCACAGATGCAGGGAATTATCAAAGAGATGATCAATCTGTTAGAGTTCTGCCCTGACGACCCTCCCGTCTTTCTGACAGAACCCTCGCTTTCATAAACTGAGCCGTATATAATAAATCTAAATACATTCTACGACAAATCCCAGATCTCGTATTTGAGGATGTCCCGAGATGGAATTGAAGGCATCCAACACCAGAATTGAAGCTCAACTTGGAGTGCCATCTGGAATCTCTCTGCCCACATGATATAGATTTCACAACGGTGGATGAGTTCCCGTCGAAAACCAAAGTATATGGGATTTGGTAGGTGTGTTCTGCACTTTGTTGTAAGTGGTGTTTGCCGAGGTATTGCAAACATCATATACTGTTTGTGCTTTTGAATCAAGATAGAATGGAATTGCTGAAACCACAAGTCTTCCATCATTCTACATGTCCGTCCAACTTGAGGTTCATCCGCGTGATGAGTGAAAACAGCTTGGCAAAAAATGCAGGTTGATGTGAATGCCAAAACATCCATCACAGCGATCAGACACGTTCTGCGAGAATCGATATCTGTTCTTTGCGTATGTACAATCAAATTTAGGCTCGTCATAGTATCCTATTCTTGCTCCGAGTTGGCACTCCAACTGCTCACGCACTCCAACTACTCACTGCTCCTCAAAGTTCAATTCTATATCTATACAGTACCGTTGTAGGGAAAGAGTGCCGTAGATCGGACTTGTAGCATCAGTCCCTAGGATATAGAGCTTGCCCTTGTGTTATTGGACTTGCTTGTTAGTCTAGGTTTGTGACGTTTAATAGCCTGCATAGCTCACAGACTCTACGTCTTCAATAGTCTTCAATCAGGAGACATGGATTCAAATTCGGAAGATCATGTTGGAATCAACAACTTGCCAAACGAACTTCTTCTTACAATCATCACATATTCCTCCCCGTCGCCTCAAAATCTGTCAAAAACATCTCGTCGTTTTCTAGAACTTTGTCGAGATCCTTGTACTCGAGCATCATGGTTGATCCGTCAGTACGGCAAGGATGCATTTGAAGCCGCGTTCTCCTGGACATCTCTTTTCACTGATGTCGAGACTTTTGATCACCTCGTCAACATGCTTCCCCGAATTCCAAGGTGAGTGACGTGTCCATCATCAGATCTTATGATTTTATTTGATTTGTTGCTATCTAGTCAGGCTGGTAATAACATTTCTTTTCTTGTAGGTATGAATGAAGGGTTGTGGTCCGGTTTCAGCTCGGCTTGACACCCGGTAGTGGTAGTAATCATCTCTTTGTAGATATCAACTCCAACGAGCTGTGGTTAGGCTTCAGCTCAAAGACAAGTTGGATATCCTTGTACGTGTTTTGCAGTATGGCAAAGAGAAATATGGGAGATTGTCGCTGGACAAGCAGGATGCAGATACCTTTCGCCGTATCACCTCGCCTCATCAACATCACAATCAACAAATGGCTTTGGGAATCTTGCTTGGACAGCCAATAACCGCCACTCTTACAACCGATGAACAAACCTTGGAAACACTTCGAGTCCTAGTAGAAGATTACGATTTCAATGTAAACTATAGCAGGTTTAGCGTCACAACTGGTATTACTTCTCTCGACGTCAATGAAGGATATCGTGTCTTTCTGACTGCCATTCAAACCTCGAACGCTCGCTTGACAAAGGTATGCGCGAATGATGACCTAATCTTGCTGAAGATATCTGTGCTAATACCGGGGCAATCACTTCTTAGTCATTATTGGACTATGGTGCATCAACTCACATGGCCAAACCAATAAGTATCACCAATCAGCGACGTGGATTGTATGGAGCCGATATGAATGCCTTCTTCATGGATCGTGCTAGGTTGACCGATTTCCCAAACCCTATATCATATGTGAACTACTTTCCTGCTGACTTGCGACCATATCTACGTGACTCTGCTGATGCGCTGATCATGGCTGTGCATGTCAAGAATGTGGAGATTACTCTAGCGTTGCTAGAGCACGATTTGGAACGCTGGGATGATGCTGAAGGCGGGCTTGTGTTGAAACAGGCATTGCAGCTTGCTGTTGATGACAATTGGGCCGAGTACGTTCTACTACTTCTATTCGTTTAGTTGCTGGCCTCGTTATCTCACAACACTACTTTCTTAGTGGAATACCTATAATTAGAGGGTATATCAACGAGAAAGATCGTGAACAAAAGGTTAAAAAGTCACCGTCGGCACTCAAGAAGCTACTTGTAGACGCAGTAGCTACTGACAATCTCGAGGAGGTCAAGCGTCTGATCAAACAGGGCGCTCGCTTTGAAACTCCTGCTACAAGCGACATCTTTTACAGGTCGATTGATATCTTTGTGAGTTCCAGTGTCTCGTTTTGCCTGTCGAAAACCACTTCACTGACTCTTAATATGTACTACAAAACTAGAGGAGCATCGTGCGTGGTCGCAAAACAGACATCTTGGCGTATCTTATCAAGAGCAACTATCCCGGTCTGGATCAGTTTCGACTGGGAGAAATGCTGATTCAGGTAAATACGTAACTCTCAATGGCTGAAACATTTGGTCAGGTCGCAAACCTTCTGGGTTAAATTCTGAAACCTCTTTCTTTGTAGGCCGTCGAATCGTCCAACATGGATATAGTCAATTTGCTTTTGTCTCAAAAGACCCGCAGGCCTAAAATCTATGAGAAAACCATTCGTCGTGCAATGTATGTCGGAATCGAACCTTCTCACTGATGACTTTATTAACTTTCTAACTCCCTGTTTCCCCTTTCAATTTCACAGGATCAAGGGAAACTTTGAAGCTTTCTCCGCCCTTCTGAAACTTTTAAAGTATTATTAGCCCAATAGCGTCCGTATAGCTAAAGAGAGGATTTACTTTGAAATTATTTATTTTAGGGAGCAAGAACCCTTCAATGTCATTGCTGGTTGGAGGTCGCTTCTTCGTGTCGCTGAGAAACGAAAGTATGACAGGAAGTGAGTTTGTTCAAAACTCCCTCGTTACTCTCGTTTCTTTAGACGGAAGCGCGCAATCTCACCCTGATTTTACGTATCTAGGGACCCAGAAGGATTCTTTCTGTCGCGTCTTCAGAACTTGGAAAAGGAAATCATGGCCAATCGAGCCGATAGGATCAGCAAGGCTAGAAAAGGCGTCAAAATGGCCATCGTGTCTGATGATGAAGATCTTGCATCAGATGATGAAGAAGAATTTGTAGATGACGAGGAGCATATGGAAGACGAAGAATCAGAAGACGACGAAGCAGTATACACGCAGACACAACAAAAACAACATGCAATTGCGGCCGAGTCTGATGCAGAATCAGATTTCGAAGAATCCAATGCATCAGCATCCAAAACCTTGAAATACGCTGCACCGACTCGTGTCATATCGACACGACCGAAACGTAATGCCATCAAGAAATTCGAAACGCTAGATCTTGACTCGATGGCTGATGAAGATGATGAGGATGACGCAGACATGACGTCTATCCCACGTGTATCAGCTCAACATAGCGATGATGACGACGTACTGTCCGAAGTGGAGGAAGAGGAAGAAGACGATCATGAAGTAAAGAAACGTCGTAAAGCTAAAGGAAAGCAGCCAGCTGCTTCATCTAATCGTGCTTCATCTAGTAAACGTAGTAGGAGGGCTGTTGTTGAAGAGCATTATGACGATGAGGAGGAGGAAGAGGAAGTAGTGAAACGTAAACGTACAAGGAAGAGCAAATAGACATGGCGAGTTGACTCGCCACCAAGTAAAATATAAAGCATGAAAAGCAGAAGATGCAAATAAATAGAAAAGTTACCTCAGTTTCTCGCACTGCAGCACCGTCCGTTATTGTCAATGCAAATGTATTATAAAAACTTCGTTTTACAATGGAAACATGATAATATGCCTCAATCGACGATAAGGGAGCGCTTATACTGCTCAACAATACCCGATTGGTCACCAGTGCGACCTTCAAATCGTGTCATGGATCCTTTATCACAAATCCAGATTTCTGAACATACGGCGTCCAAGAAGCGTTGATCGTGCGATACTGTTTGGAACAGAGTAAGAGGATGTCAGTTGTGGCAAAAAACAACACTGCGAAGAACTGCATGAATCGCACCAATGATGATGCCTCCGTTGAATCTACGAAGAGCTGCGGCTAGAGCATCAATCTAAAGAAAAATCATATTCAGGTTTTGGTCCGAAAAAGAGAACTGGTTCGCGCTCTTAAACGCTTTTAAACCTACAGAACTCATATCCAAGTGATTTGTCTAGTTCACAAGCAAAAAAACGATGAGTCAGTCAGAAAATGTTGGTCAACACTTGATAGACAGCAGCTCAGTAATACAGCAATCATAGTTCACACATACCGGTTCATCCATAATCAACACGTGAGGATTCTGTAAAGCCATATGAGCAAACACCACTCGACTCTTTTGACCACCAGACAAGGTACCAATAGGCTGTAGAGCTGTAGTACCAGTCAAACCATATCGAGCCAATACTCGTCGATACTCCTCTTCGGTACGGCCAGGGAATCGTGATGACAGGAATGAGACAGAGGAACCGGCCAATTCAAGTTGATCCACATGATGTTGTGAGAACAGTGCCAAACGAAGACGACCGTGACGTTGAGTGAAGCCGCTTGAGGCCTCTATTTCGCCTGTAATGAGTCTTACGAGTGTTGTTTTTCCTAAGGTATTGTTGTGTGAGTAGAGGTGGCAATAATAAACAAACGGAATTGAAAACCCTATTTATGTCGAAGTACACATTCTCACCTGCTCCGTTTGGACCGACGATGGCAATCTTGGAATCCATTTGCAAATCCAACGACACCTTTTTCAGAATCAATCTGGACTTATCATAGCCGAAAGTGACTTCATTCATTTGCAGTATAGGAGGAGACAGCTTCTCAGCTTCAGGGAATCTAAAGTATATATTTTCTCCCGTAGTTTCATCAGTAGCAAAGCCTTCCATTTCATCTTTCGGCGGTGGTTCTAGAGGTGGTAACTTCTCTAGAATCTTGATTTTAGATTGTGCTTGGGCTGCTCTGTTGGCATTATATCTCCATCGATCAATAAAGGCTTGTAAATGAGCACGGTATGCGAGTTGGGATTCATATTCTCTGAGTTGATTTTTACGACGTTCGGTATGTGTAGACAGGAATTGGGAAAAGTTTCCACGGTAAGCATCCATTTGACCACTATGAAGATGGAGGACGTCCGTTGTGACTGCATCCAAGAAGGACCTGTCGTGAGAGACGACCAATAGGGTTGCATTCCAGTTTTGGAAGTATTGTTCGAGCCATACTACGGCTGGGAAACTATTGGGAACAACAAGCCGAATGGTTAGCAAAGGTTAAAATTGTTTTATCTGTAGTGCGAAGGAGTGCGAAAATCATGGTTGATACTTGCTCCAAGAAATTGGTTACTTCATCAGCAAGTAACAGGTCAGGCCGACAGAATAGAGCTCGAGCCAATGCCAGACGCTATGGGACGAGTCGCAGTCAATTTCTCGATGAAGAACCAAGCGTAATCCCCAAGCTTACCATTCGCCAACCTCCAGAAAATGTCCTGGTAGCAGCTCGTTGTTGTTCAACAGTGAAACCAAGACCAGCCAAAATAGAGGAAGCTCTGCTCTCTGCTCTATCTGAATCGATATCTTCCAATCTCTGGTACACTTCTTTGATTCGAGCAGATTTGACGAGATAGTCCTCATGAGGCAGGTCTTTTCGTTGTAGGTCTGCATTCAATTCCTTTTCTTCTTTCAGTAATGATTCTCGTTCTACGTCTGCTGCTAATACTGATGCGATTGCTTCCGTGTCATCACCAGCAATCTATATGTGTTTGTGAGTATGAGCAAAAAAGGCTAGAATGCTGGTACAAGTATAGGTATTGTGATGCACTACTCGGGCCAAACGCCTAAAAACCACACTCCAGCTACAACGTGATGAACTTACTTCTTGTTCAACGTGTAGAATACGCATATGAGGAGGAGTCTGAAGCTCTCCATGAGCAATAGCTCTCAGCAGTGTAGATTTACCCACACCGTTCTTTCCAACCAAACCATATCGTCTACCATACACCATACTGAGATCGGCATTCTGCAATATCTTTTTACCAGCATATTGAATATCAAAGTTCTCAATCTTGAGATCCTTTGACTGTGATTGACCACCAGTAGTGACGAGTTTACCCTGATTTACAATGATTGCGGGAGGAGCAGCAGGATTCCAAACAGGTATGAATTCTAGTAATCTGTCTTCTCCTCTCTTTTCCAGTTTGCGTCTACGTTGTTCTTCGGCAGCACGTAGTTTTCCTTGATCGACCGTTGATTTTGCTAATAGTTTGCCGTTTACCGAATGGTGGGATAGGTCGACACCTCCATTACTAGTGGATCCGCCAAACATGGCATTGTTTTCCTTGTTTTTGGCAGATACATCCTTCATGGAGACAGTGTTTTCTAGTTTGACTGCCTTGTCGCTGGTTCCGTTCTGTGATTCTAGGTAGCCAGACAGTTCCGATAGTTTACGACATAGTTGGGATACGCTGTCTTCCTGTGCTCCAGCTTCGGATAGGAGAGGAAACAAGAAGTCTATTAGAGCATCTTGCGACCTGTCTGATGTTGTGTCGTCGAAATAGGAAGTTGCATAGGAGAGGAGCTCTGGATCAAGACTTGGAGCAGTCTGCGTGATCTATTAAGTGATAAATTTGTCAGTGAGATTATGAATGGAGACGGAAGAAACAATGGTATGTTACGAGTGAGGAAATCTGCTCTGTTTTGCCCTTCATTAAAGTCAAGTTTGCTTTGGGATTCAATACGATGTATATTTGACTTGACGTATAGATTTTGACTAGAGCGTCGTCTTTTAAGTAGGGAAAGCTGTTTCAAGTAGAGCAGCTCGATGTGTTGGGAAAAAAATCAGAGTAAAAAACACGAGCAGGCTTCTGCGGCGGTCAAGACATCGTTTCAATAGTTGTTATAGATTGTTGCATTGATTAATACTTAAATTCATAATTTTGAACGTGATCTGTTGGTCTACACCACCAAAACTAGCCTCAACCAACAGTCGCATTTATATGATACTTGAAGCAGTGGTAATGGACTCTATAATTTAATTCTGCTTTACACGTGAGACCAAAGCAAAATGTCGCGTTAAGCGGTGTTGCTCCTGTCTCGAGCTCGCCATGCATACCAAACATTCAGAGTGCTGACGTTTGAGGTGTTGAGAGTGGCGTTTAGTTCAAAGAAGATCGGCTGGATTCAAATATACAATATGGCCGAATCGGATCACTTATTTGCTCATCTGGTATACCGATTGTATATCAAAAGCTTATCGAGATCTGCTCTTTCTAACCTCAACTCTGAAGCTCGAACTAGGTTTCACGTTAGAGCAAGCTCGGAATGCTATAAATGCCGGAAATGTCGACGCGAATTCGTCCGTCACTTGGTTGGTTGCTTCCTTCAGTTTGTGGTGCCCTTGCAAAGACATCTGACTCGGTGATCTCTCGCACTTGACCAGGATTATGAACCAGATGGATGAGGATCAAGACCAACTATATCGGCCGGATATTCGCCTCACAAATCCATACGCTGGTCCCATCCCACATCAGGACGATCAAGACATGATCCTGCCAGATGTCAATGACGTGGCTCCTGCTCATCCTTTCGTTGCTCCTCATGATCCTCCTACTCAGCCTGTAGATCTGCATCCTCGTGGTACTGATACTGATGAGATGGTGACTATTACGCCTCGGTCTGAAAATGTTGTTGGTCTTGATGAACCGACTCTGAGCATTACTCCATCTTCTGGTACGTTCTAAGCTTTGAGAGCTTAATTTACGAATGAGAATCGGATGTACATGTTATATCTCTCGCCTTGCACTTGATCTCGAACTGATGTGCAAGATTTCCTATTCGCCTCAAACTAACCTACGTGCGTCGGTCTTAGCACCTGATATACATGTGGAATCCCGATATAAAGAGCATCGTGGAGACTATACGGATCTTGTTAGGAAGAAGGCGGTCGAAGAAGAGAAGAAACTCAAGGTTCAAGATCGTGAGGTGAAAAAAAAATGCCATAGAGTATTGATTGTTAGGGACAAAACTAACAACTCATCAAATTAGGCCAAGAAGCGTATTTTGGCTCAGATTGAAGAAGACCGTCTTCAGAAAAGCAAGTCTAAAAAGGCTACGATGGCTGCCACACCTTCCACGTCATCGCAGACTCTGTCATCGCCTTCAGCACCAGCCGCTTCTTCTAGTACGATTCAAGTACGTCTGCCAGACGGCAGAATCATACGTAAAATTTTCAGCATAGAAGCCATAGTCAAGGACGTTTGTGACTTTGTTGTCGCAGAAGGTCGCATTCAGCCAATCGGTACCGCAGATGGATATCAGCTGATGCAGCCATTTCCTCGTCGAGTATACACTAAGGAGGACTCCCCTTCAAGCATAAAAGATGTCGGATGGGTACCTGGCGCTTCGTTATCTATTTTGAAACCTCAGTCAGCAGTAGTCCAACAACCAACACAACCAACATTACCTCAACCACAACGTCAGAGGCCAAATATGGTACCTCCGACACGAGCTCCAATACCTCCTCGACGAGAACTTCTCCCTGCTGAAAATGGTGATCCTGAAGATTCCGACCCTAATGATGGCGAGTACGATCCAACTCAAGATCAAAATCCGTCTGATGAAGACTCTGATGAAGAAATGGCACCACCGCCTCATATCCCTCATATACCTGCTCTTCCGCCAGCAGGCGACCGTCCTTTGGGTGATAATGTGCATGGATTTGATGCTCCACGTGGCGGTAGAGGTGGTACGCTGCCGTTTGCTGGACGAGGTCAATCTCTTGGAGGTCCACAAGAGAATGTGGCTGCTAATATTGCGCTAGCGGCCGTCGCAGCTCCTCCTCGTGAGTATCTTGAGTACTGTAGTCTTTTTGCTTGTATGCTCACATGAATCATACTTTTTCAAGTGTCACGACAAGATAGAGCTGCATTAATGGCTCAGGCTACTGCTCAAAGACCAACTCCTACTCCTGTTGTGTCATCATCTGGCTCAAAGCATGCTCGACAAGCAATCAAACCACTGAAAACAATCGCAATGAAAGCTGTAGCAGGTGAAGACGGGCCAGTTTTTTAGGTTGTCAACGATTAACATCGTTGGTCTGTAGCTATATTCTCGAATCCAAAAGTTCCAGAACACAAGTTTCTGGCTACTCGTAAAGTCGGTCCTGAATTGGGTCAGCAGATAGTCACTGAGTTGATGGCGGACAAGAAATTCGAACGATTTACACTCAAGAGATTACGAGCGTGGTAACTTGCAACTTTCTTCGTTGTTTACCGCATCATTCTGGATACTAAGTCATCGCCAACAAACAATTAGTTCTCTTAACAGCTTTACCTTGGATGGCTATGGTCTGGCAACAGACAGTCTGTTGGAGGCCATTGGCTTATTGACTTACAATTCGACTACACATGTGTCGTTGAGAAGCTGTGGTTATATTACCGACACTGGACTGTTATCTCTGTCTCCATTGAAGCACTTGCAGTACTTGGATGTTTCGTCTTGTAGAATCACAGATCTTGGAACCCCTGTCTTCAAATGTAATGATGGATTCGACCCGTTTGTTGTATGCTCTAGAACTGACTTTGGTGCATCTCCTAGCATTCCCAGATCTACGACACTTGAACATGTCACGGACCAAAATCACAAACTCTGGCTTGAAAGAGTTGGTTTCTGGGGTGAAGAATTCTCTGACTGAATTGCTACTGACTGGCTGTGAACGTGTTGGTGGTGATGAGGTGTTTGTTATCTTGCAAGGTATTTTGGGGCTTTCTAGGGGTTTGTTTGGCACACACAGACACATCAACTCTACTCTTTTGTTAGATTTGAGCCTCCTACAAATTCTTAACGTCTCGGATCTGACTCTAACTACTCAGAAACCACCAAGACCATCAACATTCGGAGACATGCGACATTTCATTACAGCACGGACTGGTTTGTCAGATGACGACTGTCGTCGTGTGATAGGAGGCTTTAAGAAAATGACTGAATTGGATCTCAGTGGTTGTAAATCTATTACCGCATCAGCCATGATTTGGATTGCTCGAAACTGTAAATTGTTGGAGAGTATAAAGTTTCCAGATCGTGATATGGATATGGAAGCTGTACTGCCAGCTTACTGCGGTAAGCATTATTTGGTCCTGTCTGCTTGTTTTTGTTTGGGTTCTGTTTGAATTGATGAACTGGTTGCTCAGTCATTGGCTTTAGGCTTGCCATTGGTATCTTTGGACATGAGTGGCTTCAAAATCACGGATCAAGACGTGACGCACTTGAAGGGATTGGCTGCTACTCTTCGAGTCCTTAATCTGAGTGCTACAAGGCTTTCGGATTTTCCTGCAGTGTCTTGTAAGTCTTCTTGTCTTGGTCGATGCAGTCCTTGAGAGCGCATCAGAAGATATACCAACAATATTGAACTAGCACTGTCGAAACTGACAGCACTGGACCTATCTCGAACCAGCATTGGGAACCAGACTCTGACCTATTTGAAGGGTCTACGACACTTGACTGAGCTGTCACTGTCAGAGACTCTCGTTATCAAAGGATGTATTGCTATACTCTCATCTTGTGACTTTGCAAAGTCATCTCTTAGAATGCTCAACCTGTCCCGCACCAACATTGACGACGATGATATCAAGCCACTCGAGGATGGTAGTTTGAGTAGTCTCACGAACTTGCAGATTGATTACACAGGTTGTACGGAGGCTAGCCTTCCTCATATTAGTGTTGGGTGTCCCTCATTGGTTGCATTGCCAAGGATTCGCCGTGTCGTGATTGCACCACCACCACCACCACAAAATGAAGAGGATGATGAGATGATGATGTTGTAAATAGGCATACCACTCGGACCGTAAAGTAGTAGAAATGATGTAAAGTCTGTAAAAGGATAATAAATGTAGTAAACCAACCACCTCTGAAATCTGTTTCTGAAGAAAGCGTTCATTGATGAGCTCCGTATAAGTTACGTTATTTGTACAAGCGGGCGACGACTTCTCGTTAAGCCTCATTTGGTTGAAGTTTTGCTAAAAAAAATAAGTCAGATCAGACTTCACTCCGCATACTGGCGAAGCAAAACACAATAGTGTCTCTCTAGCCGTACCTGAATTGCTTAAACACCACAACCTTCGTCTTATTCGCCTTCCTACTAATCGTCTTCTTCTTCCTATTCGACCCTTCAAAGATGCCAATATAATCAGGCCTTCCTTCAAGCAGAGGCCGTCCTTTAATCCTCTTGATATCCTGCTTGTGACTGATAATAGGCTTCTGCATAGGCTCTTCAATTTCCTCTTCTTCTACATCAACTTGCATCACTGGTGGCGGCGACGGTTTTCGTTCAGTACGTTGCTTTTTGGGCTGTTGAGGAGGTCGCTGAGCTGGTTTTATTATTCGGCCTTTGGCGGCTCGTATGGATTTCTCGGCCTTGGTGGGTCTGATGGTGAATTTGGCTGATTTGCCCATAGTGGTTGATGTTTTGTGTGAAAAGAAAAGATGTGACATGGACAACCTGGAGTTCTATGAGGTTAAAAGACGCGTGCAATGTAGAATGCACTATGTTCATTGGTAGACCGGGTGTTAAACGTGAGCGATCGCTTGATTCTAGCCATGAGACTTAGCGCTAAGTCACGAAATCATTAAGGTCTGAAATTAGATACAAATTACTAACTTTTTATAGGGTATACCTAAATTTGAACATTTGAGTAAGCGTCTGTTTTGGAGTATAACGTGACATGCGACGAAAGTACCTCCACAACGTCTTTTCATCAGACGTGTCCAATGTTCGATTCTTGCTCCTGAAACTGAGACGTGCAACGAGAGCGAAACACGCGCCCAGAAGCAGGATTCCTGCATTTATAGAATGCCCAATTACGTAGTGTGGCGCATCGGGCGATCTGTAAACTTGGCCTAAAACAACTCATCAGGATTGATTTTCTGATTCATAATGGCAGGTTTATCAAATATGTCGTACCTGCTAGTGCCCCGCCAATATTTCCCACACCATTGATGAATCCCATAGCAAATGCTTTCCTCATTGGACTGATTTGGTTGTTGGCGACCCAGCCGTGTACCAGAGAAACTAGGAAAACATTGAAGAGAAGGTAAAAAAGAGCGAGGAGCTGAAGAGGCCAAATACGATCTACCAGTAGGGTGTGCAAATCCCAATAAAAATATCATGGCATACGACAGCCCGGGTATAAACGTGGTTGCCATGATAATGTATCCGGTAGCAGCGATTAAGTGGTTGACTATGATGACGAGGGAACGGTCTTTTATTCTGTCAGATAGCGCAGATGTTCCCATGATTGTGAACGCTGGCCAGATTGCAGTGGGTACCGACATCCATCTACACACATACAGAGAAGTGAGAACACCCTTACTGATAATTTGCCGATCCAGTTGACTTACTGGGCTGCGACACCGCTGTAGCCTAAATAAGTTAACTAAAACAAAACGTGGTTTTAGGTAGACGTTCAACCGATTAGCACAATCAACAAACTCTTACAATGGTTGGCTGGAAGTACACAATGGAGTATGCTGGTATGGCACAACTGAAAAAAACTCCTAACTGGACCCATACTTCCCACTGTTTCAGCGTGGCCACGATTTCCTTGAAATCGATACGTCTGGTGTTATATTCCGGATTGTCGTATCGAAGCCGAGAGATTGCAATGTCCCGTTCTCGCTCGTTTAAGAATTTTGCGGTTTCAGGATAGTCGGGAATGGCGAATATCACAAAGATTCCGATAATGACAGAGGGTACTCCTTCAAGAATCTAGGCAGTTTTGACACGTCAGTCACGACTTTATCATGGATGTGGGCTGAGGGCTTACGAAAATCCAGCGCCAAGCAGCTAAATGAGCTGCTCCATCCATATAAAAGATAGCAGTGGCCAATAACCCCGAAAAGGCAGTAGCTAGTGCGGATCCACCATAAAAGAATGATATCCTTAAGGCGATTTCGTTTGGTTTGTACCATTGCGAAAGCCAAAAGGCGAGGCCAGGTAGCAATCCAGCTTCAGCTGCTCCAAGTAGCAGTCTTATTGTCAGCATTGAAGCAAATGAACTTGATGCAGCCATGCAAGCAGCCAGGATGCCCCAGGATATCATGATTCGGGAAAAGAAGTATCTAGAGAGACCCGAGAGAGGGTTAGAATATGCTTGATAATTGGTCCTTCCTTGGTATAGTTCACCTTGGAGGGACACGTAGCAAAATTAAGTTGGAGAATGGTTCCACAGCCGTGTATGTGATGAAAAACAACGAGAGTGCCAGATTGTAGTCACTTCCTTGCATTCCATTGTCTAATGAGACAGCCAAGTTAGCTCCAGAGAACAAAGTCTCGTTACTCCAAACAACCAAACCTCGTTCCATTTGCCCCAATCCTGTGACAACGTTAAGCCCATAAGCTCTTGCATTTCCAATGTTGACTCTGTCCAGATACGCGAAAACATACTACGTGACGTGCGTGAAATCCTTAGAGGCGATTGAAATTCAAAACAGAAAAAAACTAAAATGTTCTCTACCATCAAAAGAGCAACGGGAATCAGCCTGGAATCGAGTCTACGAACTACACGGTTAGCGAATGAAGGAAACCATCCGGATATCTTGACGTACTTTCGACGAAGTGCCGATTCCTCGCTGGTCGAGAAATCTGGTGTTCAAAGATCGGGAAAAAGTCAATCAATTGCAATCAAAACGCTACTTCACGAGAATCGCATGTTACCAGTGCTGGAAATGAGCTCCTTTGTGGCATCCTTTTCCATGTCTGCCATGTTTACTGTGTCGGATGTCACAAACCTTCAAAGTTAAGTTTCAAAAGCAAGATGACACGACGAGAGCACGTGCTGAATGTTTAGACAGGAGAGGCTGATATGAATGATCTAATGACGCTGAAGATAGAAAACACGTTCATCAAAACACTGCGCACGATGGTCTTTTTGCAGTTCCATATGTTGTTTTGCTCTGGAGCTTTAAACGCAATTGGAGGAGAGGCGAGCCCACTTCTGTACAGCATTGATACCAACAGGAAGGTCATTTATGGTGCTGTATCGCAGATTTAGGCTAAAAACGTACCGATCGGTACTCCTTCTTCAATCGTCCATTATAAGAAGCTCCGACATCACATACTCAGCTGGGCCCCGACTATTAAGAGTATTCTCCAAAAAATATGTAGTGTCATCATGAGCATAAATCATGCCGGAACCACTAAAGTAATGCTCTCAAAGACATTAGTCGGGACTTAACGCAGCAGTTCTTAAATTTCAGGCGATTCCGAATTTAACTCTTTGGGAACTGTGCAGCAAAGTTAGTATCAAACATGAACATGTTCTTCTTCGTAAAAATGGGTGTCGACGGCGGAAGCTCTGTTGACAATCTCAACACGCAAAACAAATTCATTTTATCTTTGTCCGACTCGTTCACAATGATCTACATCACAATGATCTATTAGAGAACACATGACCGGGAAGAACAAATAAATAGCCTGCTCGGATACATCCTATGACATTTACTTCGCTTCTCGGAGAAAATTCAGAGACCGATTTTCTTTGACCTTAACCTGGACAGGATATTTGGTCGCAAACCTTGAATGCGTGACGAACCAACGGGATTCCTAGATCTCCATACCGGAAAAGTTTATCTCTCCCATCAAGGTATCTATTAGTCGTTGCTATATAAGCGGTTTGAGAAGCCCGCCTGGCATCCCAATATCAAATTTTCGTTAACTTTGCTGTTTGCCACCACTCAAACTTTCGTGAGTTTGACATTTATGATCCAAGATCAAAAATGAGAAAAAATTTCATTGACTCTATTCAAACATATTTAGAGATATCTGATATCAGTGTTTCCATCATGGCTTCTACGGACTCGACGCCAGCTTTAAATAATACGGGATCAGAGCGACCGTCTCTACTCTTCAACCCACTTGAAACTTCCAACCCGCTGAATTTGAACTCGGCCACGTATATTACTCGCAATGATCTGCCATATGGCGCCCCGCAACAGCAATGGTTTCCTCAACCATCTCGAATGTCCGCGTCAAGTGACGGTCGCTCGAATACACTGACGAGAGATGGTCAAGGTTATATCGCATATCAAACGTTGCCTTCATATCAATTTGATGGTAAATCTTTTAACGGTATCAATGGCGTTGCATCAACAGTCATCATTCCAAATGGCGCAACACCCATAACACAGCAGCAACAACTTTCCTCTCAAGCCCGCAACGATGCCTATAACTGGAATGGCCTTACGAGACAAGATTCGAGACAGGATCTTCAAGCTGCTAATACCATGCCAAGACTTCCATATCTGAGTGATTCACGTCAAAAGACTGGCAACCACTCCTTAGAATCCTACAAGATCTCTGGGATACTACCTCCATACCCACCATATCATATTCCAGCTGTTGCTCCCGTTACCAACTTAACAAAGAACTCGTCACCAACTGCAGAACAGTCTTCAACATATTTGGAAGCATCCAATGCCACACCACATTCTCTAAACACCCCAACCGCTCTAGCTAGTGAGCCACCGCGTCGGCTAAGTGCAACTGCATATCCGACATCTAGTTCACCTCAACAGTCAAGTGAACAGGGACAATCGTTGCCACCAATGGTGCGAATGAATACGTGGTCTTCTATGGGGGAATCGAGTTCATGGATTGCATCTTCGTCTTCTTCATCAAACGATGGTTTCACATATGAGGTGGTCGTTAGACAGCAGCCCATGAGAGCTAGGATGTGTGGTTGTGGAGATAAGGACAGGCGAGCTATCGACCCTGTAAGTAAATTGCAACTCACTGTGTGGTATAGGAAAACTTCTAAATCTCTGTCCAATATGTAGCCACCAATTTTGGAGTTAACCGTCAAGGATGAAAATGGCACCATCAAGAACGAGTAAGTCTTTTGGTGCAGTTTGTAGAGATACTGCTCACCAATGCCAACCCTGCCATCAAATTAGCATTATGCAATCTCCCTTTCTAGTCATGCACGTCACTCTACGGACACCAGATGGCCTTACTCCCATGATGACGACGCCACGATTACCAGGCAAACTGCCGATATTGCTGGGAACTTTGGTCTCATCACCTAGTATCTTGCAAGATGGTGATGGAAAGCGTGGGTGCTATTTCATATTTCCAGATCTGAGTGTTCGGCTAGAGGGCACATTTACTCTGAACTTTACTTTGGTCAACTTGGAAGGGTATGTGAGATTCGAATATCAGTTCCTGCCATCATTTTATTTCTCTTTTGTCTATTATACAAACTCAACAATCTCTCATGAAACAATAGTGACCCACAACAGCTAGCAGGACAACCGTCAAGAGTGGCCGCAACCACCTTATCAGAAGTGTTCAAGGTGTATTCACCAAAAGCGTTTCCTGGCATGTCTGAGTCGTCAAAGCTTTCGAGAGCCTTTGCTCAGCAAGGCTATAGGATCCCAATACGAAAAGAACGGCTTCGATCAGAGAATGGACGACGTCGCAAACTGTTGGACTTGGATGACATGGACGCTATACATTCTCAAGTAATGTCACGGACCACTGATATGCCACAGGGTCGAGGAAGCAACCATGATCAGGAAGAACAACAGCATCAACAGGATTCATATGTGTGTGAGCAGCAGAGAGAACCAACTACTGGTGAAAAAAGAAAGGGGTCTCCAGAATGAGTTGAGCTTTTGAAACGTTGAAATGTGGACATTGAATAATTTAAGTAATACCGTTCCTACTACCTGATTCTATCCAAGGACGTATGAATCATCCCAAAACCTCGTAAATGTAAATGTAAATAAAGATGTGTGGTCTTTTCAAATTTAAAGATTTTGTTTTCGGATTCGTATCATCACCATCAGGTTCCTGAGCCAACGCCCACTCACCGTTGTTCAGGTGTTTGGTGTTGTCGCAAATTGGAAATGTACATTCATGACCCGTCAGATAACAGTGTTTGCGGGCGTATCATGATTCTTTATTGACGCATTCAACAGAAAACGCGCCAATATGCCAAGACAAGAATAAAGTTTCACATTCTCACCATCATGTGTTTGAGCATGATTTAAAACTGAAACACCAGCGAGATGAGTGAGGGACAAAGTCCCGACAGCAATGCACTGAATACGCTTATAGGCATATCTATATCGATTTTCTTTTCTTTTACATCAGCTTTGGGCACCTCTTTGCAGAGCAGAGGATTGGCGGTGTTGAGGGAGGCCAATGAAGAAGTGGTGAATATAGATGATGCTTCCTCAACAGAAGGAGAGATATCAGAATCCGATAACGATCTGGAAGCATCTGTTGATCTCCCAGAAGATTCAGCTGCTTCTCTCGTGGACTCCACGACTCCGACATTGAATTCAATGGAACGGCGACCGGCATCGACAAATGATACCCCACTTCTGTCGAACTATATGGCTATGAACGTGTCTGGGAACGATACGTCGCCTACGAGGAGACGGAATTCTCTGTCCATCTTACGAGGTATTGCTGGTGTATATCGAACGTCAAAACTCTATTTTGGAGGGGTTTTGAGTTAACGTGTTGTATGTTGTAGGTCGAGCCGATCTACCGAGAATACCACTAGACACGTATACAAGGAATACGGCGCCCGTTCAACCCAAGCAGCTCGTTAAGGGTATTCGAAGACAGAGACGTCGTGAGAACATGTGGGAGTTGTACTATGAGTATGAGTGGTATCTTGGATTTGGTGCATATGTGTTCTCTCAGCTGTTTGGATCAGTGTTTGGTAAGCGACAAGAAGGCCTTAAATCCGGTACAAATTCTCGATGGTTTAACAATTCCCGTTTCGAACAGCACTTGCGTTTATATCCCCAATGTTACTCGCCCCGTTGGGCTCAGTGGGACTCATTGCCAACATCGTGTTCTCGCGGTGGCTGCTACGTACACCAATAACCAGATGGAATATTTTTGGAACTATATTAATAGTAATAGGTTGTGCTATCGTATCAGCTTTTGGAGCCCGAAACCCCAGCACTAGGTTATCTATGGACGATCTCATATCATTATATACAAGACCTGCATTTGCAATATTTATGTCCCTGGAAGTCGCATTGGCTCTAGGTGTATTTATTGTAGTGGTATACCTCGAGAGGTTTAGATTGCCAGCCTCATCTCTCTCGCCTTTGACTCCATTGACACCTCCGGGCGAAACATCGCCGCTGCTGTCACGTAAAAATGGACGATCCTCTGTGACTCTTAGACGATTTTGGAAGCGGGTTAAAATAAGTAGAGTTATTGGAGCCTTGTACGCCGCTGTGGGTGGAACTGCTGCATCTGAGACATTATTAATTGGCAAGAGTGGTGTTGATTCGATCATATCATCGCTGATTCCGGCAAAGGCACAGCCTGATGGGAGTTCACATGTTGCATTCTCGCTACTGCTGTTGCTCTTCTTTGTGACGTCCGTCATTCTCCAGGCAAGTCGCATTCGTTGTTGGTCTACTGGTATCCTAGAGATCTAATCGTAACATTCCCTGCATAGCTATATTCACTAAATCGAGGCCTTCACTACTCACTACCGCTGGAAGTAGTCCCTGTCTTTTATACCTTCTTTACTGCACTGGCACTAGCCAACCAATCAGTCTTTTTGGGAGGAGCTTATAATGTAGCTGAAACGCTTCTCGTATTGCTCGGAATGACGATAATAATAGGTGGCGTTTGGATATTGGGGTGGTCTGATGCTCCATCGCTTCCAATGTCTCTATCAAGTCCTACAACACCACGTCGCTCGCATGAGTCGACTAGGAGGAGTCTGTTTGGTAGACGGCCACACGAATCAGTAGAAGATAATGGGGACGCTGATCGTTTAATGATTGAGGCAGAGCTTTTCCTGTCGCAGCCAGCTGGAATCAATCATGAAGATAATCTGTAACACACACAATTGTAAATATTTTCATATAACAAGTAAATGGTAGTAATGGGGAGCTGAAATAGATTCGTTCTTTGGGGGCTAAAACTCTTGGCTGTTTGGGTTTCATAAATGGGTCATGTTTCTCCAAAACTGTGTTATACAAGGCTATATAAATGCATCGTCTAAACTATTTTGATGGTGGTGGTGAAGTTACTGGTGGTCTAGCAGTAACTGCTGGCGAGGGCTTCAGCACCGACTTTAATGGAGAAGCTGAAGAAACTGGAGTCGCTCCACCGGCCTTTATCAATTGAGCAAGCATGGCCTCTATATTTGCTAATCGCAACTCCATTCCTTCAATCTTTTGCACCTTCTGTTCTAACGCTTCGAACCGTGCGACAAAGGCATCGTTACCCAGTACTTGAGCTCCAGACCTAGTTGCTGTAGGTGACTTCACGGCTGAAGCAGCCACTGTTGGTGACAAGGACGAGGCTCTAGATGGTATCGGTATAGCAGGGGAAGTCTTGTCAACGACTTTGGATGCTGCTGCACCTGCTAGGCCTCCAACAGCGACGGCGACAGGCACAGCTGCAGCTACAGCTTTTGCAACTGGTACCGCTGGTTTAGCGGGCACGGCTGCTTTAATGGGTACGGCTGATGCTGGTGTTGATACTATTGGTGCCAGAGATGCTGGTATTTGCATGTCCAACGCCGTGGCGATTTCTTTGGCCAATCCATCCATCGACTCTTCCCATTTTGCATCTGATGCTAATTGATCCTTACCAATATATGTGTCTACAAGGAGGAGTTTTAGCTTCAGGACGATTTGCAAGTGTTTGATGGGTTACGTACAGAGTAGACCAGCAGTGATCAATGCCGACCAGGTAAACGGCCCATCCTCAAGACGTACTGGAACTATCTTCTTTCCAGTTCTAGCTTGATCTGCGGCCTGTTATATCCAAAAAATTCAAACAAAGCAAAAAAAAAAGCAATTGGTAAAGCACTTAAATACGTACAAACCCCAATTCTCGCTTGCAGTTCGGTGAAGCCTCATACGCCAGCGTAAGACAAGGCACAACACAACGGGCTCCAAGCACTGCTTCAGCCATCTTTGTGTACACGTTTCCAGCCATTTGATCCAAATCCAACCATACTGTAAAGCCTCTCTTGGTGAGAGCTTGTTCGATACGAATAACAGTCTTTTGATTGTTCCAGCTAAACAAATTTGGAAAACATATTACTACAAAGCTTGTAATGGACACGAAATGTGGCGTGCTTACTTGTAACTGAGCATGACATCAAAGGTTTTGAGCGTTTCAGCATTTTTGCTACGCTCTTGCACAGCTTGCAATAGGGGATCGTCCGGGTCGAACCCGAGCTGCTTGAAGTTGGCGCCCATGGCGTCCATCTGTTCAGAGAGGGCCTTCAGTGATACACCATGTAGAGCATTCATTAACTCTGAGGCCCGATCTCGGACTCCAACAGACTGGTCAGAGTGCTCAATATTCTGAATAAACGCTTCGTGTGTTTTGAGGAGCTCAAAATTTGTGTGTTCTCCGATATTACGTAACTAAAACAAACAGAGACATGAGAACTACACGCTGACTATTGTACACATTGAAAGATACTCACTGCTCCAACTCCATAAACCATCAAGCCTTCACGCATCATCCCAACATTCCCATTTTGCACCAGCGCGATACAATTTACAATTGTCACCAACGACAGCTTGGATAATTCTGGTGTTTTCCAACCCAGAGAGCCTAGGGCTGTCATCAAATCCAAGGGGCTAGGAGCAGATTGCTTCATCTCTTCAGCAAACGCATTCCCAATGCCCTTGATGTATTTTTCAGTTGACAAGGCATCAGGAAACCTTTGTGCAATGTTTTTAATGATACCTGGTTGTCAACAATGTCGTTAAACAGAGGGATAATTCAACAGAAGGGTTTCAAACGTACCAGCACAGCACAATCGCTTCACATTGGTAGAATTGTGTCCGAATCCATTTAGGACATAGTCAATATGCGGAATATAGTAGTCAGGTGCAACCTCATATAGAGTCTGCACGAGCTGAAAGGCTGTAGCACCCATGCCAGTCTGATCTCCAGTAAGGGATAGGAGCCATAACGCATGAGGCTTGAATGCTTCTGGATTCTTTTTAGGCAGATCCTTGATTTGCATGAGGACCATCAGGTCGCCATGCTTTGCCTTTTGAATCATTCTAACCAGAAAAATATCAAATTTAATCATTTGGTGCAAAGTTCAATATAGCAAACACGGCACGTACTCTTCAGCTTGAGAAGCCATCTCATCAGGCATTGCGGCATTAACCAACGGAATGATATAAATCCCGAGCTTCTCGTGTTTCATATATGGTTGCCACTTTGTAGCAAGACGCAAAAGCCTCTCGGGCTCAGTATCATACAAGGAAATGAAGCGTGTGAATGATTGTGTTGCGAGAAGTGTCATCAGCATGTTTTGATCTAGCAACGATGTAAATCCGTTTGCGACTTGATCAGCAAATGCCTCGAGCGTATCTGATAGCCAGTAAGCATTCTCGGGGGAGGTCATCATGGACATCTTTTTGGTATACGTTTGATACAAATACCTATTTCGCGCGAGGTGAGAATCGGCGAAGTTTTTAACTCGGTTCTGAGACAATTTGAGCTCACATCATAAAGTCATCGGTATACCAAGGCAGCGCAGGGCTACGTGCCAGTTTTGGAGCATTTGCTACGATAGAGTCCCAATACCGTGCTTGCTCCTCAGGTGGAGCTTGGAAGGCTTTCAGCTTGAATCTATACATACAATCACCTCTAATCACTGGTGATAGAGACTCGTCGGCGGCGGCTGCAATGATATCAGAAGGCACTGGCTTAGGTAATATGACTGGCGCAGACGCGATCATAGCCGTGATTTCCGGTCCTAAACCACACTTGGTAGCAACAGACTTCCAGCGTGATGACACAAAGTCCAGAAAGCACTTTGAGTATTTCACCCAAGGATATATGACGTTCCTGACTACTTCGGCGGTGGGTTGATCTCCACATGCCTACAACATTATTTTGAGTTAGTTGGGTGGCAGTCTCACATCCGAGCGAGGACATACCACTTGAAACAGATTGGCAAGTGAGCCAGAGAATGAGTTTGATCGCGGAGACTCGGGCATGCCCCAGCTCACCAGCAAGTTCACACCTTCTTGGTCAACTCGCATTCGTAAGATCTAGCAAACACACAATTCAGCACAACGACAGTAACGATTGCAATTATAGCACATGAAGCCACTGAAAACATATAAATGCTTACATTGAGTATGTCAACTGCAATGGCTGAATCTTGGGGTGCAGGACTTTTGTTTTCGGGGAATGCATCGTACAGATTGTTGGCTACCCAGCCAAGATATGGGGACCGTACCAAAGCTCCTGCATGTGTACGTAGAGCTGTCCACTTTAAGGTATCTGAAAGAGCGCAGAAATCAGTCCAGGCCTGTAAGCGGGCTGAAGCGTGAACATTAGCTCCTCCGGTGAAGGTTTGCAGAGACATCCTCCGAGCTGTAGAGTTGCACTATACTTCAATACACAAGCTACACAATCGAAGAGTCTCCGAGCTCTTCTGTAACAAGATTGGGGCTGGTGGTTCGCAATGTGAAAAGTGAATACAAACAAATACGAGGCAGTGCTAAATTACGACGAAGGCTAATTGTACGTAAACTTAAAGTAGAAAATAGCATGTTCTGAGCATACTGAGGTCCAATCTCGCATGAAAACTTGGTTTGTTTCTTCCTAGCCGCAAACGATCGCTGTAATCCGAACATTCGAACTAGAGTCCAGTTCTTAAGTATGATGAGCTTAAATTACTTTTGCTGATGATAAACCTATGCTACACAAATTCTATGAAAATGAGCAAAGTGTCCCATTTCGACCATAATACCCCCTTCATCACAACACCACCCACCCACCCGCACATCAATTCCTACTAGTAACTAACCCATGATAGCCTTATCTCGTTGCGTTATAATAAAAGACTTGATCTTGTAGTGGACACCAATGCCCCGAGTAATATGATCGAAGCGGACAAGAATCCAGAAATCCTTGAGGATGCATTCGAAGACACAACATCCAAGTTGCTGCTCACATTACTGGTCACGGATGTAACAGTGTCCTTGGTACTTGCAGGAACATTTGACGTCTTGAATATGATTGTATTCACAAATGTGTTTGCCATAACAGGGCCTGCAAACCCTGTAGGAAGTGTTGAATGGCAACCAAGAGGCCTGGACTGTTGGATTCCCGGACCTCCCTGACATATCTTGCTAGACCACGTAGTATACTAAAAAAGCGATCATTGCGTTACAAACATATCATTGCAGAGCGACCAGATGTTTCACGCATGAATCCTTCATATTTCAACTGGAAAGACTCTTACCATCAAATTGCCAGCCGATACTCCCGCCATGGAGCTCGAATTCGTGAATCCAGATATATCAGGCACACAAATATTGAACTTTTGTATGATGTAGTTGTTTTCGAATCCATTAAAACAGGAATACGGGGTTGCAGGACTGTCCAGGTTTGGGAAGTACTAGAGAGGGAATGAAAATCAGCCTGATAATAAGCATAGAAAACAGATTTCACAAATTTCATACATCGATCGAGCCATAAAATATGGAATTGTTGGTTGCCTGAACAAGGTTCATTGGAGCGATCGGTGAGCAGAATGCACTATACGATATGCCAGCAATAGGTGCAGTTGGCGGCCGACATGATACAGGGATGTATGGCGATTTTGCACATGTTCGTCCGGCTATCAGGTGTGAAGCCTTGAGACTCAATATTCTTGAACTGTTGCATCCAGATCCTGCATATGTTACGGAATAGAAGTAGTCTGCATATACCACTTGTAGTAAAGCCAGAAAGATGATGAGGGCCTTCATCTGTTCCATTTCCCTGCAGATCTGTTTCTTGATGGAGGTTGGAAATTTCATTGATGAATTTTGCACCTGTTATGACGCACAAGCAAGAAAGGACAGCACGTAAAAACTACTACAAAACGAAGTGGTTGCTGTTCAAAGCACTTTCGACAGTTTCTATAAATACATAGTTGCTTTATTCAGACACGACGAGAAAGAGAATGTTTTTGGGATTATTTACTACTACCACTTAAAACCTCTAGTGCTCTTTTTTGTTTTTACAAACACGGGCTATCAAAATCTAGTTCCAGACGAGTTCTGCTGGTACTGAGCTCCACGTCGATGTTGTGAAGAAGAAGACGATTGCTCTTGTTGGTCCTTGTCCTCTTTATTGCTGCTACCTAACCATCTTCCGACCAATAAGCCACCTACAAGAGCACCTAAAAAGCAATCAGAATGTTAGCAGCTGAAGGAACGTGTCCTTATAGGACGATACAAACCATATGAATAGAAGCAAAAGGCCCATACCAACGGCGACGGTCAAAGCGACTCCCATTCCAACTAGATAGTAAAGATTGTGAGATTCTACGGTTCAAAACAAAAGCATATGACATTTCCTTACCTTCAGATGCAGAAACTTGCTCCTGTTGTTGTTGGTCTGCTGATGTCGTTGCTCGTTGCGATGCATGATAAACTTTATAGCTTGACGGCTTCGTTTTACTAGGCAAGTCCATACGACAGTACGGGCAGCTCTTGCTGAACTTCAGCAATTCCTCCAGACATGAGCTATGGAGTCCTCCACCGCAACATGGCAGGGAAGTAATGGAGAGTGTCTTGTTGCCGCCTGACATGACAAGAACCGTTTGATTGTTAGCACAAAGGAATCGCAGCAAACTGATCCTGATAATCTACATACCTCGAGCACTCAATTTGTCGTGGCAGATACAGCACTCTCCCTCCATATGTGGGTTTTGGTTTTCTGACAACGGTCAAGCTTAGTTTCGCAGGCTTTTGGACGATACGACCAACCGCACGTGTTAAGAAGTCTTTGTACGTGTAAATTAATTCTATGAGACTAAATACTAAATAATATAAAAATTTTGACAATCGAAAACCAATACAACAGACGATTACAGGTGGTTCTTCCTAGCCTGAACACGTAAATGTTGCAGTATGATTGGTTTGTAGTCATCCCATCCTGGAGCTTCAAAAGCGACGTCCTTGGCCTTATCATCGCAGAGCCGTATTACAACCTTAGCTTGATACCACGGATCTCCAGTGTATCAAACCGAATTCAGTTTCAAGGTACTTCAAATAACAGATCAAAGCAACTCCAAACCTTTCTCGAATTCAGCCAGCTGATCTTGGTTGTACGGTCCACCCTGGAAATAGAATGACGCTGAGAAACAACTGAGGAACAAGCCGATAACCAAAACACATACTTGAGCAATTAATGACGACTTTGATGCCGGACTTAGCCCGTCGAGATAAGCCTGGCTCTTGCCAGTAAGGTATCTTTTGGCCTCAACGTGACCAAGTACTAGAGCCACGACTCGTTCTAACGAAAATCAGTCAACACAAGTCCTTGTTGCCCGCTTCCCTCAACACACCCGAAAACCCCAGATATCTCAGGTAATTTGCTCCATAAACTTCATGCTGTGCATGTATATCACCAGTAACATCCACATCTCGAGGTGCAAAACTGTGGTCGATGAGATGTCCAACGTCGTGTAGCAATGCAGCGATGATCAATTCATGATCGTCCTCTATTCGAAACCAACAAGATGTCAGTTCAAAATGTCCCATACAGAAATTCCAAACGGTTGAATTACAAAGTTACTTGAATGGGATCTTGCATGAAAACCTGCTTGCAATGAATGTTGCAATTGCGTAACATCTTCTCCCGCATAACCAGCCTTGCGTGCGCCATCCATTACAGATTCAATCTCGTCTTGAGCTTCCTCAGGAGTGAATCTGGTTTTCAAAGACATCACAATTCCTCTGTACGTTGAGCGAAAGTTGTGTTTTGACGCTTGGTTCGATGACTACGAAAGTAGTGCAATTGTTAATGAAACGAAGCCAATTATACCGTTTTCATACATACAGTAGTTTGACAATTCTTACTTTCGTTCTGTGCCCTGTGGTTCTTGCTACAGGTCAAAGCGTCGTTTTCTGAAGAAACGGCACGAGTCACGACGATCGCGTCCAGAGTAAGTTAGAATGGCAAGTATATTATTATCTTGCACGTACACACTATGCGATTTCTTCGAATGCCACTTTATATAAATGGGTACTTTTCCAAGCCATCACCATCCACACTGTGATCACTATCACCTTCGTTCTCGCCTCCATCACCGCGATCAAGATCATCTTCTTCGTCTTCAAAAGTTTCTTCATCAGGCACTACCAAATCCAAATCTACGTCTATCAACTCTTGTTTCCAAAAGTTGTAGTCGCTGAAATCCGTGTCGACAGACTTCGTCAATGGTGGAAAGATTTGATCAACAAGATCATTCAATTTTACATATCTGTTCACGATGTTTGTTAGGCCGAGATGTACCACGCAGTCAAAAAAAGCATGCTTACGATGACTTGTAATGGACCATCAACTCCAACCTGATTTCTCCAGTTGGATCAATCGTAAAGATCCTACTTGGAGGCACATCGACAGATCGATACGACAATGCATCTGTGATGCGGTTTCCAAACCCAGCGTAAAAGGGAGTGATGCCTTCACCAAAGAGCCTTTTGATGTCACGTAAACAGGCAATCTTAAATTCTTCTGGTTTACGCATAATGACCTCTCTACGTGAGCAAAATACACAGTCAAAGATTTGCAATGATTTCACACAGAGAAAGAGATAGTCAATTGGCATACCTGTGTAAGGCCGTAAACAGTCGATCAGGTGACATTATGACCGGGCCAGGCGGTAACGTATACGATCCTTGGCTCACGGCCTTTAAATACTCTCTAGTATATGAGGCTTGTCCGATGGCGCGACTTGTCAAATACAGGATCTGATATCCATTGTTGCGGATATTGGTATACAGACCCGCCACGCCTGCATGAGTCCAATCCCTACCAACCACGGCAAACAAATGCCCTAAAGCATCTGATTTTGTAATCGTGCCATCAATATCGGATATGACAACTTTGTCATCGTAATTCCATAAAAATATTTGAGATGAGGTCGTGGCTTTGCCTTGAGTGACTGTAAACGTCACCGAGTTGGACCCAGGTTTCAAATCCAAAGCTTTCTGTTTTGGAATGATAGAATTAGAATTTTCACACCAACAAAAACAAGTTGAGCAGAGAGACAGTGGATGGCAACTTACCAGTTGCTCAGACGTCAATCTCAACGTCTTTGCATAATTATGTTCTATAGATTGTCTAGTTTCGGCTGCTTGTTTTGACTCTGGAACCTTTGATTCAGATGATGTTTTCGATTCAGTTCTTGCTCTGGCAACACCAGCTTCATGTGATACACTTTTTACATCATTTGCTGGTTTACCAAATTTGTGTTGATCTTCTTCTGGTATAGGCGACACAGGTTTGTTATCCAACTCTCCCTGCTGCTTGGCTGGTGTAGATGCTGGTGCAGGATTCGATGCTGTTAGAGGTGGTGGCATCGAACCACTAGTAAGTGTTGGTGTCGACCCTCGAGTCCACCATCGCGAAAAGCCTTGACTCAGACTATATCGCCTATTATCTGCTTCTTCTGGTACCACTTCTTTACCAGCTTGCTGAGACACTAGTTTTGCCAGCGTTTCTGGAGCCAATGATTCACCAAATGCCGACAAACTAACTATAAGTGGACCAGCTACTGCCCAATTGTAATATCTTCCGTTTATGCGAAATACAGTGAGTGGATCTGCTAGGAGTAACGGATTGGCCGAAAATGTCTGGAAGTCGACTTTATGAGTTTTGAAGATATCATCTGCAGCTTGCGGTGCAGCAGCAAGGATATTTTTCCATCCACACGTCGACACTTCTAAACGTGGAGGCGGAAGCATACTTGCTTGCATTACGGGACTGAGCGGTGGTGACGATGGTGGTTGAGTTGTTACTGGAACTGGTATTGTTGTCAGTGGTATTGTTTGAGGCATGCTTTCCGATCTCAATCCTAACGCTGTGCTTTCCATCAGAGCACGTGGAGGTGAGTTTGGTGGTGAGGTAACGGTACTAGATGCGTTATCATTATAATTATTGTATCTACCAGGCATTGCCACCTCATTACTAAAGTCAATAGCAGTCATTTCTGGCGAGATTGGTCGTGTTTGCTGTGCTTCAGGTAGAGCCGCTAGATAGTTGTTGACCTTCTCTGACAGTGACAGAGGATCTTTATCAAGGATTGTAAGCTCATCCGGTTTCATCACAGTAGGAGCAATTACTGTCGTCTCAGACTCGGTTTTTGTGGGTAAATCACCCCAATGCCAGGACCACTGGTGTGGCTCAGCAGTACTGGTATTCGTATACTAGAAGACATCCCGAAAAATGAGATCGGAAAAAAACGAAAACAGATAAACGCCGTATAACTCGATGGCTCGAAATACCTCCAAACCACCATCACTTAACGGTCCAGCTGGGGTGTGATTTCGCATACTAGCCATACTCGATTTGGGTAGACTCCTATTACAGGGATTTGCTTTCAGCGATGTTGTCACTTGACATACACCTCACTTGTGAGTGCCACACTCACCCAACTTCGAAAGAATCTAGATCTGAAGCATCTAAATCCTTGATGGATGCTTCAAGCATAGGACCAGAAAGAGTCCGTGTATGCCTTCTCTTCTCTTCAAGCGAATTCCTACCTTCCTCCATAGCTCGAGCTGACAGCGATGTCGGCGATTCCAAAGCTGGCAAATCATTACTACTAGCATTGCGTATTGCAGTAGACAATACAGACGTCTTTTCAACTACAATATCAGCATCCGACGGAAGACCATTTTCAGCGGCTGTGGCTTCATGTATAGATGCTCCTAGATCCAATGGCTCAACGCTATCATCGATTTCTGTTTGAGGATGCGGTATAGGTGATGTAGCATATTGCGATGGTGGTGGTTTCTAAGAAGCGTTCTCAGTAAAACGTATCTTGACTTGCAGCTAACTTCAAAGATCCACGCTCTACCTCTGTCTCTATCACGAAAAAGGCTTCACCAGCCTCTCCCAGCTTCATGGCAACATCGACTGGTTTGCCATTGACAGTGACTTCGACCTGTTTTGGTCCCAAAAATGCAGGTTTGTCGTGTCAGCTGGTGTCACACTTATAAACTATTTGGATAGGAACTGACCACTTTCTCTCTTGGCGTCAGTAGTTTCAGCTTTCCAAATCGTACATGGAATGGCGAGCAAGCAAACTCTCCATTCTTTTGCTTCACTACTACGACATCGATTGCTCCTGATAGTGTTGCCGGATTGATGTCCCGATAGAATTCGCTCACACTCGAGACAACCTGGATATAGAGAATATGGAGATCGTAAGCTTCTATTACAGTTCAAGAGATGGAGCGAATCTTACGGTCTGAGTAGCCTTGACCACATGTGAGGAAAACCCATACAAGTAACTCTATTGACGATTGTTCAGACAGAGGTGATTAGCAGCTGCCTCCAAACTTGTGGGACCATAAAGAGATGTGGAACATTGATAGCAACTCACCATTGTTATCCCTTGTGTGTACTTTCTAGGTGTAATGACAAAATTCGTTAGAGCTGAAGATCAAATCACGCTTCAACTATTTCAGCCTGTGAGGAACGTTCGCGTCGGAAGGTCGAAGTGCTTCGAAAGGTTGAAAAGTTACAAGGTTTGCAACTTCATCTTATGTCGTATTTGCATTCTGCTCGTACAAAGTTAATATACGAATATAACAACCTTTCTGGAGCTCATTAGAGTTTTAATCCATCATTTCGTCGTCGTCGTTGGGATGTTTCTCTTCCTCCTCCTCGTCTTCGTCGTCTTTACAGTTATACGCGGCTAGTATTGCAGGCAAACCAAGTGCCTTTGGTGTCAACCACTATTCGTCCTCCTCGTACTCCTCTATCAAAGCCATAGCTTGATCTTCATCATCTTCTATTTTCAGAAATGCGTCCACACGTTCTGGAAGCAGTTTTTCTGCAAGCAAACGAAGTCCATTCATATCCTCAACACTCTCAACACTTCCGTCCTGCTCTATAAGTTGCTTCACACGCACAGCCAAGACATCGTCGGCGATCTTTTGCATAATACTGGATTCACTATAGTCAACTCGAAGTCGATTGAAGCTGCTGGATTGTTCGGTTACTAGTCCAAAAAACATTTCCAGGTCGGATTGAGGTTGACGACTTTTAGCCTTCCTAATGTCCAAGACCTTTGGGTGTGCCTTTTCTATGCCTGAACTGCATATTCCATCATCTCAGAATATTCAGCGTCAATGGGGAGTTCCAAAGGCTCCTAAACTATACCCAGTATGTCAGCACCCAGGTAATAATGTTGTGAGATATAGTAAAATTATAGAAAGAGCGTACTCCAACATAATCGTGAATTCATGGCCATTTCCCCTTCCTATGGATATACAGGTACTGGCGCTATGCTTCCACCAACAGCATTGGAGGACCGACCATCAAATCCATTCGCTGAGCACGCGTCTGCGATGCTATAGTATACCTCAGTGCTTGCTTGTGCTTTCGTATGCCTTCAGCATCATCCTCCGTAATGGCAACCATATAGAATCCAAAGTGATTAAAGATTCGTGTCAAGTACTGCGAAGCTCCCTTCATGTGATATTCAACAAACTCTTCCACACGTCTTTCACTCCATTCCTGCTGAAACTTTTGGGCTACAGCCACTTATTTATAAGGTGTGAAGAAGGGCTCTCTAAATATTCTGAGAATGTCACTACTGTCCCCACTGCCGGTCATCATCTTAAACGTATATGTCAGCTTTTCCTTGGGATGGACATCGGCAAAGCGAAGCTTGACTGGACTACAGCTGAATACTAGATCAAAATGTTGTTCGCACAGTTCCAATGATTCAGGCCAACAGTGGAGTATTATCAAACAGTTAGGAAAGTCCGACAATAATCAGAAAATATACTGGCTTCAAAGCACTCTACGACATCAACACTGTTCTCTCCTCTCGTTCATACACTCTTCACAACGTACCAGTAGGGTTGGAAGACGTCAGCGAGATTGGCTCTATCAATGTCTTCATCTTCGTCGTCCGAATAGCAGGCATAGCAGGGATTTTCGTCGTCTCTGATTCGTATCTATCACACTGTGAGCTGCTCTGATGGATTACCTTACTTGTTTTCCAGAACTGACAACGATGGTGGGAACTACCGTCAACTCTCCAGAGCTAAGAGCGATAGGTACCAGGAACGCTGTAAATCATCAGTAAAAAGCAAATGTCGGTATAGAACTATGGAGATCTATCACGCTCATCGATAGAACCCGATTTGAAATGGCAGATTATCACGAATTGGTGAGTCCCAGTCCCACGTATTTTTTACTGACGAGGCCCCGGAACCTATGTGATAGTGAGTAGCGACTAGGAGTCCTTGTTGCTCCTCATAATCCACGTCGAGTGCTCTGAAAATCCACAAAAATCCGAGACAAGTCCTTTGAACTTGATGGTAGGTCCGTGTCAGGCCCACTGGGGAATGCTCAGAAATTCGGAATACCACAGGAATCTGTCAAGGTCAGATTTTGTTTTGTCAAAATGGACTGGGCTTGAGTTTCCTCATTGGTATAGATGGGATAATCAAATTCACGAGAAAACTTCGCACTCAATACATGGCTTATTGAACGTGTAATATCGATTCAGACAAGCGTTGGTACTGCTATTACTTCCTAATCGAGCACTCTGTCCCTCTGCAACAGATCAAAGAATACGAACAATATTTACTTTGCGTATATGGTTGGGTTTTGAAGGAAGACGATCTATCAACATAGACGGCAAAGCGCCCCCAGTAATCCATCATCGTGACATTGTATTTTGACCTTTGAGCAATAATTGTGACGAAAATTGTTCATATTCATCCACTTGAAAATCTTCACGCTCTTGTGAAACTCGCAAAATTGTCTTGCTGAGAAGTGATAACGTTAAAGACGTAGGTAAGTCGATGCATGCTTCTTTGCCAGCATTCATACATTCTTGAACCATTTATTCTCTTGCAAGGCTTGTTCAAAATCATCGTCCACGTACTATTACTGACACATTGACACATTTGCCCTATTCTTAGAGCGATGCCTCAAAGTACCAACATGGAGCACTCCAAAAGTGGAGAGGATTTCGACGTCACGAATACTGAAGATTTGGGCAGGTTTCGGAAGGTGCGTGATGCCTGTAAAACTCAAGCAATCACAATCACTAATCACGTTGCACATTAGAACCCACTCAGCTTTATGGTGAAGCTAACGGCATCAAGTGCTCGTTTCTATGAAGTATTATATGCTTTTATCTCCATCAAGTGCTTGCGTTTGGAAACCGTTGAACGTGGTTGTCCAATATTACGATATTGGTCAACCATTTTCAGTTCAACGGTTTCCAATATTACGACGTTGGAAACCCCTTTTAACAATGTCTTTCTGTATAGGGAACTGACTGGAGGTCGTACGACAAGTATATTGGCAGTAAGATCTTCTACCCACAATACACGCAAAATATCAAAACCGAATTATTGGCTGCTCCAACTATAAGAGCCATGTCAGACAGTATGGCCCGAAAGAACTTTTTAGCACAATCTGAAGAGGCCAGGAAGAAGAAGGGCAAACGTTTGGAGGACTTGCAAGCTGCACAGTGGAAGTATGTAAACAAGATTGTGGACAATATGACTGCTCAGATGGAATCAAAGAGCTTAATCAGATTCATGGCATTCATTATGAACAATCTCGTCGTACGTCTCTATAATCAAGGCGTACATATTCGGCAGGATGAGTTTGTTGCTCTTCGAGAAGCCGCTTTGAAAGCCCAAAAGGAGAATGTGTCGTTGATATTTCTGCCATGCCATAGAAGCCATATAGATTACCTGACAATATCATACATTCTATTTCGACTGGGTATCGGATTACCCGCAATAGCAGCAGGAGACAATTTAAACATACCGATTATTGGAAAGCTACTTCAGCAATGTGGTGCCTTTTATATACGAAGAACTTGGGGAGATGACGTTCTTTATACGACCATCATGAGAGAGTATATGGATACGCTTCTTCGACAAGGTCATAATATAGAGTTTTTCATAGAAGGAACTAGATCCAGAACTGGAAAGATGCTACAACCCAAGCTAGGCATGCTCAAGCTAATATTTGAGCCAATTTTGTTGGGCAGAGTCAAGGATGCGATTATCGTGCCGATGAGTATTGGTAAGTATTCAATCAAAGCCGAAGTCGTCTTGGACTCATCTTTCGTCCCCCCAAAAATCGTGGGACTGACGATACATTTATCCCTAGGTTATGACAAGGTGATTGAATCAGAATCTTATGTGAATGAGCTGCTTGGAACTCCGAAAGAAAAAGAATCACTCTTCCAGGTCATGAATTCAGCCTCTGTACTGGGGCTTCAATTTGGACGTATAGACATTAGATTTGCCAAGCCGTACTCCCTCAAAGAGTACATTCAAACACAAGTTGAGCGCCGTGGGTAAGACACAGTCATTTAAATCATTGAATTGATTACACAATCATTCATTTACAATGCGCTCACAATCATTAGGCCCTCATTCGATCCCATTACCATTCCTCAAAACCGAAATACTTTACTGCAAGCACTTGGATACCAGGTTTTATCTGACATAAACAGCGTCGGTGTCATAATGCCCACTGCTCTCGTAGGCACTGTCCTTCTGACGCTGAGAGGTCGTGGTGTTGGACGTGATGATGTAAGCATAGAAGAAGTCATAATGATGTCAAGCATTGCCGTTGCGCACCTCACACGCCATCCATTTTCGTAGTTGATTAGACGTGTTAACTGGCTGATAGCAGAGATTGAGAAGAGAGGAGGCAACGTAGCGGACTTTGATGGCAAGAGTACAGGGCAGATCGTCGATCGAACTATTCCTCAACTCAAGGACCTCATAGGCCAAAGGACAGATCTGATAGAGCCGGTCTTTTTTGCTGTCCGTAGATTCGAACTCTCCCTTTATCGAAACCAAGTGATTCACTTGTTTATCGGAGAATGTAAGTGACTTTCTTTGAAATGTTACATACTCGTCTCAAAAGCTAACCGACATTCCTTAGGCATTCTTGCTGCTGCATTGTATTCAAGCGTGAAAAGTGACCGAGCAGCCAGAGTAGTCATTCGCCCTCAATTATACGAGGACTCTGTATTCTTATCATCGCTGTTGAAGAACGAGTTCGTCTATGGACCTCAAGGATTTGAAAGCAACTTTGACGAGACTGTGCGAGAGCTCTCAGACGCAAACGTAACGTCTGTCGTGGAAGTACCGCCTGCTCATGGCTCTGAAACAATGGAGATGCAAAAGGCATTGATGTTGAGTGAAGAAGAACGAAGAATCGGAAGAGAGAACTTTGGTATGACTCGTTCCTTACACGACTACAAGCTCAGAGAGACGTCCATTCACACATTTTCTTCGTCGTTGTAGACTTCTACTGTTTCTTGATATGGCCATTCATCGGTATGTGTTGATGGCATTATGAAACAAAACAGATCTAACTCACAGTCTACCTACAACAGAAACGTATTGGCTTGCAGCTATATCCCTGTTCTCCCTAATGCCAGAGAGTCCAGTACAGCCTTCACCGTCTGGAAACGATCTAGCGCCGGACGCATGGGTGCCCGAAACAGTATTCATGAATAGAGTAATGTTCTTTGGAAGAACTATCTATTATGAAGGTACTTGGGATAACTTGTATATCCACATTTGTTTCTCTAGCCCCACTCATTTGTTTCTTACCCATGTTCTTTCTTTACCTTTTTAGGTGACATGTCATACTTTGAATCCGTAAACAAGGAAACACTGAAAAATGCCTTTACGCGTCTCACCCAAATGGGACTGATACTGACATATACTGGTATAAGCCCGCCAAATAGTGACAACGCAGCAAGCTTCAAACCCAATGCTAAAACAGTCTGGTGGGCACTAGCTCCAGAATGGTGCGCCACTGGACTACCTGCACCACCGCCTCTCCCAGTTCGTGTAGCTGGAAAAGCACAATCAAAAACAGATGATAATGGTATTAACAGTGATGAGGCCATCTCATTCAAGCAATGGAGGGCATTCAGGCCAGACGGTAAACTATGGGATATGTGTGAACGTATAGGGTCGTTTAGAAGGGAGGGGAAGAACCGGCGTGATACAGCAACTGTGTCAAACCGGGTTATACGGCTTGCTAGAATAACGCATATGTGGACAGAAGTGAAGGGTGATAGTGTTTCAATGAAGGCTAAACTGGAAGAGCTACAACCACACATGCTGCGCATCCCCTTGGGTGAAATCGAAGGAGTCAAAAGAAGCGCCCGACTGCGAGGTAAATTGTGAGATGGACTAGTAAAATGTAATAGATCGTGTAGCAACTCTCTGTCTTGTGTATCTTTATAAATCTCATCTATTTCATTTTTTTGATTTGTCTTGAGGTTGCTTGAATGCTTCTGCACCCAGCAACAATACACGCATCAACCTTATGGCTAGATCATAGAATCGAACGGTTCTGCTTCGGTAGTAGAATTCGGGGCTGATTCATACAGCTTCAATCCAGCCATTTTGTTTATCATGGCTCGAGGATTTGGGTATGGGGATTCGATGTGAGAGAATGGACGGTTCTGGTCATTGGCACTAGCTGAATGCAGTTTCTCTTTGAGCTCGTAGAGCGGGCAATATCACACTGTCTCAATAATGGTCAATCATGTCATCATTGTTGGTGCCTTGCAAAAACACCAGCAACGTAAGAATCCGTCAAGGCAGTGATTAGATCTTGTTCAGGGATTGGATGGACTGATGTCAATCGGGGTAGTAGTGATTCTTCGGTTCTGGTTTGGTGTCTTGTTGTTTGCAGGCGGATGCGTCAAGATGGATTTTGGCAGCAAGGACAACGACACCCTCTGGCAATATGGAAGCAGCAGACTCTCGTCTAAACTGCTTTCCAAATTCATTGATCTGCTTCTTCTCACAGTTGGATGTTCTGCAGTTCTTGAAATGTCGTCAACCGCAGAACTTCAAACAGGAGAGCCAGCAAGTAGTGTGTCACAAAGTAGTATACATAGTAGTAGTGTATTGCGTATGTTTATAGTTGTATAATGCAAACATTTATAAGAATTTCTCATACACGAAATACAAAACTATTGACTTGCAAAGGATTTTGAGGATATTAGAGCTTGAAGCTAGCTTGAAGTGCACTCCAGCCCGTCGAATGTGGTCCATCCATGTTGGGCACCTGGAGTCTCTAAATGGTGGTGAGCTTCACGATCTCCCTCCTCTCTCTTGTCGCTCGTCGATGTCCCAGTACGATGTGTGGGCGGCAAGGACAGTCATTGGGAAGGCTTGCGGAGAGACCTCCTGCTTGAAAGGGGGGTTGGATAGTTGGCTAAGTATTTTGTCTTTTCTTTTGTTGTTTTGCTGTGTGCTGAAGAGTTGAAGGAATGGAAGGCGCCAAGTCCACTCCCAAATCCAAGACAATCGAATATAAAACCAACATCACGATAGTACGGCTTTTCGTGTCTAGTTACTTGAAACTCATCAAGGCACCGGCAAAACGCGTATATCTGGTTGTGTAGTGTCGTAATTCTCGAAAAGCCTGGAGGACAGTTGATTTGGGTAATTCTGAGTGCATAACCCAGCATAGAACATAGTATGGCATGCAACTATGAAGGAGGGATGAGTGCAAAGAGCTGAATCCGCTGAGTTACGTGGAGTGGCTCTTCAATCCTGCTATGCTTTGTTGGCCATAAAACAGCCAGGCGAGGAGCCGTAGAGAGCGGCCTGATTATTCATGTGTATCCCAAGATCATCATGACCCTTTGGGCAATCACGCCAGCGTCCATACCGCGTCGACCGTTACCGTTTTACGAGTTGTAACTATATATTAACTACAATGCCCATTTTCACTTTTGCAGCCCAAACCCCCTCATATGCACAAACAAATTTATCTACATGGATATCGATTTTCTACATAACAACATTTCAGTTTTCCGCTCATCATTGATCGGTTGAAGGCCTCGACAATCCCATCGCCTGAGACAGTTTAGCCAATGACGCTTTACTAGTCAGTGATATACGATTCGTGCCACCAGATCCAGAACTACTGGTACTCAGTGCAGAGCTTGTACTAGCTCTCTTCATCTTAGTTGGATCATTTTCTCGTGAAGACGGTTGAGCATTACGTCGGAATATAGAGTATCCAGAGCTTGTTGGTGGCATATCTGGTTGCGATGTATTAGCACTAGCAGTATATGCAGACATGGATCTATTCGGCGTACTGTCAAGACCACCACTACCGCTGAGCTGAAGAGCCTGCCTTATAGAATCAATGGACGACTGGACTTTTCCTGGATTACCAATTGCGGTGCTGCTGATAGTTCCAGTCGCAGGTAGGGTTGTATGATCAGGCAAGCCTAATCGAGTTATCTCTTCTCCAAAGTTCTTTTGGAATACTATAGTTCGCAAGAAACAGGCGTAAGCGATTGACCATGAAAACACATGCTGTTGAAAAGACTTACAGACTACGAGATTGTCATGCAATGGTTTCATTTGAGCTGGCACTAGTATGCCATGCAAGAAGAGGCATCTGTGTGTGATCTCAACCTATATCGCGAAAAAATCAGTAACATGAACAACCAAAAAACAAAAAAAACGACCGAATCCACCTGATCATCAATAGCTTTAGCAAGCACCTCCACCAACCCAGAAAACTTGGGATGACTCTTTCTAAACTCAGGAGCCAAGAAAGCACGTCGATACATTGGAACTCCACCGTTGACAGGTGCATCAATAGCTCCATTGATGGCCATCGTGAATGGGTTAATATTAATATCCTTTTCACGTCCAGAGGTTCTATTCCCACCAACAAGTCTACTAGCAGCCTGTCCTCGTGCATTAACATTCGGAGCGACATTGGTAGGAGCTAGATATTTTCGTTCCAATTCTAAAAGTTGGCGATTCTTCCCACGGACAGCGATGATGGCGTTTTCGATCGGTGATATTTCGAATGTATGGGTGGCAATGACTTCCGACCGTTTTAATAGACACGGGAATCGATCGGCAGTCAAGATTACTGTTCGTTCAGTCCATAATTCTAAAAATTCACGAGCTGGATCATTTGATGGTGCGATCGATGTACGACGTACAGGTCTCGAAAAGCTAAAGCAGTCAATTTCGTTCGTTTCATAGTATGATCGAATGGATTCGGGTATGGTAGATGCAAAAGCTAGTGCACGAGTGCTCAATTCTTCTTCACCAACTCCTAAATCCGGCTCCAGTATTTGCAGTGGCACCATATCAGGGTTTCCATCAGGGTCTATGGATTGTGTTGCATCCAGAATCGTCAGACTCCATCGAATGCGTCCTGATGGTCCTTCATTCTTCAACCATCGTCGAACGTCAGGTTCTGGATTGACTCCAATAACCTAGTCGTAAGTTGAGGGATAAGCAATTTGATTGTAGGAGACAACGACGAAAGAAAAGAAACGATTCAGAGGACTTACTTGGATATACATTCCAACACCAGACGAGATATCTTCACCGACAAAACTTTTCGATCGAACGACCTGAGCATCTGGATACTGATTCAGCATAGCTTCACAAAAGCCACCGAGTCTCTCTCCCTAGACATAAAGTGTTAAGCACTCAAGCGACAAAAAAATACCCGAAGGGTGAACGGGTTACCTCTCCAGCACGGTACACGAATTGCTTTCCACGCAAAGCAGAAGGACACGACAATCCATAAAACGACACCCGATAATAGTTTGGAGGAACGCGATTACCAGACAGAATGGCTTCATAGAATTGAGCTTCTTTACGTAATATAGAAGCCAACTCTTTATACTCGAACGTGATGGACGAATAATGAACTTTCAATTCATTGGCAAGATCAATAGCACGTTCCCAAGCTCGACCTCGTTCCAGTAGCTGCAAGATGATGTGAAGAATTTCCATTTTGCGTTCTGATGCAGTTTGCCATCTTGGGAAACCAAGACTAGGTAAAGGTTCGACCTTGAGCTAAAAACCCCCCGAAGTTATGCGTAAGTTTGATGACTACTTTCAATTGAGTTCATGACTTCACGCATACCTGATTGTTCCAATCAAGCAAGTCCGAATGAAGTTTCAACGCCAATGCAGCTTCTACAATATTGTCGTGCTCCAAGTGTATGACACTCAACGAGTGTACATACTTGACATATATATGCTTCCGTTCCAAGCACCGTGCAAATCTAGATTTTGAAAGGTAAAAGTTTTGTAACAAGGCAAAAAAAGCCGTACCAATGTCTGCTAATTACTTGAGAACTTCCAGTATAGCCTCCATCCTCTCATGATCATGCTCATCTCCGAACGGCAGAGATCTTAATATCAAAGTTAGTTCCAGGAAATGATCCAACTGATCAATGAATCTAGCTCCAAGTTCATGTAATACAGGATCCGTCCATGGATGCTCGTTTTGTGAAAACTTTTGATTGAGCTCTCCGACCAAAAAGGCGCGATAGCTCTCGTCTCCACGTCCTTGAGCAACAATCAAGCGATCCAATACATCGGCCCATTCACCTTGTATCAAAACAAAGTCTCCTGTTCTTTGGAACTATCAAGAGAAAGAAAATTAATATTCTGGTATGAAATTGCTCATTCCCAAACTTCATACCTCAGCTGCAATCATACTAGCCAGCAAACCAGCAGATATACGTTTCAACTCTGCATTGGCACTGACTGTGAGTTGGAGGAAGGGACCAACCAAATCTCGAGTCAATCGTTCAAACTGTGCTACCTCAGCAGCATCCCATGTAGAAGCTACACGTCGTGCAGCAGATGATAATTCTTCCCACATGAGATGAAGGATTTTACCACCATCAGCACGAATATCTGCTCCAACTTTACTAGCCACCCATGCTTGGAGTGGACCGAATCTCTCAATTTGACAACGTGGAGAGTTCAATATCTTTTCCAAGAGACGGAAGAAATCATTCCATACGACGCTATAATGCTGATTGCTTTGGGCAGTCGACAGCGCACCACTTTGAGAGAAAAAAGTCAGCAAAAGCAAAACACCCAGTGGTCCGACTAGCAAATACCACCGACCTTGTGACAAGTCCGCTTCCAGGCAAAAACTCTTTACTCAATATCTCACTAACCGGCTGCAATACATGTATGGCAAGTCGTTGAGACAAATAATACATTCCGGCCCATTTAGACGGAAATGGTTGCTCATCAATCAGTGCCTGTAGAGTACCAAACAAGGATGACAGGACTTGGACAAAAGAGACTGGTCCCCGTTTCTCAAATAATCTCGTCATCAAACTACTTATATGTGGCTTGTCTAGCAGTTTGAAAACAGCCAAGATGACTGTTGCCAATTCACCCAATTCTGGTCGAAGTGCTGACGACAATAAAGTTATCTGTGAGGACTCTCGCATTACAGCACCGATACTGCTACTACCAGAGTTTTGGGTATGCGGAGATAAACTAACTGGGGCTAGCGGTGGTGATGTAGCAAGTGGTTCGACGTGGGCAAAGGCCCTCAGGTTAAATACAGATGAAGCAGTCCTGACTGATCGTGGTCGTTCAGTGCCTGATCGTTCCATGATATCAGAGTATTTATCAGAGCCACTACCTGATGACAGCGTTGACACAGTAGGTAAAGGCGGTGTTGCTTCTGGTTTGGCAGCGACACTCTCACGACCAGAATCATACTCTTCAATCGTTCCTAAAAGTCCAACACTGGCAGCACCTGCAGATTCTGTTGTTGGAGCAGTTGCATGGACTAGATCATTGAAGGCCTCCATCAGTTGAGGCAGTAAATCAGCTACAGCCAACACCATAGAATCAACTTCCTTTTCAGCAGCCTTCTGTGCCTTCTCAGTCTCGAGTATTTCAATCAATTCTGCAATGAGAGACCAAGATGTCGTAGCCGCTACAGTTCTATTTGCTTCCTTTTCTCTCATAGCTTTTGATGCTGTCACCTTATTGTTGACTTCACCTCCAGCACTATAAAAGTCTACCGAGACATAATCTCTCAACCATCGTACTATATGTGGCATCAAAATGACCCTTGTTGGCCTGTCTTGAAACATGGGACCTCGTATAATATTAGTTATAAACTGAAGACGAGCCATGGCAATAGTTGTACGTGATGTTGCTCGACTAGCATCAGCAAACGCCACAACACTCTTTACGAGCTGCTGATGCGTAAGTACCAGAGTCAGATCAGGTATGAGAGCAGCAAAGTGCTGTAGAGCAAATCCTTGGGCACCAATTACATGCTCGGGTGTCGTCAATCCCATCAAGAAGTTGACAGCATCCAAAAGACTCTTTACTGATTTAGCAAATTCTTCCGGAGTTGTTGTAGTAGGTTCCTTGCGCTCTATGGCATATGATTTGACACAAAATCGGATTATATACTGCCAGACCTTGATGGCGGATCTTAGATCTTTAGCTTTACTTATATCCGCGGGATTGCTCAACAATTGTTGAAACGAGTTTAGCAAATGATAATGTGCCGTTCGAAATACGAATCTCCTAATGAACATTGTCAATATTAGTAGAGAGCAGAAAACCCTGCACAAAACCTGTGACAATTTGACTCACTTTTCAATGTATGCATCCAACACCGACTTGTGATGAGTAAATCTCTTGTCCTGAACTATACCCAAGATAAATACTACAGCAGCAAAAGCCAAATCTTCGACCTCGGCTTCAACATTCCCATCCGAAACACCACGTTGTTCCAAGATTTCAAAAATCTTATCGAGAATGTCTGGTAGAAAAACAATGATTTCAGATTCTCCAACCATAATTAGCTCCTTTAGTATAGATTCTACTGCTGATCGATGATTGGATATAGATAATCTCCAATTCAAGAGATTCACCAATGCTTGATTTTGAGTGAATTTCGTAGAGCATAGACGTGATCGTACGCTAAATGTATCCTTGCTAGGTGGTATTTTAGACATGGCATCTGCTGCTGCCGAGAGTTCGTCTAGTGATGCCGTTGATAACTGTTTGGGTACAAATATAGTTGGACCCGCTGGAAAAGTTAGATATATGGCTGGATATGACATTTTACGATCCCAGCGGTATAGTGTAAGAGCATGTTGAGAATCAGCTAATACTGCTCTATTTCCCATAATCAATGGCAAGAATGCAAATGCAAACGTGCGATCGTCCTTTTTCTCCTGCTCACGACCACGATTACTACTAGAGCAGTGACGGAAGGCGAAAAAAATATGTAGCTTCTCGAATGTATCGACGGGCAGATCGAGTCGGATGGTTTCGTTCCACTTTGGAGCAGCGGTATGGTAGTATACAGTGGATTCATACGCAGATATGTTGGGTACTCCAGCACCACGAGATATACACCCATCTACGACTTCACCTGATGGCATTCTTACCTTTTAGAAGGGATTAATTAGTCTTTGTGGATCGTTTCGAGGTCTGGTTCAGCAGAGTTTAACAAATGGGGAAGACGGGTAATGGAAAGAGGGCACTCACTTGTACGGCCACTTCTACATTCTTGCCTTTACTCGAAGCAAAGTCTCCAGCCACCAACGTCAAGTACATTTCATTTCGTACATCACCAGGCGATATAACGTCTGTAAAGCCATTTCGAGGAGTAATGACTGCCTCACCCAGCTGATTGTTTTTGTACATCTTCATCCAATCTCCTTGTATCACCTTCAGCTGCATTACCAAGTGTTCAGCACGATTAGACGTATCATATCCTCCCAATCGATTCACCAAGTTTTCGTGTAGTGAGCCAAACATGGCTTCAGAGGTTGGTACATAGATACGCATGAGATATTCATTGGTGTGATTGAAATTATGAACCAAATCACCTAAATCTTGTATAGCCCAACCAACTGGTCGACGGACATGTGATGAGCTGGGACCTGTACTTGCCGATCCGTTATTGGTGTCTCGATCATTGACATTCATACGACCTACTCGCACAATTTTACATACTAGGAAGGTGTTCTCATTCAAATCACGATGTGATAAGTCGACAAATACATTTTGCATCTTTCCTATGCGATCACCGTCTGTTGGCATTCCTAGATGGTTTAGCACTACTACATAGTCTTCGGTGACGGTGCGACTCTCAGCCTTGTTGTATAGCGAGAAGTATAATTCAGCTGTCTCTCCCGGTGCACATATGGAAGCCACACAAGCTTTAAGTTCGATATGCAGATGCGTCAGTCGACTGACAAGTTCATCGAGAGTAGTGGGTTTATAATTTAGATTGGGTATTACGTCCTTTGACTTTGCTTTAGTTAGGGGTGCCGGTATCTTTACCGGCGGTAGTGGTGGACTCATCATGCTCGTAGCAGAAGTAGGACTTGGTGGATGAGCGACAGCCAAAGGTTCCATACTGATAGGTTGACTGGTGTTGATGGAGAGTGAAGTCGTACTATCTGCTTGGATATACATTTGATACATTTTAGATATAGACGTATTCATTTCTGATACTAGTGATCCTGTCTCGGCATTCCATACTACCAAGTCTAGACCTAGCATGCGGTTTCCAGCCACCATTTTGGAAATCAGCTCTCGTCTCAGTTTCGCCAATTCATCTTGAGACAGAGTATGAGCCAGTAATTGTCGACGTCCCTGTAATAGACTATAAAAGAGCTGTCGTACTGTTTTGAAGAGGGCATAGTTTTGTTGCAGCAGCAGCGTTTTGAAGCACGCACTCCATTCCCGAGCTACGGCAGCGACTTCATCTACTAGTGGTTCCTGATAGCCTGCCTGAGTAGCATGTACTGGTGGTTGAGGAACAGGTAGCATCCTACTATCGGTTGGTAACATGGAGCTAGCGAGTGAGAGGAACAGACTTTGGTTACGTGGCGGTAGCGGGGTGTCTGTTGTGACTGCTGAAGTTGGTACCGATGCAGACATTGGAGAAGTGACTGCAGATGGTATGGGAGTAGGTGGCATGTACTCTCTAGGTTGAATACTGATATGATTCGCTGGAAAGATTCCGAGTCGTGGAGCTGCATTTGTTTCAACACACGAGTAGACATAACCACGATACCACACTAGAATTTGCAAGTAAATAAAGAAAAGTTAGCAATCGAGATCGAACAGCGATACTCCTAAAAAAACTCCAACAAAAGGAGACAAGACAGGTAATTGATGCAAGTGTGAGATTTGATCTCATCCAGATCTGGACATACCACCACCACATTCGATGATATGAACCGAGTCGCCGACTTCTAGAGATATCTGAGCAGACGTTGCGGTCATGAAGGAGTCAGTCCCTGCATTCTTTTGTGGGTCCAGATTGATGGCCGATGGATATGAAGAAAGCGAGAGGGGCGTGAAGGGGAGGATGACCAGTCCATGCTGTGTGGCAGTCAGTGGGATCCAATTGTCCTCGCTTGTTCCTCCTACTGCCATCTTCCTAACAACGTCGTGATTTCTGTATGTTTGGAATTTGCGATCTACTGCACTGCTGCGAAGGGAGGGACTCAGCACCTAGTTGGAGAAGATGGACGCGTTAATATGATATGGCACTCATGGCCGACCATTTCCCTTACGTACTATAGGTGGAATGTCACGTCAAAGACCGAAGTGGCTGCCAGCAGCAAAAAAGAAGCCCAAGTTTATCATCGCAACGCGCCTAGCAATTATTCTCGCACTTTATCAGGTTAATCATTAATCAATTATAAATCGAGGTTTACTCTTACATCCGAGTAGATCTCTTTCACATTGTTGTCGTCGAACAATCAGCCAACATTTGACCGAGAATGGCAGAGGAAGATCTTCAAGAATGGTAAGTGAGACGTATCTATTCTTTCAGCATTGCATTGAACTATTCACTCGTGTCTATTAGGGAGAAAGAAGCTGAACACCTGCAATCAACAGCGGATGAGTTGACCACACGTAAAATCTCAATGTTTGGCCATAGGATCTTAACCATACTTATCTGACCTAGCCCTTGCTTTCATGCAGATATATTGGAGAGGAAGCGTCTAAAGAGTCGGGGCCTCGATATCTCGGGAATTGAACGCCAAATCGCTACATCGCAATCAACTCTCAAAGATGGAATTGCCTCGCTAGAACAACAATTATCTACTGCTGAATCGAGAGGCGGAATGTAAGAGATTCCTTGCGTCTCATATCTACATCTTTCCGGTCTGACCCAAACAATCAATTAGACCGAGTGCTGACCTGAAACGATGGGAGAATATGATATTGGCGTTGTCGAAACAGTATGATCGAGTCGAGTTTCTAGCTAAAGCAGATGATTCGAATCCTGATGCTAGGTAAGTTTGTGTTCACTATGTGCCTTGTGTCATCAGGTCTGACACATGCTTTCTAGAGCTCAACTGTTTGCCAAACAACCAGCACCCGCCCAACCCTCAGCAGCGAGCACCCATCTTTTAGAAGATGATGGAACACCGCTAGAATCGTTAAACAATCAAGAGTTTCTACAATTACAAGATCGAATCATGCAGGGTAAGCCATGACAAAACATCTGCTTTAGCACTGTGAAACGTGACATGTGCTCGGACAGAGCAACTGGATTAGCAGCATGAGAACTGACATGAACTCAATCACTAGAACAAGACAACCATCTGGACGAACTAGCAGTATCAATTGGTCGGCACAAACACATAGGTCTGATGATTAGTGAAGAATTGGACTTGCATGCTGATCTACTAGAAGAAACCGAGGTCGCTGTCGATACTACCCGTAGTCGTCTTGGTGCAGCCGGCAGGAGGTTGACTACTATTACCAAGAACACCAATTCTCGCGGCATCACGGCCATCTGTATACTTTTCGTGATTCTGATCATTATAATTGTAATTGCTCGACGATGAAACGTGCAACTTAAATATACTTCTGATTCTGACCCTGTAAAGACTTGCAATGCCACTGACATGAGGTTTCCTTTTATTGAACCCAGCACAACTACAGGCGACAAACCCCGTCGATCCGCCGACTATAGGTGAGATTTCGACTTCAGGGTAGCGTATCTAGATCATCAACAATTCGGAATGAGATTTCAATCCAACAAGAAAGAATCACTGAATCACATACACTGCACGTTCAAACTTTGTAAACTGTTCCACTGCCTTGGTATCAACAAATGGCAGCAATTGAGTAGCAAAAACAGCTGTGACATTGTTTTTGGGATCAATCCAAAAGTAGGTATTGAAGATTCCAGCCCAAGCTAGAGATCCAGCTGATCTCATATTGGGTATGTCTTCAGTGTTGATCAAGAATCCCAGACCCCAAGTCGTCTCATATCCAGACATCAAATCAATGTCCAGAGTGAGAGTTTTGTCGTCTAAAGTCATCAAGGTCAATAGTTTGTCAAGCAAAAAAACATTAGTGTTGCTTCACGTACAGGACTTTAGAGCCATAGGTCGGAGATCTCCCAAATGGTTTTGTGATGCAAGCGCAACCTTCGGTGAAGAATGCATCAGATTAATCCACTGTCGTAACAAAAACAAGCGACACGTACTGTTTCAGCCTTTAAGATCTGAACACCGTCCAAAGTTCCTTTATTCAAAATCATCGAAGCAAATCGAATATAGTCTCGAACGGTGGAGTATAATCCTCCTCCTCCGGCTTCAAAGTCAAAGTCTTGAGGCTATCGAATTGCTTGGTAAGGTCGAAACCCACAAAAAATGTGTACTGATACAAGTCACGTACGAATTCAAAGGGGATTACAGCAAGGCTACCATCTGGAAGTCTTGCATGTACCGGTACGAGATCGTCAGCATAGGTAGCAGCCTAAACAAACATTCAGATCTTGGGTTAGATAGAGCTAAAAATCCATAATACAGCATTGTCTTTTACCTTCCAGCCAGTAGAGTTCATCTTGAGAGGATTGAGGATATTTTCAAGCATGTACACAGCCAATGACTGCCCAGTTACTTTTTCAACAACGAGTCCCAATACGTCCGTGTTGATTCCATATTCCCATTGCGTGCCTGGGTCTCGAGCAAGGAATATGTTCGCGAAAGCGGCTCTCTTGCCGGCACCAATAGGTGCGTACCCTGTATTGGCATAGTATTCGCCATCCATTCCGTTCAAGAAGCCGTCTACGACAGAATAGGGTTTGTGTTGCTGTTTGTAAAGATGATTGCCATGGTAAGAATGGCACGAGAAGATGAAGGCCTTACATGTTAAACCAGCCGAGTGAGTCAATAATTGCCGAATGGTAACAGGTCCTTTCTAGCAGTTTTCGAATTCTTTGTCAGAACTCAACGAACCAGTCTGCGACACACCCAACTCATTACTTTAGGTCTCAAGATAGGCTTCTTGTCAGCATCAAATCCTTCAAGAACTGGAATGTCTTTCATAAACGACAAAATGGTTCCAGAGTCTTGGTCAAGGACCAGTTTCCCCTTTTCAATCAACTGCAATATGGCAACACTTGTAATAGCCTTTGTCATTGACGCAATACGAAAATGATCCGTGATCTTTAGCTTTTCGTCTCCTGCAGATGAGCGATTGCCAGCAACTCCTGTTGTTGCGTCAATTTCGTCAGTACATTTCCCACGAATTCCATATTCAAACCAGGCCGATGTAAATACGAGGTTTTATTACCTTCGAAAATGACTTTTCCATTGTAGTATACGATACCAGCTACTCCCACTCTATTGTGCGAACGTTGGTCAATTGCGTCGATGATAAAAACGAAACTTGACGAGGGAGCTTACAAGTCAGACACAACAGCATCATCCAGTACACGTTGAAGCGAAGATATAGTCATCTTTTACAGACCTTTTGTGCAGAACGACTATGTTGTGGTTGGTCAGCACGTTTCCACGTCGTACTCATCCAAAGGTACAACAAAAAGTCTGTCTTCTCGACGCGATTTACAAGAGTTGACGCAGACAAATGTACTATATTTTGTGGTGTTTATGATTTTTACATTGCAGTCAAACTACTATAAACGAAACGAGTGCAGTACATACTAAAAAAATCACCGTCACAGTTCACATTCTATATAAGACGGCCCTAGTAGACTCCTTTGTAGCCAAATCCCTAGCCGTTTTGTTTTTGTACTTCAATTCTGGATCTGCTCCAGAATTTGATAACAACTGCAGGATGGTATTAAATCCACGCATGCTAGCAATATGCAAAGGAGTAAGTCCAGTTATTGTCTGGCTATTGACCTCCGCACCCTTGGCGATCAAAGCATTAGCCCCTTCCACAGAAGTTGATTCTGCAACAAGGTGCAAAGGGGTCAGTAATCCCAAAGTGGGCTCAGATGGATCCATTCCCAAGTCCAGGAGCGTGTTTATAAGTTTCTTGTTTCGTGTTATACAGGCGAGATGAAGAGCGCTCCACCCTCCCTTCGTACGAGCAGCTTTCTCGGCACCTAGACGTAGTAGTTCGACGGCCACTTCGGTTTCACCCTCGCTACACGCCAGCTAAAAATGGAAGAACGTTTTGAATAGGTTCCTTTCAATAACATCTCCAAACGGTTTAACTTACCAGAAACGGCGTCCATCCCTGCTCTGTTGTAGCATTTATATCTATACCGTTGCTAGCCAAGCACTCTATAGCCTTAATATGTCCATTAAGAGCAGCGTAGTGGATAGGAGTCCATGAAGGCGCTGTCTTTGGCAACTCGTTCAAAGTAACATGACTTCCGTGCTTACGGGTCAATTCCTTCATAATCTCTCTCGTCAAAAGCGAAATGACTTCCATATTACCATTTTGACACGCAAAATGCAGAGCCGTCAGCCCATTTTCACCCTGAGCAAGCACATCTATACCAGGCTTCAATAATAAAGTCTTGACGGCTGAAGCTTTGCCGAGCTGTGATGCCATCATCAATGATGTCTTTTTCGAATTTGTCCAGGCATTTACTAGAGCACCTTCATCTGCTAATACATTTATAACCTTGGCATGTCCGTGCGATGCAGCAAGATGTAAGGGTGTAATGAGATCCCCAGCACGAGCCAAGACACTAGCTCCTTTATCTAGCAGCAGTTTCACGACTCTCTCGCTCCCGATTTTGGCTGCTAAATGCAATGGTGTCATTTGATCGTTGGCTCTTGCATCAATGTTGGCACCATATTGAAGCAAGACATCAATCAGTGCGAATCTATTATCTTGTCTATCATCACGGGGTTGTGCGGAAGCGTGGTGAAGAGCTGTGGGAGGAAAGAAAGTCAGTAAACTGAAACAAGAGATGGGCTAAAATATAGCATCTTTACCAGTCCATCCATTCTCATCTTTGGCATCCACGTCAGCCGCCTCGGCAAGCAGAGATTCGAGAATATTGGTATATCCAAACCGAGAGGCACAATGGAGAGGCGTTTGACGATGTCCGTCTTTCGCATTCACGTTTGCACCATATTGTAGTAGCAGTGTTACAATTTCCGTCCGTATGGCTTCAGAGTGCTCGCCGCTGGTAATGGCAAAATGAAGTGGTGTGTGCTGTCCACCACATCGTGCATTTACCAGAGCCTCACTAATGAATTCGATTTGGTTAGGATCTGGTTGGACTTGAACAATGGAAGGGACAAACCTTTCCAACAACTTTTTGACAATGTGAACATGTCCATACGAGACGGCCTCTAATCATTGACAAAAACAAAAAAAAAGTTAAAATCTTGCTTCGGGTGTCATTACCTCAGGATATACGAATGCTTACTGATCAATGGCGTTCGTTGTCCATCGTCCCGAGCATCAATGACAGTGAGTGAGCTCTCCAATAGCGATAATATTTTATTCAAATCGCCACGTTCAGCGGCCTCATGGAAGTCTTTGGCAACGTGTGGATGGAGAAGAGCAATGTTGGCAACGTTATTATTACGTTGTGCAGATATGTCCGAGTGTGTTATCTTCGATTCTAGACGGACTAGCAACGCGAGCGGCAGTACGCCCGAGAGGCCGGTAACCACACTATGACATCTACCCCACCCGTCATGAAATTCCTGAAGAGAGGGAATACGTTTTAGTATTCCTGGACTGTTGGAGACATTTTTGACAACGGTCGAGAAATGCAGTACCTGTTCGAGAATAACATGATCACCAGTGTGTACAGCCAGCTCATCTGGCCTCTGTGGTAAGTAGTTCGCGTTTACCACATATGTAATCCCATTCACGGAATGTGCACTAAACGATTCTTCGTAACTAGGCAGTGATAGATGTGTTTGTGCAGGAGTTGTTCCAGATCTGAGGGCTTCAACCCTTGGTGTGTACGCAGGAATTGGACTTATAGATTCAACTACAGACAATGGTGAGGCAATTGATGCAACTGGAGCTTCAGGGCTGAGTGTTGGTAGCGGTGGTGGTGCAGTCCTGGTGACCGACATCACAGGATGCTGTACTATAGGCTCGGATACAGCTTCAACGACTACATCGGCTGGTGTTTGGTGGGCAGTAAGAGGAATGACGTGCGGGTTGTCCCCAAATGTGATGATGTTTGAAATGAACTATAGAACATCGAATCAGCGTTCCGAACTCAAAGTAAAGGATCGAGCAGCAGAGAAAACATATTGATAGATACTTACAACAGTTTCCTCCTTCAGTGGCTCCTTGCGAGACCTCCTTTGAGAAAACTTAAACCTCTGCTTCAACGAGACCGAACTGAGCCTGCTCATCAATCCACGATGAGGGCTAATTGTAGCTGGCATGTCAGTAGTAGTAGCAGTCATGATCGATTTCCACGGCGCAGAACTTGTAAATTACTGATCTCTCTTGTCAGCTGCAACGTACAAAGGAACAATTGGGAAAGAGATTACAAAGCAACAAGCAACGCGCGGAAAATGAACATCTGACGTCCAGTTTTCCAGTTTGATTCTAAATAATGTGCAAGATCTATTTCAACTATTTAACTAGTAACCCATCTCTTATCTTTTGCGTGGCACTTTTACTTCGAATGCCTGTCCTGTTGCACGATGGCCATGATCAAAAGCGATTTGTTTGGCAGTTTTACCTTTGAATTTGATCTCAGCATCAGCTCCAAAGTGGAGGAGAACTTGAGCGATCTTGGTATAACCACGCATCGCTGATAGATGCAATGCGGTCGAACCGTTGACGTTCCTGGTATCCATATTTGCGCCCTTCTCTATCAGCAGTTGCACAACATCTTCACAACCTGGCTGAATTGACAATAATAAAGGTGTCCTATAGTGTGGATTTCGTAAGTCCAGAGCCTTGAATTAACTCCAACAGTGGTCGGGATATGGACATTTTACCGTACCAGTCGCCATTCGTTCGTTGATTTGGATCAAATCCACCAGATAAAAGCAATCGGATCAACATTCTATTCCTGGTGACGCATGCCAAATGTAAAGAACCCCAATTGGCTGCTGTTTTTGCATCCTTTCTTGCACTAAAGTTCAACAGCGCTATAGCTGCGTCGAATTCACCTTCAGAGCAGGCCAGCTAATCAGACAATTGTTCGTTAGACAGGCCGGTCCTTCACCGACACCGCCAAATTCTCACCAGATATGGAGTCCATCCAAGATGAGATGTAGCGTCGACGTTTGCACCATTATCGGTGAGGAACTTTATTACTTGAATATGGCCGTTGAGAGCTGCGTAATGGAGTGGAGTCCTGCATGGTTTCAATTTGTGCAAGTCAGTATGCAAAAAAAAACATGCTTTTTGGAAGGACATACCAGCCAGTACTCGTTGGTGGTAAATCTTTCAGATTGGATCCTGGTCCGAGTCGGTGACTCAGGGCAGCACAGACTTCCGGGATCAGCAGCTGTACAACTTCAGTGTCTCCTCTTCCAGCTGCGATATGCAAGACATTTAGACCCAGCTCTGTTGAGTCTAATACTGACACGTCTGTCTCGTGTAGCAGACGTTTGACACTTTCAAGCTGCCCAGCTTCAGCTGCCATGACGATAGGTGTCTTCTTTGAGTAGGTCCAAGCATTCACTAACGCGCCCTTGTCCATCAATACATTTATAACCTTTGCATGTCCGTTAGACGCTGCAAGGTGTAAGGGTGTGATAAGATCTCCAGCACGAGCCAGCACACTAGCTCCTTTATCTAGTAGCAGTTTCACGACTCGTTCACTACCGTTCTTGGCAGATAAGTGCAGTGGAGTCATTTGATCGTTGGCTCTTGCATCAACGTCGGCTCCGTATTGAAGCAAGACATCAATCAGGGCCAACCTACTGTCGTGGCGATCGTCACGGGCTTGTGCAGAAGCGTGATGAAGGGCTAAAGTGTAAGAGGAGGAACGATCAGCTAGGGACCGACATTTTACTATGACGCTGAAAACAGTATGTCGACAGATAGACGTCCGCAATTTACCAGACCATCCAATCTCATCTCTACAGTCCACATCAGCTCCTTCATTCAACAACTCTTCAACGATATTAGCATATCCATTCTGGGCTGCAAGATGAAGAGCTGTCTCCCTCTTTGAGTTTTTCGAGTTGACATTTGCTTGGTATTTGAGTAATTCAAGGACAATCTCCTTGCGAATGTGTTCAGGGTAGCTGCCTTGAGACATGACACTATAATGCAGACTACTATTTTGGCGAACGCATTTGGAATTCACTTCTGCCTTTTCATCCAATAATCGTTTGACAACTGCTAGTTGTCCTGTAATTACGGCCCTCATCAATGGAGTTTTGCGATTCTCATCCAGAGCATCAACAAGCACGACAGGTTCAGCAAAGACCTCTTCTATTCGATTCATGTTACCTAGCTCGGCAGCTTCATGTAAATTAAGGATTCGCGGTCGTGGATAAAAGTGCTGCACAGATGGGTCTGCCATGTTGACCAAGTCAAGTGAATCCAAGCTTGATCCTGTATACGGGTATGGGGTGGTTGATCCTGATCCAAGCATATGCGGATATGGGGAATTGGCGGTTGTTGGAGGTGAGGTGCCATCGTCGTCGTCTATAGATGCTTCTGCTTTACGTTTCTTAACTCGTGAGGTTCCACCAGGTCCATTACGAGGTGCCACGTCGGGTCTCTTGCGACAAGTTTCCAAATGCTTTTCGACATTCGAACTGTCATCTAATGTCCAAATAAAGAGGGGATTTTAGTCAAAAGAGAAAGTGAGTGATCTGTCTCAAGCCGCTTGATCCAATTCGACGTCACACTGCCAACCACTTCCATCCAGCGACAGTTTGAGGTACTTGATCGTTTGATAGATCCCAAACCGAATCCAAAGTAACTCATTCGTGTATAGATAAAACTCAGCAAGAAACGCTACCAACCCATTCTCACGAGCAAAGCTCAACCCAACTACTTACATCTCGCAATCTTTCCACTAAGCTGATAATGAGGCTTCTCATCTTGACTAATATTGAAATGAAACCATTCCTTGAGACACCATTTGCACCTGCCTTCAATTTTAAGATCTAAAATTTTGTAAAAAATGTGAAGCGTCAGATGATTGTATACCAAGAGCAATCAACGAAAAGAAGAGAACGGAAAAGCAAATACCTGGATGATATGGGTACAGTTCTAATCCCATTTGGAAGAGTTTGTCGGATCCAATTCTTCTTTCCGTCAATATAGGAAGCGGAGGAAGCGCTTGGATGCCTTCCATCTAAGGGAAGAGAAGGTAGTAAGTATACCGAACAGTACACACGGTCATGAGTCAAGTATATCTCGCCTTGAAAGTCTCTCTTCTTCCTGGAAAAGTAATAGTGAACAGTATAACGTATAACAACCGAAGGCTCAAGACCGAGATCCGCAGAAAACAGATTTTATATTCAGCAATTAACAAAAATATACAAAGATCTACAGCTATTTGATTGCTATGTGCTATCCAAAAAACGCAAAGACTACTGCCACCTTCAACCAAACAAGTCCTCCTAAACACAAAATTAGTCATTGTATGGGATGTGCATTTTTGAACACCACAAGGCATGAACTTACTGTAGGGCGAACGCGTATCCCACCATAAGGTTCTTCTTGCTCGACTTGGATCATATTCTTTGTCTTCAATACCAACAGCTCAAAGAAGAACTTGACTCCTTCCATCCTCTTTGCCTAACGCGAAAAGAGGTTAGATGATATCAAGACTAGTGAAAAGCTATTCATTTTCGCTCACATCTTTGGTCAAATCACTAAACATTACAGACTCTTCAGCCTCCCCATCGTCGTTGGGTACAAAATGTTCCTTCAATACTTTGATAACCTTTTGAGTATTTGTGGAGAAGCCATTGGTTTCAACTGCTACTTCTGGTCCTTCTTCTGCGAATTCATAATCGTCTACAGGTTGTTTATCTTTACGTTGTTGAGATGATTGCGAACCTCGAGGACCAAAATCGATTTGTTCTTCTTCTCCTTCTCCTATTGCAGGTGCTTCTTCTTCTTCTTGAACAGTTCTCTTAAGCTTCTTGAATGGAGATGGTTGGGTCTCCTGTGGGTCAATCTCGCCACCTTGTTGATGAAACAAGTCGACATCACCACCAGCCATACCACCAAATGTTTCATCCTGCCAATTTTCATCTCGGTGTGGTGGCATCATCATCATATCATCCAGGATGTCTTCTTCTGGTACATTTTGAGCCGATTTACGTTTACTGGCACGTGGAGAAGCAGCTCGTTGTTCTGGCTCTTCCTCTTCAAACATGTTTTCGTTTACAGGTGCTACTGGTACTATACGTGGGCGTATCCCAAGCGATTGTAGACGGTATCGTGATGCTCGGACAAGAGGCTCCGGCCAGCGATCGTTCGGGATCTTCATCCAACCTTGAATACCAAGTTGTCGATACTCTTGATAGTATGCTTCCAGGTCAGTACTTGGCAGGAAGTCAGGCTATAAGCGTGATCGAAGAATCAGTGAATTATTGTTTAGTTCATTTATGACTGATGAAATCCATTCAACTTACACCCGCAGTCATGATGTCGTCCTGATTTTCCAAACCCCGTCGTATATCTAAATTCGACAATTCGATCTGCTCATCAAAGAGACTCGAATTGGCATTCTTCCCACCAGCAGCAGACTTTTGTTGCGTAGCTCCTCTACCACCAGTTGGCGTATTAGGAGCTGATCGTTTGCCTTTGCCTTTAGTTTTCTTGGCTGATGCAGGTTTACTTGGTGTTTGAAACATTGTTCCAGCTGGTTCCGGCTCTTCTTCGTCACCCTCTTCTGGTACTCTTGATGCTCTGGCGGGTGTTCTTGTTGGTGTGTTCAAATCCATCCTAATATTTTTGAACAGTGTGGTGTTACACGACAAGAACGAATCAGACATTCGAATTCAAGACGCTCACCTGAGCTCTGAAGGCTCGTCCAAGTGCACAGATTCACGTCCAGGAATCTGCGGCAGATCTTCTTCCATTTGAAATCCATCTGGTTCAAATTGTTGTTGTTCCGCTTCTGGAATTCCCATTTGCTCCTTATCACCAAATCCACCAGCATTATCCATCATCATGGTATCATTTAATTTAAACATGGAATCACGCCTAACGTCGATCTCTGGTGCGTCACGACCGACTTCTATTTCAAGTGATGACTGTCGACGTGATGGTGTTGCTAGATGTGGATTCTTTTGGCCAAGCTGAGTACGGATTAGATCGTCACCACCAAAGCCCAAGTCTAGTTCTTCGTCACCAAGTCCTAATTCTGGTTCATGGTCTAGTAGAAAGCTCATTTGTGATGGTACATGTTTTAAGGTGATTTCATCTAGACGAGATGCGTTCTGGGTCAACGTGTGTTGAGAGAGAGATTCGGTTTGCGAGAGGCGAGTTGGCAGATCGGCGAAGAAAGACATATCGAATGGATCATCGAATGGATCATCGCGGAAAAGCATGTCGTCGTCAGTAATTACATCCGGCACAGTGATAGCATTCGGATTTGCCATGATTTGCTCTTCAGGCATATCGACTATACCAGGCTTGAATGCCTATAATACACAGAGTGAATGATATTGAGCTACCTCCTTAACTTGGAAAAAATTGCCTCGTTTCACCATTTTGATTTTGAGGAGAGCCTCATTGCAGTCTTCGAGTAGATATCGAGCCTTTCGTGAGTAGATCCTTACGACACCAAGTAATAATTGACCAGATAATCGTAATGCGAACGGGACGGCGGCTCCTTCTCCTAAAATATCACCTGCGAAGTAGCATAGTGTTGAGATGTGAACGTGAAGGACATCTGATGTGGGAAGGAAACATACCAACAGACGATACTATGTTCGTATTAAGCAATTGAGTTTTGGATAGCTTTCTCTCCATATGAGCAGCAAGCCATAGCTTAGACAGGCTGCCCTTCTTGGCAAGGATTGAATCCATTGCTGTGTTTGGAACTTCTGTTTGTCGAGTGGACAAGAGTTTGTTAGTAAAGCGAGGAGTTGCGACAGAGTCACAATTGATCTGATGCGAATGATCATAGATCTTCTAATTAGCTGACTCACTTCAATAGCCTGTAGGGCGACTTCCTGGTTAACAAGATGTGAAGAAGCAGGTGACTGAAGCAAACGAATCAGCAACAACGAGAGGCAACTTGACAATGGATCGCGTGCCGTTCCGCGATTTTTGTAAGAATCAATATATTTGAAAGAGCCTGACTCGTATCTTCAGATACATGTCTGCAGATCCCGTTGAACGCTCATTCCAACGAAACCCTTGACACTCGAGGCAAGGCTGAGAGCTATATATTTTGGATACATTGAGGTACAGTATGGGCAGGCTGATAACCCGCAATTCCAATATTCAAGTCGCCGTAATCGATCAAACGGTTCCTTGCTGAAATTTCGTAAAGATGCCATTTATCAAGCCAGTCGCTGTCACCGAACTATCTTCAGCGACGATATCATGGGACGACAAGGCTGGAAATCTGTTTTTCGTCTTGCAATCAAAGAGAACGAACATGGGAACAAAGTTCTTGTCAACATTCACAACTGGGTTTACTTTGATGACTGCTAGTGCTGAGACTGCAGAAAAGCAAAAGTGGGCCGACGCCGACTATAGAATTGTCATGAAGTGCAAAGGAAAGAAGTACGGTGAACAGGTGGTGGCTGTAGGTGATACGTTTGAGGCAATTCACGAACACTGGAATTGGATTGAGCAGAATTTGTATCTCAAGGTACATGGTGCTTTAAATTATCACTCCCCTGGTGCTCTCGCAGGTGATCTGACCTGATCTACGATATAGTTGGCCGAACTGGACACCACGATGAATAGTCAAGGCCAAAAATACACAAGTGATGACGTGGATTCCTTTCTTATCAAACAGTTCGAAGACCTCGCCGAACAATTGTCTACTAGTCTAGGTATGTGGGACTCTCGGGCGGTTCCTGTATGATCATTTGCACTACCCTTTAACAATTCGTAGAACCACGAATCACTGGAGCTGTCTCTCGGCTGACAGAGAAGCGAGCCCAGCTGATACATTTATTTCCTGGGCTGGAGGATGAAGTGCTCCTCAATTGTTAGTACCGTGTCCGTCGAAACGCACTTCAAAGATCTGACATAAAATCCTACTAGTCTACACGTGTAATTATATCGAAAACGAGTCAAATTCTGTGCGTGGCACATTGTATATATCACGAAACTATGTCTGCTTCCATGGAACACGTGGAGTGGAGACAGAATCATCCTCATCGCATGTCCGAATAAGAATACCCTATAAAGATGTTTTGGGACTAGAAATGGTCACTGCTAAACGAGTCTTGATGCCAGATTCCATACAGATATCATTAAAAGATTCAAATGTAGGTCGTCGAGTGCCATACCTGGGTTGCTTCTCACTTGTTTTCTCGCCACCCTAAAGTCTCACTTCTTTTTAGTACTCCTTTTCTCTCTACTTTTATCGAAAAGACTGTCTGCGGATACTGAATTGTCTCTGTGATGCTTCTATGAACTGCTTAATTAAAGGCGCCGAAGTGTCTTTATCAGCTACAGCAGACATGTTTGCCAAGGGCAACACATCTGGTGATTTAGCAAATAATATGTCAAGTCGTAAAGGTGGTGGGCTGCTGATGATGGGTCGGTCTCAAGATGAGTTTGGCTTGTCACGGAATCGGTTGGCTAGAACGATAAAAATGGATTTAGAAGAGGGAGATTTCACAGAACAATCATTACGTGGTACGCCCGTACGAGCATCACCCATGTCTGCAGCTCTCAATGGCTTAGACAAGGCCGCTTCATCGCCCACGACACAAGCTGGTCAAACAATAACGTCGACCTCTAATAGTACAGGAAAGAAGGATGTTCCGAAAGCCGCAGATACTTTGGCTTCGTCTCTCCTTTACTATGCCCATGTAAATCTCTCATCAATTCATAGTTTGGATGATTTAGACATCCAAAAGCGGAACATTGAATTCCGACGTGTATTTAGACTAGCATACACTGAAACCGTCTTGATCGAAGAAGCTCCTTGTGCGTTCTACCGCAAACAGACTAGCACGTCACATTCAGGTGTTATATTCGTATCTCCAAACTACTTTTGTTTCGGCTCGTTTGCACCATCTGTAGGAAGTGGAGGAGGTGGTGGTTCGGCTCCACTGTCAAATGTATTGACGGTGACAGCACCTGGAGGTGGTCCAGCATCGAATACTACCGTATCATCGGGCTTGACTTCGGTGTTATTTGATACCCAGGAACTGACGGTCGGGATAGTCATACCGTTACGAGAAATTACCAATGTCAAAAAGCAACCTGCTACCGCTTTACCTGCCGCTGGACGTATTACAGCATTCTCTCTAACAGGATATCTAGCAATCTCTACTCGAAATCGTGGAGAGTTTTGGTTTTCATTTGGTGGTGCAAAAGGTCGAGACCGCACCACTGAAATCTTGCTAGCACGCTTAAAAACGGTAGACTGGCACATAGATAATTCCACTGTCGGTAGTCGTAATGCTCAAGAAAATGCTGCGACACTAGCCACCCGAGTTGCTGATCGAGTAGATGGTGCACAATCACCCGTAAATCTAATTGGTGGTGAAGGAACTCCAGCAAGAAGAGTCTCCGAAGTGTCTACTGGATCACTAGACGAATACATGTATACTCTCTCGTCCATGCCAATATCCCACGAGCCGCCGAAATCATTGACGACCCCAACTGTGCAAGTTGGCTTGAAATATCTATTCGCAGAAGATCCTGATAATTTGCCTGTCGTCCGTAAAGGCCATCCACCCATGTATGAAGCCAAGGACATGACGGATCAAGAGTCGCGGCAGGGTACCGCTGAAGATAAGGAACGTAGAAAGAGAGACGTGACGGAACATATTAAACTTTGGACTGACTATTTGGACGTAAATGGACGTGATGTTTGTCTTGTCAAAGACGTGAAAGCTCTCAGAGAGTCAATTGTTAAGACTGATGGTATACCTGAAAAGTTTCGTGGTGACTTATGGTGGGTTGTGCTTCTCGGCGGGCTTCTCGTTTTTCTTTCTATAAAACTTGATGATAGTCCCAGTTTCCAACAACTAAACATCAATTTTGTTCGACAGGCTTGTGTTATCTGGTGCTTGGTATTCACGACACGAGACAACACCATATTTGAAAATTATATCAGATCATCAAGGCCAATCGTCTCCCTATACTGAGGAGATTGAAAAGGATGTGCGAAGGTACGAGTCAATGCTTGCAATGGTGGACATAAATACTTTCTTTCCCCACGCTTACCAATTATCAAACAGATCATTACCGGAACACCCCGCATACCAGTCCTCCGTTGGTATCGATGCACTCAGGAGGTTGCTGACTGCATACTCGTGGCGCAACCCTGCGATTGGATATGCACAAGCCTTAAATATAATATCCTCGGTTTTACTATTGCATTTAAAGGAAGAAGACGCTTTCAGAATTCTTTGTATGTAGTAGTGTCTCCCATATTCAGATATTTTTGTTTGCTCGACTGGCAAATCGTTGACATTTTTTGTTTTCTACAGGCATTGTCATTGAACGCATTCTTCCAGATCATTATACCCGAACTCTTGTAGGATCTGTAGTGGACCAGTCCGTCTTTGCTCATCTGGTGTCAATACATCTGCCGGTCCTCCAAGCCCATCTGAAAAAGTTGTACATGGACTTGTCAACTTTTTCAGTGCCATGGTTTATGTGTTTGTTTTTGAACACGGTGCCCTTAAAGACTGGCTTCTGTGTACTGGATGGATTCTTCTTGGATGGTCCATCGTTTATCTTTTGGGTAGCTTTAGCAATTCTCAAAATCAATGAAAAGAGATTGCTAGCTAAAGGACGAGACGACGACTTGTTTGTCGGTGTCCTAAAGGATTTCTTTGCAAGACTGGCTGTTGAAGCGCCAGCTGATACAGATTCAGACTCTGGATCGATAATGACACAATCATCTAATGACCGTAAAAGTCATGATACCGATAGTAGTAATTCAAATCAACCTCAGGATCCGGCCTTGCTATGGGGCAAAGCACTTTTTACCTCCACGTTAAATGTGGCATATACGACATTTGCTCCAGTTGTAACAACCGATGTCATTGACTCATTACGTATGAAGTATCGGCTCAGTGTTGTGCATCAAATGGAGGAATCATCACGTAAATCTCAGATACGGACATTATGTGAGCAAGTGGCTCTGTCCTTTGATGAAATCGCCATAGTATACGATGAAGTGCGAGGTCTTGAGTTTGATAGAGAGGAGGAAGGTAATGGAACTGTAATTGGAGCGGCTGGTACTGCTGCTGCATTAGGTCGCCTGGAAGAAGAGCAAATACGACTCACGCTCATAAGAGAAGGTGGTTGGGCTATGGTAAAGACGGTGCCAGACGCTACTCTCGCCGCTGGAACTAGTGCATCCGGACAATCCACATTAGAAAAGTCGATACCATTACGAGATTTCAGAAAAGTGTTTACCAAAGTCTCACCTTGGAAGTCTGCTACCCCTGTATCTATAACAAACAAGACAGTCAAAACCAGTGCCAGTTTTGATAGTGAGGGTGGACGACCGTCAGTTGCTTCGTCTCTATATAGTAGTAGTGGTAGTATCAAGACTGTGCCAGCTGTCACTCGACCGAATGATGATCCATTACAAATCCCATTAGTAGATCGTATATACTTTTACTGTTCCTTCCATTATCACTTCTTCCATCAAAACCAATCGCAACGTGCCAATGAAGGCAAAGATCAATCAGCAATAGGAACCTTGTCTCAGTCCAATGAAGAAGGAATGAGCCCGAATTCACCGGACGGCAATAAAACCGCTGTTGCATATATAGTAGATTTAGCTGCAATGATACATACTTTGGACTTGATGATGAGACAACCACTGTCCAATCGCCTCAGGTTCTTGTTTGACTTACATGATCTGGATGGTGACGGGTTTCTTTCAAAAAATGAATTGAAGGCCATTATGGATTCATTTTTGGAAATGTTTGAAAAGAATCGGTCGTCAGGACGTAGTACAGCTGGGCCTTCACCTGGAATGTGGGCGTCACCAGAGAATGAAGAAGAGTATCTACGAGCCGTCAGTGCATTCCTGAATACGGCACTAAAACTTGGGAATACTCGTGGTGCTGAAGGAGGTGCCGCAGGTAGTATGTCTATAACAGGTCTAGCTGCTGTAGCAAGCCCATCTAGTCCAAAGGATCTTAGTCCATCACGAACAGTACAGTTAGCATCGAAAGGATCCCGTACACATTCACGAACGAAATCGTCATCGATAGCCAAACCTATGGTTGCAGAACCGGAGGATGATGGTGATATGACGTCAATCGCAGCTGGTCCAGGTAGTAGTGGTAGTGGAATAGATGAGGCTCGAGACGAGTTTCCTGCACATCTAGCAGGACGTAGAAGATCAGGTAGTGCAGGATCTGCATCCACAACAACGAGTACTGCAGCATCGAGTATAGTAAATATTGCTGTCGTAAATACCCGAGAAAATTCTCGAAGTGTTAGACCAGGTCATTCTAGAACACAGTCTGCAGGAGGACCACACTCTCGGTCAATTTCTGAACGTGTAAAGAACGAAACACCCAGGATAGTCACTGCTCCGTCATCGCCTTCTAGAGAAACTGGGAATGCTGGTGGTAAAGAGCCGTTTAAACTATCTTTTAATGAGTTCTTGTTGGCGGTGCTTAGCCAAAGTATTTTTGTCCAGTTTTTTGAACAGTCTTGGACTCTAAAGAAGTTACCTAGTGAGAGTGGTATTGCTGGTAGTGATGTCGGGAAGATTGTGATTGATCTTTCATAAAAGGGACGCTCTTGTATAGTTCTTGCCAATATGTATTATTTTGTTTTACCATACACGCACTTATATCAACTATATAAACCAATATTCATTTACAGTCATTGTGGCGATGCTGGTGCTGAAGAGACTATTTCTGATGTTTCAGGGTGTTGTGATTTGAGTTTTTTCATGTCTTCTTCCATGTTCATCATCTTTGCCGTGAGTTCCTAGATGTAGTGTAGTGTGAGGGAAAAAAGGATGAAATTGCAACGATGGGATGCATCACATACCTCAAGCAGCTTCTGCATCTTGATATTGACTTGAGACAAGACAGCAGGATCTAGCTTTTGCATAGCAGCGGCAGATGAGAAGATGTTGAGGTTGAATGTCTAGTTTCAAGTTCATGATGTAAGCGTGATGCCTCTTGTTTATGCTTTTGTAACAATAATTGTTCTTACCCTTCCACTAGGTGGTCTCTCATCAGGTATCAATTTAGACGAATGATCACGAAGAATATACTGCTGAATCATTTTCGACTTTTGATCCAATTCAACTCCGAGTTTAGATACCAGCTGACGAGTGTTTTTCAACTCTTCTTCGGCATGAGCAGCTCGTTGTTGTAGGGATTCGTTGTCAGACATAGCATGTTGGATTTCTTGATCGGCTCGTATGGCGTCTGAGGTACGGGTTGGACTTGTCTTTGAGCGGTTTAGGTCGACGGATACGCTGCGTGCGTGTGAGTGGTGGAAGCCTCCGTCGGTGCCAGCTGCAAAAAAAAGAAAACGTGAGCTTGAGTTGATAGCACAGAGACGGGCACAACTTGTACTCACCAAGATTCTCTTGACTCTCTCCAGAGCCTTCCTTGTGGTGTGTCTGGCCTTTACGTTCTCTGTTCAACTGCTTTTGTAAATCCTTGACCTGATCAGAGTAAGAAACGAAGTTGCGCGTGAGCGCTTATACAAAAATCGCCTTTTTGAAACATAACTCGACTTACAACTTGAGCACTCTTTCGCTCCAAAATCTTCATTTCACCCTCCTTATCGCCCAACTTCTTTTCCAAAGCAGCCTTTTGTTCTTCCAACGACGCAATGCTGGTTTCCAATTCAGTGACTCGTTGATTTTGACTAACCGACCCATCATCAAGCTTCTTTTGCAACTCTTCAATATCCTTGTGCAGCGCCATACGTGCTTCAGCAGCTTTAGAAACTTCTTCTTTGGCCTCATCACGTTGTTTCTCGGCTTCCTTGATGGCCCTTTTGTTGAGGGTCTCTGTTTTAGCTAGTTCGTCGATACGATTACGAGCCTTCTTAACAATCTCTTCCTTTTCGAGGGCCGTTTTGGATGCTCGTTCACGAGCTGTTTCAGAGACTTCCAATTCTTGGGCAAGTACATCGTGTTTAGATTGAAGGGTGGTGATTTGCTCTTTTAGGTTGGCGATTTCTTGAGAGAGTTCAGTACGTCCTGCAGCATGAGATTCGGCTTCTTTTAGTTGATGACGGAGCTCTTCAGTGGTCTTGGCAGTTTCGGCTCGGAGAGTTGTGATTTCGAATTCCAAGGCTTTTAGCTTAGACATGGCGGTACTGGCTTCTTCAGTCTTGGTCGCAATATCTTTTTCCAACTTTCTCAGTCCTTCAGATTTGTTGGCCTGCTCAGCCTTGAGATCCTTCAATGCCTTTTCTAAGTCAGCTTGCATCTTGGTTTTTTCTTCAGTAGCTTTGGCAGCATTTTTCTTCGCAGTTTCATCCAGTGCCGCCTTCTCTTTTTCCCAAGCTTGCTTTGTGGTTTTCAGAGCATCTTCCCATCCTAGTTTCTCCTTCTTGTGATTTTCTTCTGAAGTGGCAATTGCCTTCTTGTGAGCTTCTTCAGAAGCAAGCAATGTCTTCTTTTGAGTTTCTTCAAGAACCAGCTTATCCTTCTTGATCTTTTCATCCAACTCGGCTCGTTCCTTTTTCAGTTTCGTGGATTCGGCCTGAGCTTGAGCAACAAGTCCGTTCAGAGTCTTCACTTGTAGTTCAGCGGCATCTTTAGCTTGTATGGCCTTTACTTTTGCCGCATCGAGTTCAACCAATTTTGTTTCGATTTCCTTCCTGTTGGTATCAGCGACACTCTTGGATGTTGATGCATCACTCTTGAATGTCTCTAGATGTTTCTTGGCTTCTGCTGCTTCAGACTTGGCAGTCTCGAGCTCCTTTTGTCGAGATTGAAGAGTTTGGTTTACTGTCTCGATAGACTTTTTCAGCGTCTCGACTTCTGTTTTGGCGGCCTTGAGAGCAGTTTCGTTGGAGGTTGCATTTTGTTGAGCAACTTGCAGGTCTTGTTGGGCGGATTTTATGGCTTGATCTTTGGATTCGAGATCGGTTTTGGCGGTTTGAAGCTGATGTTGAATGTCCTTTTGCAATGTTTGAGAAGAATCCCAATCCCTTTGACGAGACTCGAGAGTTTGCTGAAGAGATTCGAGCCGAGATTTGAATTCCGTGATTTCGGCAGCCGAGGCTAGGAGCTTTTGCTGTAAGGTTTCAGCTTCAGCTCTGAACGACTTGGATTGCTGTTCAGCTGCTTCTAGCTGTGCATGGCTGGCGTTACGACTCGACTCCAACTCTTTTTGGAGACTCTCTACTTGAAGTTTAGCAGATTCACAATCCTTGTTCGAGACTTCCACTTGACGCTTCGATACCACGATTTCAGATTGAAGTTGAGCTATCTGCGAATTCAAGCCTTCAACTTCAGCCCGAAGTGAAGCGATATGATGACGAGCAGCTTCAAGCTCAGGTTCAGCAGCGCCATGACTAGCCATCAAAGAATCCAGCTCCTTTTGTAGCGAGCTGACAGTGTTGGTCAATGAAGAGTTTTGGGTTCTAGCTGTTTCTAGCTCTACTTGTAGAGCGTCGATTTTGCCTGATGCTATCGATAATTGCTCTTGAGATGCCTCTTGAGACGATTCCATTTGGCTTCTAGTAGACTCTAACTCTGCCTGTAAAGCATCGATTTTGCCTGATGTTACTGATGCTTGATCTTGAGAAACATTTTGAGCCGATTCAATTTGGGCCCTCGCGACTTCCAGCTCGGATTGTAGACATTTGACGTTACTATTGCCCACTTCGACTTGTTGCTGAGACAATTCAATTTGGTGCTTGGCTGCTTCTAGCTCAGACTGTAGGCTACTGACTTTACTATTGCCAACTTCTATTTGTTGTTGAAGAGCAACAATCTGTTGCCGAGATGCGTCTAATGCTGGCTCGGTGGCCCCTTGACTGGATTGGAGTGTCTCGACCTCCGTTCTTAAGGTTGCGACGGTTTGGGCGAGCAGACTGGTTTCTGATTTAGCAGCCTCCAGTTCCAGTTGGAGGGCCTTTCCATGTTCTGAAGCCTTGATCAATTCTTGAGAAGCGCTTTCAGATTTCTTCTCCGCAGCTTCTGTTGTCTGACGAGAGGTGTTTCGTAAAGCTTCCAACTGAGAAGTTGAAGCTTGCAAGTCGACCTTGAGAGCTTCAATTTCACTCTTCAAAGTGCCGATTTCTGATTGTAAGGTAATAATTTGTTGTCTCGCTGCATCCAGTAAAGAGTCTTGGTCACCGTTTTTGCTGTACGAGGGGAGGTCTTGCTGAAGGGTTGTAATTTTGACTTCTAACAAAGTGTTTTGCTGTCTAGCTGATACCAGATCAGCCTGTGTGGTCGATACTTGACTTGCTGCTGCTGATAATTCTCGTTTTGTTGATTCCAACTCCATTTCGCGAGCCGATAGGGTCTTCGAGAGTGTTTCGATTTGTGCCAATCGACTGGCAGATTCCTCGGAAAGTGACGTCAATTGCTCGGTTTTTTTACCGAGTTCGGATTCGAGCTCTGCCAACTGTCGTGATTTATCGTGGAGCATGGTGATATGGCTGGTGAGTTTGGCGTTCGTTTCAGCTAGTTGACTTTGGAGAGCTTTTCTTTCTGATTCAGAGACCGACGATAGGTGTTGGTCGACGGCTGCTGATGTGGGCTGAGTGGAGGTCTTCGCAACAGACAGTTGGTGCTCAAGCTCCGTTATTCTGTGAGCCTGTTCTTCTAGCAACACGCTTTCTTTTTGCAAAGTGTCGACACGTTCTTGGAGCTCTTTAGATATCTTGCCAGATCTTTCAAGTTTCTCCTTCTCTACAACTATCAATGACTCTAGTTCTGCAATTCGCGTATTTGCTGTACTTAATCGAGCATCGATCTGTTCATTGGTAAGGCCTGCGACAGGTTTATCGGTGCCCTGACCATTTATAGACATGGTAGACTTGTTCTCAAGGGTGGAGGATTGGGCTAAACTGTCATTCGACTTTTGTGCCGAAGTAGTCGAAGCGGCGGGTGTGTTGGTGAACATTGCCTTCTTAAAGACAGACAAGTATCCATTGAGTTTTTGACTTGGATCATCGACAGGCTGTGATGTAGATGATGCAGCAGCAGCTGTTGGATTAAGTTTGGCTCTCAGTTCATCACGTTCCTCAGTCAATTTCTCAATTTCGGCATTGGCCTGTTTGATTAATTGGTCCTGTAAAGCTGAAGATTTGACATTTGCTGCCATTTCAGCTTGTCTGGTTTCGGCGCCTTGCTTTTCAGCTCTTGCTTGGGCCAAAGCTACTTCCAATTCTGCAACACGACTGGTCTCGTTGGTCAAGTTGAGCGTGGAGCCGTCATCCAATACAGAAGCAGACAGTTGACGCCCGTCCTTTAGGGCTTGTAATTGATTTAGAGCTAATGCGAGTTTTTCTTCAACCTTTCTACGTGAAGCATCTCCAGAAGCAGCAATCGAATGGAGCTGTTCTTTGAGCGCATCGTTCTTCAAAGAATCGGTCAGTTAAGGGAAAATGCGCTTAAAGAGCTCGAAGACAACATTCCATATACCTGGTGTTTCTGATCTGCCATCAGCTCCAATTCACCCTTCAATTTGTTCAACTCTGCCATACATTCTTGCAATGCTAGTTTGTTCTTGTCCTTGGCGATGACAGCTGAGAAGAGACAATATATCAGCGACAGATATAAATACGAATGCACAAATCACATGGCCTTCCACCACGAACCATTGACTTTTTTCAGCTCTTTATCTAAATTAGACTTGTCACGCTCCAAGTTGAGCTTTTCCTTCTTGTGAGATGTGTCTTCGGCGGCTTTCTCCTTAGCCAGTCTTGTACATTCCGCCTTCTCCTTGTCCAGGTTGCTCTTGAGTGCTGTAATATCAACCTTGTCCTTCTCTACTTGAGTCTTCAAGGCAGCAATTTCGTGACGATCCTTTTCAGCTTGGGAAGTCATTGTCAAAATTTGTGCTTTACATAGCTGTAACTCTACATATCAAACATTTGTCAAAAAAATGGCAATTGCCGCAAATTGCGTGGCGAATAAAAACCTTTCTGAATGGCATCCGATTTAGCTTTGGCATCGGTCTGCGCATGTTTCAACTGGTCGAGCTATCCAATAAATACACGTAAGCTCTATGACGCTAAGGTTGAATTGGTTGACTGCTATGATTTACCTCTTTTTGTAAAACAGCCAAGGGATCCTCAATTGGAGGGATAGTAGGAATAGCCTCTGCATCAACAGGAGGCTGCACGCTTTCTGTCACGTCTGCCATATTGGCTGCGAATTTTTGTAGCAGTCGATTTGACACGGTTTTCAAAATTCAGGGTCAATAGTGATTCGCCAAACCAGACCTTGGAATCTAAGTACATTGCAAGAAATCTTAAAAATCATTTATTTAGAATCGGGAATCACTTGTTGAATTGATTATAAATAATTTTAAAAATCCTCTCGTGAGGTTCCAAGACATTTTTAACAACCTAATTCAAATGGTCCCTTTTTTTTGGCTCATGCATTCTATTGGGATTATAGTCC